>NW_028318055.1:1078333-1436666 GCF_062004578.1 Staurois parvus | reverse complement strand
ACACAACTAGAGCTTTCTTTTGGTGGTATTTAATCATCGCCGGGTTTTTTTTTTTTGCTAAATTAACAAAAAAAGAGACAATTTTGAAAAAAAACACGTTTTTCTTTGTTTCTGTTATACACATTTGCAAATAAATAATTGTTCTTCATAAATTTAGGCTGAGATGTATTCTGCTACATGTCTTTGGTGAAAATAACCCAAATTAGGATGTATTATTTAGTTTGTAGGAAAGATTCATGGTTCACCCGCACGGCACGCCCACAGCGACTAGCTAACCGAGGCACGCACGTGCGGCCGTGAGAATAAGGGGGACTTAATCTGAATATATCTAAGTATATAAGACCGATTGTGATATACTTTCACAGCCCACACTACCTCTTGGCCACCACTGGAGGGAGACTCCACTCCAATCCAGGCAGCCGACCACACACGGCAGACACAAATCTTACATACAATCTGGTGCACTAATTAGAGTTGAGGAGCAGCCTAGCAATCGCACACCCTTCTAGGGTTCCTCCAGCTATCCTCCAAGCTAGAACCCCGGTGTTAATCACTCTTCCACTGTCCACACACCCCCACACCAGACACTCCACAAATGGTAGCTTGCCACCACCCAACAGTGTATCTGCAGAACGGTCTTTTGGTACACCACACACACACACAGATCTCCGTCTGGCAGATCTGCTACCTTTACAATCTGCACGCAATCTGCCAACAAACAGTGCAATTGCATACAGATAGGCAATGAACTTGACCAAGCATTTAAAGACACTTAAATACAATACAATACAATCTCTCCGGAGATATGAGCCCGCTTAAGTACACAGAAGTCACTTATTAATTTTATGATATCCCAAAGTGGGCGGTGCATAAAATATGTACAAAGTATAAAAAGTTACAGAAAATACAAAAAATACAAGAAGACACACAATTGACTATTGGCTATAAAATAAAAGGGAATAAAAACAGAAATAAAACTCTTACCAAGATTTATCCTGCAACTAGAGCAAGTCAGAGAAAGTCCGCGATCCGTCAGTCAAAGAGAACGGGCTCCATACGAATCACCACGTCCATACTTCAAGTCCTCAATTTATGGGAATATGGACATGGGCTGGACATGAGTCCTTGGCTAATCAACCTTGGGGGGTGTTCCGTACCAGCCCACAGGACGTTCTGGGTGCTGAAATGCCCAAAGTCGATTGGACCAGGAACGGTTTGAATCACCAAGTCGTGGATTGAATTTCCGACACCAACACATCAGTCCGATCGCGACAGTACCAATCACTGTTCAGCTGTCACAATCCGGAGCCACATAACCATTTCCTGCATTTTTCTGGCATTCTATATAGGCCACAAATACGGTTTTTACATGCAGATGTAGTCCACAGAGTGCCCAATCAAAAGGAAGTATTTTCATCTCTCTGCAACTAATATTTTAGCTTTTATGAGAGATGAAATCTATTCCTTTGATCTGTGGTATACTTTAAAGCTCGGCAGACACCTTGGAGCCCTCTCTTGGTCCCCCGCTGTCTATGAAGCCGAAATGTCTAACATGTAGGTGACAAATCTTATTGGCACCCAGCTGTCACCTCCTTCCAGAGGAAGCTCTGTCCCTTCAGATGCTAATTGGTGACCATCTGTCTCTGACTGAACTCTGAACACATCTTATATTACCATGGAATGAGCTAAACCTACACCGTCATATTTTCTACAGATAACATCTCAGCTACTCAAATCTTTATATTTATGTCATATCTCAGCTACTCAAATCTTACATGTACGTTACAGAAAGTTATAGAGTTCACAAACTATGGTATAGATCCGAATATTGAAAATCCTGAAGTACTGACAGCCAATCTAATTTCTTAAGGTCCAAGAATGTCAGAATAGTACAGATATCCCCCAAATGACCACTTTTTGCACAGTAGACAGTCCAACTTACTTCATAAGAGGCATGGTGAGTTTTTTGAAATTGTAATTTTTTGTCATAATTTTTCGTAAAATGAAAAAATGAAAAAAATTATTTTCACTATTTTTTTTTTTACATACTGTCACCAGTGCAGTACAGCGTCATCATATAACTGGCATGGCGGTGATCAGGGACACTGACTGGTGACAGTATGAAAAAAAAAATTATAATTTTTTTACTTTTTTTTATTTTTTAATTAGTTTTAATTTTTTATTACAATTTTTTCTTTTTTTTTCATATTTCACTATGACCAAAATAGTACAATGTTACCATAGTAACATTGTACTACTTTGGGGAAGTGATCAGTATTTTTTTTTTTTTTTACACAATTTGCTTATAGCAAAGAATTACCTTGCTATAAGCAAGCATTTACCTGAATGACATCGATTCATTCAGGATTTTTTTTGTGCTTAGCTGTGATTTGGCCACGGCTAATCACATGACACAGCTAGGCTGTGATTGGCCCAGCTTGTGCATGTGATCGCTGTGACCATTCACAGCTAGACACACTTGTATACAATGGATGGCATGATAGGAAGCCATCCATTGTATACAACTGTCATGTGACCTGCTGTGATTGGTCACAGAAGGTCACATGGTACCGGCAACAGGGCCGATACTCAGATCTGTCATCGCCGTGTCTGAGGTACATGGCCGGTGACAGATCGTGCTCTGCGGACAGGCAAACTGCACATGCCTGAAAGGACGCCATATGGTGTCCACCCGGAGGGACAAGGGGATTTGCAGACAGCCATCTGGCTACAGGCCGGGCGGGAACCTGTTAAAATCACATTATTGTTTGGAATAAAATAAAAGTGAATTTTATTTATTTCAGGTACTTATATAGCGCCATCAATTTACGCAGCACTTACATATATATTGTACATTTACATCAGTCCCTAACCATCAAGGTGAGTACAATTTAAGGTCCTTAACTCACATTCATACATACACATACTAGGGACAAGTTAGACAGGAGCCAATTAACCTACCAGCATGTCTTTGGAGTGTGTGAGGAAATCAGCGTACCAAGAGGAAACCCACGCAGGCACAGGGAGAACATGCAAACTCCAGGCAGGTGGTGCCATGGTTGGGATTTGAACCAATGATCCTAGTACTGCCAGGCGGAAGTGCTAACCATTTAGCCACTTTGCTCATTTGCCATGATTAAAAAACTGCTGCTCATGGGCTTCCTCGTGCAATTGAAATTTTGGGAAACCTAGATCAAACTACCTCTGGCTACCATATTGCAGGGCAACAGCTGGCATGTGGAATAATGTTGATCTTTGACTGAGGTCACACAGTTTCTGGTACCAGCTTTGATATCTAAGTACAGTAACTCTAGAATATGGGCATTGATTGAAGTGAGTACTAAAGTTTCACACACCAATAGTTTTTTCAGTTTAGTAGTACTATGGGCAAAACTTTTTCTTTCATTTTTAGATAGAATAAGGGAGGATTATAACCCATCAGCTCTTTTGCAATCTGTGTTCCACTGGGGAGATTTATCTTCACTTCGTGTCCCATAACTGAAACAGGAAGTGAAAGGAAATCTTTGCAAATAAAGGAATCCATTGGGGCCCCCAGGTCACCAGAACGAGTATCCCCACTGGAAGATTTACCATCTATTACTGTTCTAGGGACAACCCACAATTTGGGATTTTCTTATAATTTCACTGTTGATGACAAGGCTAAATGGGCAAATAGGGAGGGTGAATCTCCCTGAAGTGGTTAGATAAAATCCTAACGTTATAATCCCTCTCCACTCTATACAAAACTAAAAAACGTTTTGCCTGTAATTATACTTTATTATAAACCTAGTCTAACTACTTTGTTTACAACCTTGCTGATCACAGGTGCTGTTCAACATTAAGACTTTGCGCACACAGAGCTTAACAAAGCTACGCGTATACAGACCTTGCGTATACAGACCTTGCGTATACAGACCTTGCTTATACAGACCTTGCGTATACAGACCTTGCGTATACAGACCTTGCGTATACAGACCTTGCGTATACAGACCTTTCTCATACAGGCCTTGCTTATACAGACCTTGCTCATACAGGCCTTGCTCATACAGGCCTTGCTCATACAGACCTTGCTCATACAGACCTTGCTCATACAGGCCTTGCGTATACAGGCCTTGCTTATACAGGCCTTGCTTATACAGGCCTTGCTTATACAGACCTTTCTCATACAGGCCTTGCTTATACAGACCTTGCTCATACAGGCCTTGCTCATACAGGCCTTGCTCATACAGGCCTTGCTCATACAGGCCTTGCTCATACAGACCTTGCTCATACAGGCCTTGCTTATACAGACCTTGCGTATACAGGCCTTGCTCATACAGGCCTTGCTTATACAGACCTTGCTCATACAGGCCTTGCTCATACAGACCTTGCTCATACAGGCCTTGCTCATACAGGCCTTGCTTATACAGGCCTTGCTTATACAGACCTTGCTCATACAGACCTTGCTCATACAGACCTTGCTCATACAGACCTTGCTCATACAGACCTTGCCTATACAGGCCTTACTCATACAGGCCTTGCTTATACAGGCCTTGCTCATACAGGCCTTGCTTATACAGACCGTGCGTATACAGACCTTGCGTATACAGACCTTGCTCATACAGGCCTTACTCATACAGGCCTTGCTTATACAGGCCTTGCTCATACAGGCCTTGCTTATACAGACCTTGCTTATACAGACCTTGCTCATACAGACCTTGCTCATACAGACCTTGCCTATACAGACCTTGCGTATACAGACCTTGCTCATACAGGCCTTACTCATACAGGCCTTGCTTATACAGGCCTTGCTTATACAGACCTTGCTTATACAGGCCTTGCTTATACAGACCTTGCTCATACAGACCTTGCTCATACAGGCCTTACTCATACAGGCCTTGCCTATACAGACCTTGCTTATACAGACCTTGCTTATACAGGCCTTGCTTATACAGGCCTTGCTTATACAGGCCTTGCTTATACAGACCTTGCTTATACAGACCTTGCTCATACAGACCTTGCTCATACAGACCTTGCTCATACAGGCCTTGCCTATACAGACCTTGCTCATACAGACCTTGCTTATACAGGCCTTGAGTGGTTTTTTTTTCAGCCTGTAAAATCACCTATAGGTAAGCCTATGGGGTTTATTTACTAAAGCTGCAGAGTGCAAAATCAGGTGCACTCCTGCATAGAAACCAATCAGCTTCCAGATTTTATTGCGAAAGCTTAATTGAACAAACTGAGGTTAGAAGCTCATTGGCTGCCATGCACAGCGGCACCAGATTCTGAGTCAATCAGTTTCAGTAAATCATGCCCTCTATGTCTATGTACACATAAACGTGCCTTAACCACTTGCCGTGCGGCCGCTGTATATAAACGGGCGGACGGTGGCAGTCCAGGGGCGGGTTGCCGTTCATAAATGGCGCCCGCCATTTTGGACTGTGCGCGCTCCCTGGGAGTGCGCAGCACCGCGATCCGGTGCCCGCTGTGTCCTCCGGACACAGTGGAACTTAGCTCGTCATACGGGACCTCTCTGTGAGGTCCCAATCAGTGATCACATGCAGAGTAGAGAGCAAGATGTCACTGCTTACTACATCATTGCTTACTACGTGTGAAATCTGTGAATGATCACAGAGGTCACATGGTACAAGGCCATTCACAACAGCCTTGTACCATGTGACAAGCTGTGACCAATCACAGCTCACATAGTGGTTCTCAATGGCTGCAAGAATGCAGCTAGAGAGAAGGAGAAAGCAGCCTTTATGAGTGGAAAAGCAATCAGTGTAAAAAAAAAAAATCTTCATTACCCCCCACAAATAGTACAGTGTCACAGTGTCAGTGGCCTCCACCTGTAAAACCATTCCTGTGTTGGGGGTCATCTCATTGTTGCCCATCTAGTGCACCTGTTGTTAATTTCATTAACACGAAAGCAGCAGAAAATGATTAACAACCCCCTCTGCTACTTACCTGACCAGATCGATATCCCAGTTTAATTGACTTGATACTATACTATTAAAAAGTGTTCATATCAAAAAGTGTTCCTATCAAAAAGTGTGCCTTTCATTTTTGTGAGCCGTGTATAACCATTGCTGTCATTTCTCTGTAAAATAGTCAGCTTTATACAGCCACCTACTGGGAGACAATGAGAACAACAAACTTACAATGTCAGAGTATTCTTCTTCTTTCTCAATTTTAAGCTATATACTGAGGGGAAAAAAATGGGACTGGAAGTTTGTTTTCTTCTTTTTTTCCTTTTTACATCTGTCAAATTCCACATCTCATTCCAGGAACTGCTGTTTCTTAAACTATTTGATGTGTGAGATTCTTCTCTACATCAGAATCTTATAGATACAAAACATTTTACAGAAATCGCCTTTATCAATGACAGAAAAACATAGAACACATAAGCAATTAAAGTCACAATAAATTTCCTCAGCTGAACCTTCTGTGACCTTCTGTGACATGCACTACCCATTGCCAATGCTTTTGTGGGTTCATTTTTAACCCCAATGCTATCACCACAATTTTTCTAGTTACACCCCCCCCCAAACTATCACATTGTCAGGTAAAACAAGAAACACACAGGCAAATCAAAACAGAAAGTACACATTGACAGATAAAACAGTTGGCTGTTTAAAATAGTTCTTTGGTAAAGCAAATCAGTGACTATATGTCGCCTGGTATACTAAAGTGGCTGAAAACCCTTACATATACCCAGTGAAGTGATTAGCTCAGATGATACACAAAGATGTAACAAATCCTCCTACATAAGTTGTACCTCTTTATTTGAAGCCATATCTTCTCTACAGCTTTCTAAAATACACATTTCACATATCACCTCTCTATGAGATTAAAAGAGGGGATCTGATGTTCCACACTGCAGAGATCAGTGAGAACTCCAAGCTCTGATTGGGGAGAAGGGACACTCACCCCTTCACGCAGTACACAGAGAACATACACAGCTATGGCTGACAATCACAGGTTGTGTGCTGGAGCGTTTCTTTCCCATCACCTATTATTTCTTGGTGTCATTAACCTCCCTAGCGGTATGATTATTTCAGATTTTTGGTGCTGAAAGCGGTACCATTTTTTTGCATGGAAATATGTATTTTTTTTTATTGTAGGCCTGTAATTTAGGAATAACTCCCTGAAATCTGTCTGAACAAGAGTCTAGTAAACATCCCGGGTATGATAAAACTTGAAACACAAAATCAAAAATTATAATTTAATAAATAATCATAAAAAATAATAATAATAAATTTAATTAAATAATATAATCAAACCAAAAACACTGAAATGTGAAATAGAGCGCCAAGTTCGCACATCGCTGAGCAAAGTCGCAGAATCGTTTTCAGTGTCTGATGAGGAATTTCCCCCACAAATCATTATCACTCAATTCTGCAAGTGGTTCTGATTTACTATCGCTGTTCTCTAGCCGGTCTAAAACCGCATCTGACCTAAAGGGACGCTTTTTGGACGCCATGGACGTTTCTCAGTTTCCAGGCAGAAAGAACAGACAAAATGCAGGCAGGGCGCCGGACAAAATGTATGTGAAATGGTTTGATACAGGAATGTTATACTATGTAATAATCATTTTTAAAAAAAATTAATTTTTAAAAAATGTCAAATTTGCCGTACGTCCCGACGTCACAGGGACCGAAACACGGAAGCCGGATGCCGGCATCGGCCGGAGGAGATGGCCGGGGACTCTTCAGAGGACGCATCGCGGGAGCGAAGGACAAGGTAAGCGCTGCAGGGACTCCCTATGCAACGCTGCATGGTAAGCCCGAGTGTAGCTCGGGGGGGGGGTTACCGCTTTTGGTACTGAAACTTTACCCCGAGCTACACTCGGGAATACCGCCAGGGGGGTTAAAAGCTGTCAGAAGTGATTCATGCAGATAAAGGAACAAGGCAGCAGAAAGAAATCACACAGTGCTTTGAATAGAGACAAGTACACAGTATAGAAGGATGTGCTTTGTGCATATTTCATGTCTGAGGTTTACACCCAATTTAATGGTAAATGCTGTCAAACCTAAAAAGTAAGCCAACACACATAGAGATCATTGCCTAAATACTTATTTTTGTTTTTCATCCAAGTGTTGATGTTACGTATCAGGATACTCAAATGCCAAACATCACCTTTCTGCTGGTATTCTGGTGAACAGCATCTTGGGCACTGTATGAAAGTGAAAAGGGAACTTAATTCAAATCATCACCTTTCATTAAATACCTGGTGAACCAGTCATGAAGGTTCTGGTTCAAGCACTTCCTGTTACAGGGTGACAACTCTCTCCAAATGGTGATCCAGCATTGTCACTGAGGAAGCGGAACCCCACGAGGCCCTGAAACATTGGCAGCTTGACTCTTGTGGCATTATGTATTCAAATAAATCGTGGAACCAAATCCTAGGACTGCTCAGGGGCGGACTGACATCTAATGTGGCCCCCGGCAATAGGGGATCATGGGGCCCCTGTGTCCTTGCCCAAACTCAAAAAAGCCAATGAAAAAGGTACCAGGGGCATCTCATGGGGCCCCCTACTGACCCCGGGCCCTCGGGCAGTGCCCGAGTTTCCAAATGGTCAGTCCGCCCCTGGGAGTGCTAGTAACTTCCTACAATTTGGGGTTAATTTACTAAAACTGGAGAGTGCAACTTGCAACTTGTTCAATTGGGCTTAGGGAAAAAAATAGTTATGGAAGCGGATTGGTTTCTATGCAGAGCTGCACCGGATCTTGCAATCTTCAGTCTTAGTACATCAACCCGTTTGATTCTGGTTATGCTCTGCACTGTCCATTGCCATCATTACAAGCACCCCCCCCCCCCAACAAAGGTAATAAAATTGTCCAAACACCATCAGTGCATCTCTACATGAGTCCCTTTAGCATTGTCACCCTGTCACATATACCTCTTGTGCCGAAGCATATTGTGCAGGCAAGGTCCACTCTTGACACCATTAGTACCCTGGTCCAGAACAAAGGTGTGCAGCTCATGCTGGTGTCTGTATGTAGACACTGAAGGGCAGATTTACTAAAACTGGTGCACACAGAATCTGGTGCAGCTGTGCAGAGTAACCAATCAGCTTCTAGGTTTTTATTGGCAAAGGTTAAACAAGCTGCAGTTAGAAGTCGATTGGTTACTGTGCACAACTGTGCACAACTGCACCAGATTCTGTGTGCACCAGTTTTAGTAAATTCCACCCTGAATGCCTGCATGAAGAGGATGGAAAAGAAATTCAAAAACAGGAAAATGGTATTTTGTGTAAAAAGAAAAAACATGGAAACTGTGTATAGAACACGGAGCTTTACAAGAATCAATGACATCCAGTTAGGTTTTAAATACAAAATGTGTCAATATCCGATGTTATAATCTGAGACTACATACAGCAGGTGATGATATACGCTGGCTCATACCTTGCTTTGCAGAAATCTGCAGTTTCAGTACCATCTTCCACTCCTGTATTGGCTATGCAAATAGTGACTTTGTATAAAAAAAAAAAATAAATTCTGTTATCATGTCAGTACACAAACCCCATGTGTAGCAATGCCTGGATCTGCTGATAAAACACAATGCCCCGTGTTTAGTTATTTGGATAGTAACAAGAGGTGTGCATTTTCTTAAGGGGAGCTCCAGCGGTTGTTGTCAGCTACCAAATACAGCTCCTATTTTATTAAGTGTTCCTGCATGGCGACCACTTCCTGTTATCTCACATATATATCCTTATTATTATAGCCAAATTTACCCCCCCAACTCCTCCCACAGTGTTTACACTACATAGACAGTAATATACCGAAACGTGCGGATTGTTCCCGATTGGTGTGCTATTACTTTGTGGAACGTTTCGCCGAATGGTTCACGAAATATCACCGTTTTTGTGGTGAAATTGGCCCCATAGGAATGAATGGCGGAATGTTCAAAACTAGAGTGGGAGCTGACAAAAGCTAGAGTGTGAGCTGAAAAATCAGGACATGATTTCTAAACTGCCATCACTCCCTCATTTTCAAGGCCACCTACACAAATCTTATATCAAAACGTTCAGCTATCCCTGCTGCCACTAAAAATGTCCACGGCTAAGCCATAGTCCTGATAGTTTTCACAATATGACCATTTGTTTGCAAATCATGACATTCATTGAAACTCCACTCTAGCCACCTCAAATTTGAAGGGCAATTTATACACTGCGACTGTGCCTTCATTTTTCATATTTCAGAGACATACTATGCATCAAAATGTAGGTCTGGATCTTGTGATTCTCACAATATAAAGCTCTTCACTGTAGGATTTATAATTTTTAAACTACAACCATTTGAAGATGGCAACCGCCAGTGAAGTGAGCAAGTTGGAGCAGTTTGTTTCTTCTCTGCCCTTGCTGTAGAGCAGTGTTTCTCAACTCCAGTCCTCATGGACCCCCAACAGGTCATGTTTTCAGGATTTCCCTCAGATGAAACAGCTGTGGTAATTACTAAGGCAGTGAAACTGATCAAATCACCTGCGCAAAATAATGGAAATCCTGAAAACATGACCTGTTGGGGGTCCATGAGGACTGGAGTTGAGAAACACTGCTGTAGAGTGAGTTGCCATAGGAACCCAGGTGTGTGAGCAGGCAGCAGAGTGGAGGCAAGAACACTTCACACAATTTCCCCAGAAATTGTAGCTTTTTTAGTTCCATTAAATATCACTAAATGTTTGCAGAAATACTTTGCACAATGGAGTAATTAATAAAAAGTGAGACAAACTATGTGTTCACTTTGTGTCAACTGGAGCACAGCCAATCAGCTTTTACATTTTCATTTTCTAAGATGTGTGGAGAAACTAAAATCTAGAAGCTGATTGGTTGCCATGGGCCATGACACCAGTTGAGATAAAACTTGTTCTAGACTCGCTTCATCAATTCCCCTCAATAGTCTTTATTTCTTCTATCGTACCCTATGTACTCAGACGTCTTTGAACAACGTGGTATTCAGTTGTTCCCATCAAAAGTTATTGAACTAATGAAATCATGTTTTCATTTGTTTCATCATCAAAAGTCAATTTGGGAGAACCATTATTCTAGAGAAGTCTCCATGTAGAAATCTGTATCAATGAATAAATGAACACACTTGTTTTATATTAGGGCCTAAAATAACTGGCATTGTGTGAGTGCCATGACAAATTCCAAATAGATCAAAGAGACGTATTTGATGCCAATTGTTTGTTTTCATTCACTTTAACTAAACAATCCTTGTTTCTGTGAATTAACTACAGTTGCCATATGTGAGCACCACGTCAGATAGTCTGATTTCACATCTGTCAAGGCGGAAATGTTTCTTACTTTGAAAAATAAAAACAGATCAAGTTAGGTAAATATGTACATTTATACTGGTTGCAATACAATGTTTTAAGTTAAAATCTCCACTCTAAGAATGATATAATGTGGTGTAAAATGTGAAGTAACATTACTAGAAGTTATAGTACTTGCTGGTTATAGCTGAATATGTTTTTATTGTTTTCAAAGACAGAATCATATTAGTAGATGTGTATAGAACATGGGAAAGAAAGAAGTTTTGTCCACAAATATCCAAGAACGGAAAACTATTTGCATATACAATATGTGATGATATATGTGGTTCGACTTTTAGTGATAGATGGAACCATCCTTATCCAGGCAATATTATCAGTAAAAGGAGATGATGGTATAATAATGAGCGTGTATATGACAATAAAAAGGAGTTTCAAAATGAAGATGACCTTGGGAGTAATTATGGATGGTGGGTCAGAATGAAGATGGGTAAAAAGCAGAAACTAAAGGAGGAAGAAGATGGCCGACAGGCGGGCCAGAACTGGGACAAATAATAGGTCCGGGCATTTTGGACTGAGCCACCCCAAGCCCGGGAACCCTTTCCTCAGAGCCCAGTGGGGGAGCACAAGGGCCTGGTCGCAAGAGCGACCTTTGCGACCCTCTTAGTTCAGCCACTGGTGTCAGCAGGTTTTTATTTTACATTTTATTTTTTTATAGGAGAGAAAGAATAAAGAGCGAAGAAAAGGATGGAGGAAAAGAAGGAAGGAGGAAAAGAAGGATGGAGGAAAAGAAGGAAGAAGGGAGAGAAAGAAGAAGGGAGAAAAGGAAGAAGAGAGAGGAGGAAGAAGGGAGAGGAGGGAAAGAAAGAGGGAAAGAAGGAAGGAGGGAAAGAAGGAATGGGGGGGAAAGAAGAAGGGAGAGAAGGAAGAAGGGAGAGAAGGAAGAAGGGAGAGAAAGAAGAAGGGAGAGGAGGAAGAAGGGAGAGGAGGGAAAAAAAGAGGGAAAGAATGTGCTGCCCAACTGGTTGCCTCTCCTATCCAGTTGGTCCCGGTCCACCAGGCAAATGCATGCCCTATGGCCAGTCCGGGCCTGCTGGCAGGAGTAAGAGGAGTGTGTGATCTAGATCAGGGTCATCACCATCATGAAAGTTTAAAATGTGGGATAAGTAGCATGAAATAGATGTGGGGGGGATAAATTGAATTCAATTCATTGGTGCCAATAAACATGTTAGTAAATGTAAATAAGGGGGTAGATCTAAAATGTGAAGGAATAATAAAGGTTAATTCTGAGTTGTGCACATTCTGCACTTCAGGGCCTCCGAGGAGGAATATGTGAGCCAGATGGTCCATTGGGAGACAAATGTAGTAGTTGTGTAAGTTACTTGTTGGTAAGCTACAGCACTGTATGTTACAGAAAAGTACATTTGTTAACAGTTGCCCTCCGCCTTTTAATAGAAGTACTGCTACAGGGCTGCGCAAAACTATGTATATACACGTGACTTGCATTTCTGGGTAGGGGGCACGTGCCGCCATACTCATGCCACTGTTGGCGGCTAGAGATGTCAGTTACCGGGTCCTGGACGGCGATTCCCTGCCGACACTCGGCAATCATCAGGGAAAACTGACAGGGGACAGACCTGTGTGTAAACAACACAGGTCTCTCTCCTGTCAGCGTGGACATGCTGTTTTGTATCATACACAGAGATACAAAGCAGCATGTCTCCAAGGTGAAACACAGCACACAGTTAACATTTGATTGCCCCAGATGTTAACCCCTTCCTGTCCAGTGCCATTAGTACAGTGTCAGTGCTTTTTATTAGCACTGATCACTGTATTAGTGTCACTGGGGATGTCAGTGGCAGTTAGTCAGTTCCCACCCCAGTGTCAGAATGCCCGCCGCAGTCCCGCTATAAGTCGCTAATCACCGCCACTACCAGTACAAAAAAGAAAAAATAAAAGTTCCAGTATATATACCGTCATTTGTAGACGTTACACCTTTCACATAAACCAATTCATGTACACGTATTGCATTTTTGTTTTTTTAAGCACAGAAATGTAAAATACATTTTGGCCTAAATTTATGAAGAAATTAGAGTTTTTTAAAAAAAATTTTTGGATGTTTTATAGCAAAAAGTCAAAAATATTGTGGTTTTTCAAAATTGTCAGTCTTTTTTCGTTTATAGAACAAAAAATAAAAAATGCAGAGGTGATCAAATGCCACTGAAAAAAAGCTCTATTTGTGGGAAACAATTACATAAATTTATGTACAGCGTTGCATGACCACCCAATTGTCAGTTAAAGTAACGCAGCACCATACTGCAAAAAATGGCCTGGTCATGAAGGGGGGTAAATCCTCTGGAGGGCAAGAGGTTAAGATCAACATAATCAAGGAATACATGTAATTCTGAATAATCTGGGATTGCAATAAATATCAATAACTGCTTTATTCGGCATTTAAATAATACCCCAAACCTAATTTTTTATATTTGCTAATTGATATCTCTGAGCTATGCAACAAACACATCCCTGGGTCTAACCCAATATTTATCTCAGTTATGATCTCAATTAAATGTACTATTGATTTCCAGAATACCTGAATTTTTGGACATTCCCACCAGATGTGATACACTGTCCTATCTCTCCACACCCCCGCCAACACCATGGTGACTTCTCTCCACATATCTTATTTTCAACACAAAAAGTCTGATCCATAAGTATTGGAAAAAAACAGAAGTGCCGAAAGAGGAGGATTGGATAGAAAGAGTGAACTGGATTAGTAAAATGGAGAAGCTATATTTTTTGCAGGAATATAAGATGGAGATATACCATGCGAAATGGGAAAAATCTGGAGTAAACGTGAAAAAGTGAAATGTAGAAGGATATAGAGAGGGTGGAAGGGTAGGATATTCTTGCTTTAGAAGAGAGGTTGGAAAAGAATGCAGAGTGGGTGGTTGGGGGGGGGGGGGGGAGGATGGGTGGGTAGGGTGGGGGGTAATGGGGGGAAGAGGGAAATGTTTTAAGAGGGAAAAAGAAAGGTAATAAGAGATAGTTATGTATATTTATTGTGAAAATGATGAAAGTGTTTGTAATTACTTTGAAAAATTAGTAAATATTTAAAAAAAAAAATAACTACTTTATTCAAATTGTCAGTCCATTCAAATCTGAAATTTCATGCCGGCAGATTCCAAAAAGCTAGAGGATAACTGCGGTTACAAAACAATTTTACATTAAGCATGGAAACAGTAAAAAATGTAGCTCATCATGAACGTTACAATTTGATAATACGATCTTTGTACAACTTTAGGGCTCCTGTACACTGCAGCTCCTATACTGACGTTCAGGAGCTGTTCAGCGTTTTTTTCAGCAGCCCCTGAACTCTCCCTAATGTTTTCCTATGTGTCCGTGTACACACCGTCATTTACAGGCAGTTGAGTTTTTAGTCGTTTTTTTGAACGCACCAAACTTGCGTTTAGGACTAGATTTTACCGGCGTTTCAAACGCTTGTAAACGCGGTTAACCGCATTTATAGGCATTTTCGTTTAGCAGCGTTTTTTAACTGTTCCATGTCCAGATGCTGTCCAGAGCCCTTTTTCATCATCAGAAATGCATGCAAAGCGTTTTCCATGTATTCAAATGGACTTAGTACACCAGCGCAGTCAGTTCCAGGTTTCGCGTGAAGGAAAAAATAGTAGAAAGCGCTGCATTATGCTCATGATGGGATCCATAGTGGATCAGAAAAGACAGGCAATCGCAACACTTACTGCTCTCTCGGCTCCTCTCAAAATGTCTGAAATAGATAAATTTTTTACTATTTTTCCGTTCATTCTGGGCATTTGGGAAGGTCTCCTGAGGTTATCGTTTAAAAACTCTTCTAAATGCAAACGCGCATAAACGCGGTATGCAAACGTGGCTAAACTGACGTTTTTTAACCTACGTTTTCCAGCAGTCAGTTTCCATCATTCAAAAGAGTTTTCCAAATGTCCCGTGTACATGAGCCCTTAGATTTACTAAAACTATAAAATACAAGGACATATTTAATCAATCTGTATCTAGTTAGGCAGACCCTAAAGCTAGCCATACACACATCTAATCAGGGGCGGACTGACAACTCATGGGGCCCCTGGGCAATAGGGGATCATGGGGCCCCTGCAGGGGCAGACTGACAACTCATGGGGCCCCCGGGCAATAGGGGATCATGGGGCCCTGTGTCCTTGCCCAAAATCAAAAAACCTATGAAAAAGGTACCAGGGGCATCTCATGGGGCCCCCTACTGACCCCAGGCCCTCGGGCAGTGCCCCAGTTTCCAAATGGTCAGTCCGCCCCTGACTAGGAGCATTACTCTAGAGCGACCTTGTGTCTAGAAATGTCCGTGTGAATATATGCTATATATCCAAACTTTTGGTGTCCTGGTTTAAAGCTTGAAGATGTCTCTCTACAAAGCAGCACCTAACGCAGATCACCACCCCAGCAAGAACCATTTTCTTGTTACTATGATACTATATCATAAAAGTATAAGTTCACCTTTGGGAACATGTTACATGGTCCACTGTCAGGGTGGAACATGTAACGTGTTCCCACTCTCACAGCTGCTGCCAGCTCCACTGCCAGCAAGGGATCTTCTCCAGGGCTCCGCCCGCCCGGCCACATCATTCATTCACAGGGTTCGGCAAATGGGAAACTACAAGTATCGACAGCATTTGTGGCTGTCGGCTTCTAGTTCTAAATGAACTATCACAGCACTGCTGTCTCTTTCTGTCAGTGTGTACCAGCAGACAGACACACTGACAAGTCTGCAGGAGTCCTGAATGGCACCCACGATCTGCTGATCATCGGTGCAATGCGTTTTAGGCTCCAAGTAAAGAAAAATAATAAATGCAGATTTTTTTTACCAGCAAAAAGATGTAAATTTATTATTTTTTTTTTTTAAGGTGAACTTATAATTTAAGGCGGTACTGTGGGCTACACAATAATGTTCTGCTATGGTAATTCATTGGCTTACCTGTACATTTAAGCATACTGGAACTCACATTTTTTTCATGTAATGATATACTGTAACTTTAATTAACAGTGTTGCAGTAAATTATTATTATATTATTATACAGTATTTATAAAGCGCCAATAGTTCGCTCAGCGCTGTACATTACAAAGGGGGACAGAACATGTGACAGAACAATACCAATACAATGCAAAACATGAGGGGATCGAGGGCCCTGCTCCTTGGAGCTTACAATCTAGGAATAATAAACTGTTTAATGGGAAATATTTCCTTGGATACCAATCATTAAACCTACTTAGTTTTCTGATAAATGATACAATATCAATATCTTTAAGAGCCCTGGAGGGTTAACCGAGTTGAGGAGGCACTATTTTTACTTTTAAAAAGACTGGGTAAAAAGTAAGGACTCCAAAGTCTGGGCCTTTATGCATGAGAACCAGCAACCCCTGCATAAAACCGTAAACAGCAACCTGCTTGCATGTACAGTTGTGGCCAAAATTATTCAACCCCCAATGCTGTAAAGGGGTTTAGGGACTATAGTGTACATTTGGAATTGTATTCAGAATCAAATCCTACAAGGACGTTGTAACTACCCAAATGCAACTAAAATGACATCAATTGTTTATGTAATACAGTAGTAAATGGTTCTTATGTGGTTTCTTCATTGCCACAATTATTCAACCCCTTAAAGACTACCACTCTGAAGAACAGAGGTTCATACAGGTGCTTTCCATCAGGTATTGAAAACACCTGTGGATGTCACCGAGCAGCAATCAAGCATAATAAGCACCAATTAGGCAGCTTTAAAATGACTGTGATACTCAGCTCCTTCTAGACATTTACTGGTGTGGTTACAAACATGGTGAAGGCAAGAGAATGGTCCAGGAAGACAAGAGAAGAGGTGATTTCTCTTCACAGGAAGGGCAATGGCTATAAGAAGATTGCAAAGATGTTAAACATACCAAGAGACACCTTAGGAAGCATCATTCGCAAATTCAAGGCAAAGGGCACTGTTGAAACGCTACCTGGTCGTGGCAGAAAGAAGATGCTGACTTCGACTGCTGTGCGCTACCTGAAGCGTAGAGTGGAGAGAAGTCCCCGTGTGACTGCTGAGGAACTGAGAAAAGATTTGTCAGATGTGGGTACAGAAGTTTCAGCCCAGACAATAAGACGCACACTGCGTAATGAAGGCCTCCGTGCCAGAACTCCCAGGCGTACCCCCTTGCTGTCTCCAAAGAATAAGAAGAGTCGACTGCAGTATGCCAAAAGCCATGTGGACAAACCACAAAAGTTGTGGGATAGTGTTCTGTGGACTGATGAAACAAAATTAGAACTGTTTGGGCCCATGGATCAACGCTATGTTTGGAGGAGGAAGAACAAGGCCTATGATGAAAAGAACACCTTGCCTACTGTGAAGCATGGTGGAGGGTCAATCATGCTTTGGGGCTGTTTTGCTTCTGCAGGTACAGGGAAGCTTCAGCGTGTGCAAGGTACCATGAATTCTCTTCAGTACCAGGAGATATTGGATGGAAACGTGATGCAGTCCGTCACACACCTGAGGCTTGGGAGACGTTGGACCTTTCAACAGGACAATGATCCCAAGCATACCTCCAAGTCCACTAGAGCATGGTTGCAGAGGAAAGGCTGGAACATTTTGGAGTGGCCATCGCAGTCACCAGACTTAAATCCGATTGAGAACCTCTGGTGGGACTTAAAGAAAGCAGTTGCAGTGCGCAAGCCTAAGAATGTGACTGAACTGGAGGCCTTTGCCCATGAAGAATGGGCGAAGATACCCGTAGATCGCTGCAAGACACTTGTGTCAAGCTATGCTTCACGTTTAAAAGCTGTTATAACTGTAAAAGGATGCTGTACTAAGTACTAAGATTGAATGTCACTTGGGGGTTGAATAAAACTGATAATGCTGTGAGCACAGAAAAGACATTTGTGGTTATTTCATTATAACTGTTATGTTATATTTGTCTGACCTACAAGTGCCTCTTTAATGTAAATGTAAGCAAGATGACTGAATGATCAAAAGCAATGTCAAACTGGCCAAAACACTCAATTTCAGTGGGGGTTGAATAATTTTGGCCACAACTGTAGGATTGGCAAATATGGCTTTGCTATCTCAGTGACTTTGTTAAAGCCCTTTAAAAAAATAAAATCAGTGAGAAAATGTGGGTTTATAATCCTGACATTTTGGCCAACAATAAGTCCCTCTATATCAATGACTGTTACATACTAGAGCACCTGCTACTGGCACTATGGTCCGGGAACCTTTATGCATGAGAACCGGCAAGCCCTCCATAAAACTGTGAACAGCAACTTGCTTGCCTGTAGGATTGACAAATACAGTATGGCTTTGCTATCTCAGTGACTTTGCTAAACTCCTCAAAAAAACAATGAGAAAATGTGGGTTTATACTCCTGACTTTTTGGTCAACAATAAGTCCCTCTCTATCAATGGCTGTTACAAACTAGAGTACCTGCTGCTGGCACTATGGTCTAGGAACCTTGAGGATGTAGTTCCAATGTCCACCAGCAGACATATCCCAACATATCCCAAAGATCCAACATTTAAGCTCCACCTGATGCTGGTTGCTGGGAAGATATTTAATCCCACCTCAAGAGTCTCACAGAACCACTGTATTTTACCTGTGTGTCCATATTCTTTATTCCACTGCTCCTAGTAAAAGTTTTCCTGTTCCTGCTGCCTGTAACTGCTTCTCCTGTACCTGACCTGTGTTCTTCTGACCCTGCTGCCTGCACCTACTCCCTCTGTATCTGATCTGCATTCTCCTGACCCTGCTGCCTGCACCTACTCCCTCTGTATCTGATCTGCATTCTCCTGATCATGCTGTCTGTACCTCCTTCCCATATTCCTGACACATCGTACCCTTTCTTTGTACCCTCTCTGGACCCTGCTTACCCAATTCTTCCTGTTGCTTTGTATATAACTTAGTTGTTTTGTTCAGTCGTTTGCACTTGTATATTGCTTAGCTAGTTTGTTAGTGAGTTAGGTAGTTTATCTTATTATGTACTTATTAAATCATACTTTTTACCTAGTTTTGAGTATGGTTTCCTCTGTGCAGCTCCACTTATCTAGTATCACAAGTTCTACTTTCACATATTGTTGTAACAATGGTTCATTTAGGGTAACATTTTTGGATTGTAGTCACCTTTACATCAAAACTAACTCACCAAAAGGCACCACCTTAACCCAGTGTAATAATGGAAACTCATTGCTAACAGAATAGAATTACTACTACATGGTTGCCTATAGTCAGAGGTACTGTATAAACCTTACCAGTTGTTAGATCAGCTTGCAAATTCAAGTTAAAAAAAATCTATAGTACTAAAATTGGACATTCTGGTTAAAGATATGTTTAAATGAGTATTATTCACATAATATTCAAAATCAGCCAGAAGATTATGTAAACTCAAAAACCAGGAACAATATGTCAATATAGCCTCACCAATAGGTACAGCCACAAAATAGATTTTCACTTGCAAAATGTGGACCCCCTCCCACCAACACATATAAAGGTTGGTGAGAGAAGGGGAAAATAAAGCCCCCGTAGAAGTTTTGCACTTGCAGGTAGAAAACACTGTCAAAGTACAAAAACTTGTGAGAAATCAACAATTTAACAGCAATCAGCAGTCTGTAGTTTCCTAGAATATGCATCAGATGTCTTCAGATAATAAGAGCAGAGGGAGAGGAACGACACCCATCACCAGAGGAGGCCTGAACACCCACCGGGAAGAATTTGACAGACTTGTGAACAGAAGCCCGGATGGCAGCCTTGAACATCTGGGAAATAGATGCCTGATACCAAAAAGCTCATGAAGCACTAAAAGATGTGCTAGAATGTGCCTCAACAGGGAAGGGAGGAACCCTTGTCTTATCCACCTATCAATGGGGAAGCAAGAAGCAGAAAGACTCCTTCAGAAACCCTATGGCATTACAAAGAGTGAATCAGATTGGCTAAAAGAGGCAATAGCTGAGAGGTAAACTTTCACAGCATTCACCATGTCAAGTCAGTGGAGAGAATTTTATTTTGATGTTTTGGATGTTTTGGAGCAGGCAGGAGGTGGAGAGAAGCGACCACTCTTAGGAAGAAGGAGGTGTGATGATCGTGGCGTCAGACCCCAGCCCTTCTCACCAAACTTGTGACCGAAGGACTAACCAATCTAAAACCGCGCTGTCATGTGCGTAACAATGCCACGCCCAGCTGCACCCTGCACAAAGATTTTCCAGCTAATGGACCACAATCTGTGTACCTGCAGCCTGGGAGCAATTGTTACTGGGTCAGGTTAATTATGCAATTAAACCTTCACACTGCCACCACCTCCTTTTTGTACAGAGAAAGAGGAAACTCGGCAATATTATCAAAAACACTATGATGTTTGAATAATTGTTTGTATACACAATGTCACCGCAGACAGATGTATGCAGATGTTTAAAACACACAGTAGCGCTCCTCAGAGACAGGGGTCCTTAGTTTGCATTAACCTCCTTGGCGGTATTCCCGAGTGTAGCTCGGGGTAACATTTCAGTACCAAAAGCGGTAACCCCCCCGAGCTACACTCGGGAATACCATGCGGCGCTGCTCCGGCATGTGTTCTTCACTTACCTTACCCTGCGCTCCCACGATGTGTCCCCTGCAGCGTCCCTGGCCATCTCCTCCGGCCGATGCCGGCATCCGGCTTCTGTGTCCTGTCCCTGTGACGTCGGGACGTACGGGCGCCGCCGCCGCCGCTGGCGGGAAATTTAAAAATTTTAAAAAATGTCATTTTTTTTTTTTTCATTTTACACAGTAAAACATTGCTGTTTCAACCTATTTCACATACATTTTGTCCCGAGTGCTTTGTCCTGCGCCCTGCCTGCATTTTGTCTGTTCTTTCTGCCTGGAAACTGAGAAATGTCCATGGCATCCAAAAAGTGTCCCTTTAGGTCAAAAGCGGTTTAGATCAGCTAGAGAACAGCGATAGTAAATCAGAACCACTTACAGAATTGAGTGATAATGATTCGTGGGGGAAATTCGTCATCAGAAACTGAAAACGATTTTGCGACTGAGCTCAGCAATGTGCGAACTTGGCGCTCTATTTCACATTTCAGTGTTTTTGGTTTGATTATATTATTGAATTAAATTTTTTATTATTTTTATATTATTTTTATGATTATTTATTAAATTATAATTTATGATTTTGTGTTTCAAATTTTATCATACCCGGGATGTTTACTAGACTCTTGTTCAGACAGATTTCAGTGAGTTTTTCCTAAAAATTACAGCCTACAATAAAAAAAATACATATTTCCATGCAAAAAAATGGTACCGCTTTCAGCACCAAAAATCTGAAATAATCATACCGCCAGGGAGGTTAAAGAGCTTTAGAAAGACTGTAGGGATGACCGAGCCCAACAGCAGTGACCCCTGTCCTCTCCTTCCAGGACCACAGTTTCAACAGCCATGCAATCAAAAAACAGAATGAAACACTGGCCGTTGGGTCATAGGATCCAGATGATCCAGAATGGTCCAAAAAGGGTCTACAAGGTTTTTACTACTGGGTGGAGTACTGGCTACAAAATTGAGCAATGTGTTTTATAATGTAGAAAGTGGCTTCACATAGTACATGTCTTTACCCTGTGTACATATCAGCTGTACAATGCCACTATTAGCTAGTAGAAGCAGAGGGAAAAAGGACAATAAAATTAAATCCAAAAGTTATCATGTGTTTATCTGACTTACTGAATTATCATGTTAAACAAGATCATTTTAAAAACTATAAAACATAAAATAAGAGAAGACTGTAACTGTAAACACAAAAGACCAAGGAAAATCAAGGTCAAGTAGCCAAACGGTTAATTTAAACATTGGCATAAAAGAGGGCATTGGTCCTTCAAAGCCACTTTATTTAAAACAAATGACATAAAACCTGTAGGCTTTTACCAGGCTCTAGAGTTTATAGAAGCAGTACAAAACTTGATTTTGTAAATGCATAATATTACATCAAACTGTAACTTAAAACAGCTGTGCCCAAGTTACAGAATAACGATTATTTGACCAGAGTGTTTTTTTTTTACTATGATGCAGCTTTTCTTACAAATGTTTGACTATACTATCATAATACATAACAATTTTATCAATGTACTACTATAAGAATGGAGATAGGATGTATTCTAAGTACTACGTTCAACATAAGTATAGTGAAAGAAACTCACAAATTCTTATAGTATATTTACTACAGATTTTAAGGCAAATAATAATATGTAATGCTTAGTATAGCAATCATCAATGTTTTACATCTCAAAAATATTTCTGCAGCTAAATTCCCGGCATTTCCCGCTTACCGCAGTCATTACAACAATATGCCGTCATTAGCTTTTGTAAGGGACAAAGTAATAAACAGTGAAGCACATGACTTGCACATGAGAATCATTACACTTTTAATGTAGGTGAAAATATACAAAGAAGTCATTACTGCTACTCACATTTATCAATACTGTATAAGTAAAGGGAGTCTACCAAAGCGGATAATTCAATTAAACAGCAAGACAAAATAAGCAAACACTGCCTGCTGCAGAAGGAGGTACAGTTGTGGCCAAAATTATTCAACCCCCAATGCTGTAAAGGGGTTTAGGGACTATAGTGTACATTTGGAATTGTATTCAGAATCAAATCCTACAAGGACGTTGTAACTACCCAAATGCAACTAAAATGACATCAATTGTTTATGTAATACAGTAGTAAATGGTTCTTATGTGGTTTCTTCATTGCCACAATTATTCAACCCCTTAAAGACTACCACTCTGAAGAACAGAGGTTCATACAGGTGCTTTCCATCAGGTATTGAAAACACCTGTGGATGTCACCGAGCAGCAATCAAGCATAATAAGCACCAATTAGGCAGCTTTAAAATGACTGTGATACTCAGCTCCTTCTAGACATTTACTGGTGTGGTTACAAACATGGTGAAGGCAAGAGAATGGTCCAGGAAGACAAGAGAAGAGGTGATTTCTCTTCACAGGAAGGGCAATGGCTATAAGAAGATTGCAAAGATGTTAAACATACCAAGAGACACCTTAGGAAGCATCATTCGCAAATTCAAGGCAAAGGGCACTGTTGAAACGCTACCTGGTCGTGGCAGAAAGAAGATGCTGACTTCGACTGCTGTGCGCTACCTGAAGCGTAGAGTGGAGAGAAGTCCCCGTGTGACTGCTGAGGAACTGAGAAAAGATTTGTCAGATGTGGGTACAGAAGTTTCAGCCCAGACAATAAGACGCACACTGCGTAATGAAGGCCTCCGTGCCAGAACTCCCAGGCGTACCCCCTTGCTGTCTCCAAAGAATAAGAAGAGTCGACTGCAGTATGCCAAAAGCCATGTGGACAAACCACAAAAGTTGTGGGATAGTGTTCTGTGGACTGATGAAACAAAATTAGAACTGTTTGGGCCCATGGATCAACGCTATGTTTGGAGGAGGAAGAACAAGGCCTATGATGAAAAGAACACCTTGCCTACTGTGAAGCATGGTGGAGGGTCAATCATGCTTTGGGGCTGTTTTGCTTCTGCAGGTACAGGGAAGCTTCAGCGTGTGCAAGGTACCATGAATTCTCTTCAGTACCAGGAGATATTGGATGGAAACGTGATGCAGTCCGTCACACACCTGAGGCTTGGGAGACGTTGGACCTTTCAACAGGACAATGATCCCAAGCATACCTCCAAGTCCACTAGAGCATGGTTGCAGAGGAAAGGCTGGAACATTTTGGAGTGGCCATCGCAGTCACCAGACTTAAATCCGATTGAGAACCTCTGGTGGGACTTAAAGAAAGCAGTTGCAGTGCGCAAGCCTAAGAATGTGACTGAACTGGAGGCCTTTGCCCATGAAGAATGGGCGAAGATACCCGTAGATCGCTGCAAGACACTTGTGTCAAGCTATGCTTCACGTTTAAAAGCTGTTATAACTGTAAAAGGATGCTGTACTAAGTACTAAGATTGAATGTCACTTGGGGGTTGAATAAAACTGATAATGCTGTGAGCACAGAAAAGACATTTGTGGTTATTTCATTATAACTGTTATGTTATATTTGTCTGACCTACAAGTGCCTCTTTAATGTAAATGTAAGCAAGATGACTGAATGATCAAAAGCAATGTCAAACTGGCCAAAACACTCAATTTCAGTGGGGGTTGAATAATTTTGGCCACAACTGTATTTCATTGACAGGGTGCTGACTGGAGGTTCATAAAGAAGAGGGCACTCAGGAGATAACGACAAAGACTACAAAGAAAGAGAGAAAACATTTACAGCACGAAATATACAGTGTGCTGCATGCTGTCTTGTATTACCTATTACCTGGACACCTCTTGGAGACTTGTAGGCAAATCAAACTACAGAATTGAAGAGGAGGGGATATGGGGGTTGCAAAGAAAAATAGCATGGCTTTCGGCACCTCAGAGCTCAAACAGCCAACTATCTGTGCAGGAATGGGCATAAAAAAAGCAAAGAGTTAAAATATCACTCTGTATGCACTCTTAAATGGTTTTTTATTTCACTTGTAAGAGATGGGAGAAAAAATAGTGCTTTGAAATATGATGGCTCCCCCTTAGGATTCCCCATCATGGACGGATCAAGGGGGGTGCTGGGGTGGGCGAAACCCCCTCAGATTTCAGTTGCCCCCCCCCCTCCAAGCTTCCCACTCAAGTCACAATCCCCCTCCATACATGATGCTGTGCCTGGCTGTCCCCCATCCCTCAGCCCTGCACTGTACATGCACAGTCCGAGCACAGGCAGCAAGATCTCATCCTTGGCTCTTCCCCACACAGCACAGAGCAGAAATCCAATTCTCTTTCACTCAGCTACGATCTGCACAGTGTGTAGCTGGGTACTATTTTGCATTTCTGACCTGTTAAATTCCCTGGTCAGAATGGCAGCACAGTTGTAGTAACCGGCTAGACACTGTGCAGATTGTATCTGAGTGAAAGAGAAATTAATTTTAGCTCTGTGTTGGGCGGGGAAGAGTCAAGGAGGAGATATTGCTGCCTGTGCTCAGACTGTGCATGTACAAGGGAGCTATGCTGAGTGCCCTGCCAGCAGTCACCCCTGTCAGCAGTCACCCCTGTCAGCAGTCACCCCTGTCCTCTCTTCTTCCAGTGGTGACCCCAGTGCTCTATCCTTCCAGCGGTGACCCCAGTGCTCTATCCTTCCAGCAGTGACCCCTGTCCTCTATCCTTCCATCAGGGATCCCTGCCTTCTCTCCTGCCAGTTGTGACCCCTGCCTTCTCTCCTGCCAGTGGTGACCCCTGTGCTCTGCCTTGCCAACAGTAACTCCTGTCTTCTCTCCTGCAAACAGTGACCGCTGTCCATTGCACTGCTAGGGGTGATCCCTGTCCTCTGCCCTGCCAGCGTTAGCCCCTGTTCTCTGCCCTGCCACAGTGACCCCTGTCCTCTGCCCTACTGATTCCCAGTACACTGCCTTACCGATTCCTGTGTACTCCCCTGACAACCAAATGTACACTGCCCAGCTGACCCATGTACTCTGTCCAAAAATCTAATAGCCCTGGTACACTGGCCTACAAACTGATGATCCTATCCTCTGCCCTGCTGACCCCCTGTACATTGCCCTGCTGACCTCCCATCCTCTGCCCCCCTGACATTCTTTACTGCACCCCCACATCAGACAGGCTAGATCTGGCCCTGTTCTCCATCCCTTCCCAACCCCATACTAATTGTTTTGAAACTGCATCCTCATCCTGTCCTTGTCTGTCACCTTCAGTAACTGTGTTGGTTGTTTTCAAAATAGTTTGTGCTGGCAGTTCCGCTGCCTGCTAATGGATTCACACTTGTGATTGCAAGATCTCCTTCAGGGCCTAAAATATTGTGGAGCAGTGCTGTCCAATATGTAAGTGTAAGCACCTGCATGTAGGTGGGCGTTCTAAGATACCCAGGGTACATTTAATATCAGGCACTGCCCAAGTGGCTGCATAGACACAAAAAAAATTAAGATTTGGAGCACAAGTTTTGAAAGCAGTGAATGAAGCTATGAATAAGTAAACAATGAAGTTGTAAATCAAATATGAAATATAATAAGGACTAGTAGAGGCCCAGGATAGAATGTTGTCCAAGGATGGAAGTTCTGTGGTAGCTTCTTATGGTTAGTTCTCATCATAGATTTCCTTGATCCAGAAAGTACAATATAGGATTTAGGACGCCTTAAAGCAAATGTGTGTGTCAGGGATGTAGGCATCCAGCAAGAATGATCATATATGTGGTGTCATGTTTCACATGACTGTCATATGCCTGTAAGTGTTTTCTATCATTTGTCTCTCTCCTCCCTTTCCTTTGGTTAGTTCTTGCTGTATAGATAGCCCACCCCTTTTCCCCGTAAGGCATTGCAGCGAGCCTCATGTCATGAAGCAGACTGTGCCCTGGAACTGTGCCCTTCAACTCGGGGACAACAGTGCCACCAGCAGGTGACCCAGATAATGACACAGGTTCTCACAGTTCCCCTCCCCTACTTGAGGAGCAGCCTCTTGACACTCGATTCTCCAAAAGTCCATGTAGGTGCAGGATAAGTCCAAAAAGGGTTTTCTCTGTCTGAAGACTTTCTTGCACTCTTTAGGCCAGAGTCTTTTAACCTGCTGGAAGGTGTGCCACCCGAGTCTAGTAATTGGTCATGTGCCCCACTACCAGGGTCTGGAAGCTGACTGGTTACATCGCTGAATGATCCAAAAGCTGGCTGGGTTCCCCACAGGTCAGATCCTCAAAGCGGTCAAAGAGAAATTTACATGCCCTCAATGCAGCACATGTAACAACACTGGGACCCTAAAGGCTAGCTGAAGGCCTAACACCAGAATCCCTGGTCCATGTTGTGACGGTGCACGGTGTCCGACCCCAGCCCTTTTCACCAACTTGTGACTGAAGGACCAGCCGATCTAAGACTGCGCTGCCACTTGCGTAACAATGCCACTCTCAGCTGCACCCTGCACAAAGATTTTCCAGCTCGCTGGACCACAATCTATGTGTCAGCAGTCTGAGAGCGATTGTTACTGGGTCAGGTTAATTTACGCAATTAACCCTTCACACTGCCACTACCACCTTTTTACAGAGAAGGAAGAAACTCACAAATCTTAGCAGTAACACTATGGTATTTGAATAAGCATCTGTATACACACTGCCACCGCAGACAGATGTATGCAGAGGGTTAATACAGTGAGGAACAGAAGTATTTGAACACCCTGCGATTTTGCAAGTTCTTCCACATGTTTCACAGTGGGGATGAGGTTTTGATGTTGGTGTGCTGTGCCTTTTTTTCTCCACACATAGTGTTGTGTGTTCTTCCCAAACAACTCAATCTTGGTTTCATCTGTCCACAGTATATTTTGCCAGTAGTGCTGTGGAACATCCAGGTGCTCTTTTGCAAACTTCAAACGTGCTGCAATCTTCTTTTTGGACAGCAATGGCTTCCTCCGTGGTGTCCTCCCATGTACTCCATTCTTGTTTAATGTTTTCCTTATTGTAGATGTGTCAACAAAAATGTTATCATGTGCCAGAGATTTCTGTAGGTCTTTAGCTGACACTCTGGGATTCTTCTTTACCTCATGCAGCATTCTGCGCTGTACTCTTGCAGTCATTTTTACAGGACGACCACGCCTAGGGAGAGTAGCAACAGTGCTAAACTTTCTCCATTTGTAGACAGTCTGTCTTACCGTGGACACATGAACATCAAGGCTTTTGGAGATACTTTTGTAACCCTTTCCAGCTTCATGCATGTCAACAATTCTTGATCGTAGGTCTTCTGAGAGCTCTTTTCTGTGAGGCATGGTTCACATCAGACAGTGCTTCTTGAAACCAGTAAACCCAAAACAGGTGTGTGCTTTTTAAGGGCAGGACAGCTGTCAACAACACATCCAATATCATCACACTGATTGGAGTCAAGGTTGGCTCACTCCTGGCTCCAATTACCTCTGGGAGAAGTCATTAAGCTAGGGCCTCACATACTTTTTCCTCCCTGCACTGTGAATGTTTACATGTTATGTGCAATTAAACCATGGCAACATCTAATGTTTGTGTAGTATTAAGCTCAGCAGGCTGTGTTCTTCTATTGTTGTGACATTTTATGCCCAATTCATGCAAAACTCCATGTAATCCCAAGGGGTTCACATACTTTTTCTTGCAACTGTATATCATCTTCTACCCTGCTTACTCTGCCTTCTAATACTGTCGTGAGTTCACTCACTTTTTGAAGATCATGTCTTAAAAATCTTTATAGTCTCATATATTGTCAAATAGGTAAATATTTTCCTTACTAGGACAAATGTTGGTGGACTGACCTTGGCTAAGACGTTGTATACACACCAGGGACTGGCCAAAGAAAGGTCATTTTGATGCAGTTGGCCAGCTTGAAAATATATTGGAAGACGTGAACAAAGAATCTCTGCTTTGCAGCAAAAGTTTGCTTGAAATATTTATGTTTGTATAGCAGTGTTCATATGGTTAATTCAGTATCTGCTTAGCCTAAACTTTTAATGGAAAGACCTCCACTCTGCGCACATTCCGTGAGAGAAGTTCTGACATTCTGGACTGACATACTGTCTGCCTCTGTTAACCAGATTTGATAATTTTCATAAAAGCACAGTTTTCTCCCTTCATTAAGTGTTCCTTCATGGCGACCACTTCCTGTTATCTCACATATATATTCTTATTATTATAGCCAAATTTACCCCCCTAACTCCTCCCACAGTTTTTACACTACATAGACAGTAATATACCGAAACGTGCGGATTGTTCCCGATTGGTGTGCTATTACTTTGTGGAACGTTTCGCCGAATGGTTCACGAAATATCACCGTTTTTGTGGTGAAATTGGTCCCATACGAATGAATGGCGGAATGTTCAAAACTAGAGTGGGAGCTGACAAAAGCTAGAGTGTGAGCTGAAAAATCAGGACATGATTTCTAAACTGCCATCACTCCCTCATTTTCAAGCCCACCTACACAAATCTTATATCAAAACGTTCAGCTATCCCTGCTGCCACTAAAAATGTCCACGGCTAAGCCACAGTCCTGATAGTTTTCACAATATGACCATTTGTTTGCAACTCACGCCGCCCATTGACATTCATTGAAACTCCACTCTAGCCACCTCAAATTTGAAGAGCAATATCTAAACTGCGACTGTGCCTTCATTTTTAATATTTCAGAGACATACTATGCATCAAAATGTAGGTCTGGGTCTTGTAATTCTAACAATATAAAGCTCTTTGGTGTAGGATTTATAATTTTTAAACTACAACCGTTTGAAGATGGCAACCACCAGTGAAGTGAGCAAGTTGGAGCAGTTTGTTTTTAACCGCTCTTCTCTGCCCTTGCTGTAGAGTGAGTTGCCATAGGAACCCAGGTGTGTGAGCAGGCAGCAGAGTGACAAGCCACTCCCCCCAGTTACTCCGCCCACTCCAGTTGTAGACTACTGGTGGAGGCAAGAACACTTCACACAATTTCCCCAGAAATTGGAGCTCTTCTAGTTATAGATAAATTCACACTACACATCCGGAAAATCACTGAGCAGCTGCCCTGCGTTCCCGGCTGCGGTAGGGGGCAGTGTGATGTGCGATGCAATCACATGGCTTCCTTATGTTTGTTTAACAAACTTATTGCGAAATGTGGTGACATTTAACCATGCATGAAAAAGTTTTACCACCACACACAGTGTGACTTGGCCCTAATGCAGGCCATAGACGTTTCGTTTAATCGGCCGATTTTTCATCCGAAAGAATAATCAGCTGATTTTCGCAGGGCAATGGCATCAGCCGATTTTCGCGGATCCTCCTCATTTCTTTTATTGGTCTTGCTAGAAACTTTGTGAAAAACAGCCAATTTTCGCAATCATTTGTGGCAACAGAATGACCGATGTTTCGTTTTTTGGATGAAAAATCGGCCGATAAATGAACAGTCTATGGCCTGCATTAGTCTTAGCAAATGCAATGTCACTGACTGAGGAGTGCATGAGGAGCCTTAAATATATTATATATATATATATATATATACAGTGGGGCAAAAAAGTATTTAGTCAGCCACCAATTGTGCAAGTTCTCCCACTTACAAAGATGAGAGAGACCTGTAATTGGCATCATAGGGAGACCTCAACTATGAGAGACAAAATGAGAAAACAAATCCAGACAATCCCATTGGCTGATCTGGAAAGAATTTATTTGCAAATTATGGTGGAAAATAAGTATTTGGTCACCTACAAACAAGCAAGATTTCTGGCTCTCACAGACCTGTACCTTCTTCTTTAAGAGGCTCCTCTGTCCTGCACTCATTACCTGTATCAATGGCACCTGTTTGAACTTGTTATCAGTATAAAAGACACCTGTCCACAACCTCAAACAGTCACACTCCAAACTCCACTATGGTGAAGACCAAAGAGCTGTCGAAGGACACCAGAAACAAAATTGTAGACCTGCACCAGGCTGGGAAGACTGAATCTGCAATAGGCAAGCAGCTTGGTGTGAACAAATCAACTGTGGGAGCAATAATTAGAAAATGGAAGACATACAAGACCACTGATAATCTTCCTTTGATCTGGGGCTCCACACAATATCTCACCCCGTGGGGTCAAAATGATCACAAGAACAGTAAGCAAAAATCCCAGGACCACACGGGGTGACCTAGTGAATGACCTACAGAGAGCTGGGACCAACGTAACAAAGGCTACCATCAGTAACACACTACGCTGCCAGGGACTCAGATCCTGCAGTGCCAGATGTGTCCCCCTGCTTAAGCCAGTACATGTCCGGGGCCCGTCTGAAGTTTGCTAGAGAGCATTTGGATGATCCAGAAGAGGATTGGGAGAATGTCATATGGTCAGATGAAACCAAAATAGAACTGTTTGGTAGAACAGCTAAAACACAACTCGTCGTGTTTGGAGGAGCGAGAACGCTGAGTTGCATCCAAAGAACACCATACCTACTGTGAAGCATGGGGGTGGCAACATCATGCTTTGGGGCTGTTTCTCCGCAAAGGGACCAGGACGACTGATCCATGTACAGGACAGAATGAATGGGGCCATGTATCGTGAGATTTTGAGTGCAAACCTCCTTCCATCAGCAAGGGCATTGAAGATGAAACGTGGCTGGGTGTTCCAACATGACAATGATCCCAAACATACCGCCCGGGCAACGAAGGAGTGGCTTCGTAAGAAGCATTTCAAGGTCCTGGAGTGGCCTAGCCAGTCTCCAGATCTCAACCCCATAGAAAACCTTTGGAGGGAGTTGAAAGTCCGTGTTGCCCAGCGACAGCCCCAAAACATCACTGCTCTAGAGGAGATCTGCATGGAGGAGGAGATCTGCATGGAGGATGGGCCAACATACCAGCAACAGTGTGTGCCAACCTTGTGAAGACTTACAGGAAACGTTTGACCTCTGTCATTGCCAACAAAGGATATATAACAAAGTATTGAAATGAACTTTTCATATTCACCAAATACTTATTTTCCACCATAATTTGCAAATAAATTCTTTCCAGATCAGCCAATGGGATTGTCTGGATTTGTTTTCTCATTTTGTCTCTCATAGTTGAGGTCTACCTATGATGCCAATTACAGGCCTCTCTCATCTTTGTAAGTGGGAGAACTTGCACAATTGGTGGCTGACTAAATACTTTTTTGCCCCACTGTATATATATATATATATATATATATATATATATAAAACCGCATCCCTGCCGCCCTATAGCAGAAATACTGCTACAGGCTGACTGTAAAACAGGGATGATCAACGTGAAGGCTGGTAATGTCGTATTGTATACACAACATGTAGACATCAATGCGTGGTGCTGTCTCTCTTATTATTTATATCTATTTAAGGGCTCATCACAGAAAAAGATTTAAATTTCAATTAAAAAAACAAAATCCCCCATTTTTCTCTGGTAATAGGCTAACACATATTAGTATGTTTCCCTATATGAGCTCACTTTTTTGTTTGCTCATATCTTTTTTTGGTATCTATACATCCTGGAAGAATCCAGATGTTTCATAACTTTTTCAAACTTCCATTAAGTGATGTGCCTGAAGCATCAAGCATTACCTTTGCAAATAAAACATAAGCAATTCATGACTTTTAAATCCAGTGTCTTATTTACTTTTGTTTTCTTTAAATTAAATTCACATAAACAGGGATGATCTAGCAATTTAAGAATTAAGTTATTCTGTAACCATTTGGTGACCTTAGCAGATGTGATCTAAAATTAATTTTAATATACAGTGACCAAAGAAGGCCTGCAAATTGTATAGCACATCAACTACAAGACAAAGCAAACCACGTTTTTAAGACTATTTATTGCAGGTTCTCAACATATTCAATTCCCATTAAGTTGTAAAGCCAAATTTAAATTGGAGAGTTAAATTCTATACTTCAGGGGGATATAACAAATCTATAGAGAGGTGTGAGAGTCAAATAGACACAGGATTTGGCAGATAACCAGCCCACCTTTAAATCCAGACATGAGGAACCCCCACATAAATAACCTGTTTTTAGATGTAACAAAAAAAAAACCGTACAGATGTAAAAATAGCACGTGTTTAGACAAAATACTGGTTGACTAAATGAGTCCATTATGGCTTAAACCATGGATTCTCAAAACTTTCTACATGTATCTCAGGGCATAGTTCTGGGGTATTCCATTTAAAGTGCAAATACCACAAAATAAAGTGTTCTCAAACTCCCACGGCTAAACAATAAATTCAGATCTATCATACACCAAGTCATCACATCATGTTTTGAAATTTAAATTCAAACTGTTTCAGCTTTTTAAAATAAATTGGTTTGTGGTTTGATTGGTGTCTGTAAAGTGGCAGCATTACAGAGAATACTATTGATAACACAAATAAGGTGCCTCGCTTCTTCTGGCAGCTTTTGGTAAGATATTTATTTACAGTACGTATAGGTAAGACAAGGCACACGAGACTTCATGGACAACTGTATTTTTACTATGGTTGTCCTTTAATGAAACACCTATCCCCTGCAGCCTTCCTAGTCACTTACCTTTCTTCCTGTTCCCCATGCCCAGTGCTACATAGCATTTGTAAGGAAAAAATATCCAGATATTCAACTTTATCTGATTGGATGCAGTTTCTGTTCAGTTGGAGTCACCATTCAGGTATTTTAACAGCCAACAGGGCCTGATGTCAAAATACATTAGCCATAGGTGTTCAAATGGCAGGCAGTGCATCACCCAGGACTTTAACCGATTCCATACCGGGCAATTTTACCCCTTCCTGCCCAGGCCAGTTTTCACGTTTCAGCGCTCTCACACTTTGAATGACAATTGCGCGGTCATACAACATTGTACCCAAACTAAAATTTTATCATTTTCTTCACACAACTAGAGCTTTCTTTTGGTGGTATTTAATCGCCGCCGGGGTATTTATTTTTTGCTAAATTAACAAAAAAAGACCAAAAATTTTGAAAATAAAACATGTTTTTCTTTGTTTCTGTTATAAAAGTTTGCAAATAAATAATTGTTCTTCATAAATTTAGGCCGAGATGTATTCTGCTACATGTCTTTGGTGAAAATAACCCAAATTAGGATGTATTATTTAGTTTGTAGGAAAGTTATAGAGTTCACAAACTATGGTATAGATCTGAATATTGATCAATCCTGAAGTACTGACAGCCAATCTAATTTCTTGAGGTCCAAGAATGTCAGAACAGTACAGATATCCCCAAATGTCAGAACAGTACAGATATCCCCCAAATGTCAGGACGGTACAGATATCCCCCAAATGTCAGGACAGTACAGATATCCCCCAAATGTCAGAACAGTACAGATATCCCCCAAATGTCAGAACAGTACAGATATCCCCCAAATGTCAGGACGGTACAGATATCCCCCAAATGTCAGGACAGTACAGATATCCCCCAAATGTCAGGCCTGTACAGATACCCCCCAAATGTCAGGACAGTACAGATATCCCCCAAATGTCAGAACAGTACAGATATCCCCCAAATGTCAGAACAGTACAGATATCCCCCAAATGTCAGGGCAGTACAGATATCCCCAAATGTCAGAACAGTACAGATATCCCCCAAATGTCAGAACAGTACAGATATCCCCCAAATGTCAGAACAGTACAGATATCCCCCAAATGTCAGGACGGTACAGATATCCCCCAAATGTCAGGACAGTACAGATATCCCCCAAATGTCAGAACAGTACAGATATCCCCCAAATGTCAGGACAGTACAGATATCCCGCAAATGTCAGGACAGTACAGATATCCCCGAATGTCAGGACAGTACAGATATCCCCCAAATGACCCCTTTTTGCAGAGTAGACAGTCCAACGTACTTCATAAGAGGCATGGCGAGTTTTTTGAAGTTGTATTTTTTTCTGTCATAATTTTTTGGAAAATGAAAAAAGAAATGTATTTTCACAATTTTTTTTTACATACTGTCACCAGTGCAGTACAGCGTCATCATATAACTGGCATGGCGGTGATCAGGGACACTGACTGGTGACAGTGTGAAAAAAAAAATATATTTTTTTATTTTTTTTTTAAAAATGTTAATTATTTTAAATTTTTTATTACATTTTGTTTCTTTTTTTTAAGATTTTTTTTCATATTTCACTATGTCCAAAGTAGTACAATGTTACCATAGTAACATTGTACTACTTTGGGGAAGTCATCAGTATTTTTTTTTTTTTACACAATTTGCTTATATCAAGAATTACTTTGCTATAAGCAAGCATTTACCTGAATATGAACCTGTAGAGAACGGCAGCACCCTGACAGATAGCTCAGACGATGGAGAAGAGGTCCTTGCTAAAGCCAGGTATGCCCAACCCCATGCCCAGGTTGCTGAGGTGTTAGGATTGCATGATGATTCTCATATGCAGCAGAGAGCCAGTACTAGTGTCGCACTCCCTTTTGGTGAACTTGCAAGCACCAGCAGCCTAGTACATCCTGGTCTTTTACATACCAACACTGCAGTATCACTTGGTGACATGGAGAGTCCCATAAGTGCAGTACAAGCTGGTGCGGTGGCTAGCACAAGTAGTGTCCCACAGCCACCAAGACTTTGAACACAGGTTTGTAGAGCCCATAGTGTCCATCCGGATGTGCTTGCAAATCCTGATTGGCAGCCCACAAATTCTGCAGCACTCGTACTTCCCCCATTCACTGCCCAACCTAGAATTCAGGTGGAAACAGCAAATTTAACTACTGCCCTTAATTTTTTGGAGCTGTTTTTCACGGAAGATGTGTATGGATTGATTGTGGACCAAAGCATTTTATAAGCACAACAATTTATCGCCAGCAAAACAAATTTTTTTGGGCCTAACATTCAACGCAGGTATTCCTAAAAATAGTGAGTCGCGGTCATATTGGTCCACAGACCCGATTCATCATGTACCCATGTTTCCTGCTGCCGTGGCCAAGCATAGATATGAGAATATTATTCAATTTATGCATTTCAATGACAATACACTCTGCCGTCCTCGAGATGACCCTGAATATGATCGGCTCCACAAAATTCAGTCCCTCATAAACAGATCTAGGGGATGCTGAGGTGGGCTATGTCCCCCCAGATTTCAGTTTCACCCCCCAAATCCAACAGCCTGCCTCCACCCCAGAATCTTTGGCCGGCTGCTGAACTCCTTTTCCTTTTGTGAGTACAAGTAATGTGGTCTATGTGTGCAAAGTTTGTTTAATCATTCCCATTTAAGCTCTTCCCACTCTTAGGCAAAATCTGTCCTCTGCATCATTTACTACTGACCTCTGAACTTTGTCTTGTCTACTAATGACCTTTGAACTCTGCATCAATTACTACTGACCCCTGTCCTCCACCCTGCTGACTTTGTACACTGCCCTGTGTCCTCCAATCCTCTGATGATTTTCACTTTACCCCACATGAAACAAGCTAGATCCGGCCCTGCTCATAAATCACCTTAACCAGAAATTTGCAGATGTATATACGCCCCAACAAAACATCTGCGTGATGTGTCCTTCATTATTTTTTCTGGCTGCTTTCTGCTCAGGAAGTGTGCCAGATCTGGGGTCAAAATGTATAAGCTCTGTGAGAGGACAACAGGCTATACATGTAATTTTCGGATTTACGAGGGAAAACATAGTCAAGTGGAGCCCCCCGGATACCCAGACTACAAGGGGAGCAGTGGCAAGATAGTTTGGGACTTGGTGTCACCCTTTTTTTGTATGGGGTACCACTTACACGTGGACAATTTTAATATAAGCGTGCCACTTTTTAGACACCTTTTTGACCTTGGAATCGGCTCATGTGGCACCGTGCGACCTAATTGTCGGGGCTTCCCCAAACGGCATAAAAATACACAACTTAGAAAGGGGGAGAAAGCCTGCTTGAGAAATAATGAATTGCTCGCAGTGAAGTGGAAGGACAAATAGGATGTGTTGTTCAGAAGCCCCTCTGTGTCCATGACTATAATCTTAACATGGGAGGAGTGGACTTTAAGGACCAGATGATGAAGCCATACTTATTTTCTTGTAAAGCCAGACATTGGCAGAAAAAAGAATCTGTATATTTATTTCAATTGGCTCTGTAGAATGCTTTTGCACTTCACAAAGCAATTGGATGAACTGGATCCTTCCTAAATTTTCAAGAAGAGATCATCATGGCCCGTTCAGTTTTTTTAGGTTACAAGTAAAAAAAAAAGTACAAAAACCCAAAACATTAAAAAAGTATAAAAAAATTAAAAAGTCAGAAAAATAAATAAGCCAAAAATAGTTGTTTTTATTGAGTTCATGTTCTGTTGTTACTGTGTTTTATTGTTAACCTTTAATTGCTTTGCAGGGATGCAATTCAGCTGCAGCACTGATCTGTTTATTCTGACAGTGCTGTACTTCAGTGCGTGCAGTGCTGCTGGACAAGATTTAGCATCCGTAGTTAAAAAACATCATATATGCCTAAGCATGGGGGCCTGGGTGATCAGTGTGCAAATCGCTCCTATGCTTCAGCATATATATTTTCTTTTTATTTGGCACAGATTTCAATTCTATTGTTACTGTGCTTTATTGTTAACCGTTGTTTTATTTGCAGGAACGCCATTCAGCTGCAGCACCGTTCTGTTTATTCTGACAGCAACCAGGTGTGCTCTCAGAATATACGTCAGTGCATGTAGCACTTCTGGAGGAGATTTCTCATCTGCAGTTTAAAAAAAAAAAAAGAACATATATGCACTTACATCACTTGACTTTGAGTGCTTATACCAGGATGATGCCTGCAGCTGCAATCTAGAGTCTAAAAGATCTCAGATTTCCCCAAAGTCTCACATATGTAGTATCCCCATACTCAGGAAAAGTAGCATAATATTTTTTGGGGTGTAATTCCACATATACCTATGGCATGTGAGTGAGCAATATATAATTTAAGTTACAACTTTGTGTTAAAAATACATTAATTTTGTCATTTTCCAAAAATCTGTTGTAAAAAATAAAATCTTCCATTGACTCAACATGCCTCTCAGCAAACAGTCTGGGGTGTCTACTTTCCAAAAGGGGGACATTTGGGGGGTTATGCTATCCTGGCATTTCAGAGCCTCTGAAACTGTGATAGGTAGTGAGGAATTGAAATGTGGAAATTACACACCTTCGGGGGGGTCACTGGATTTCGGGCTCCTGTATGCAGCTAAGCTCCCAAAAATTCTCATCCATGTGGTATCTCCATACTCAAAAGATGTAGCAGGAATATTTTGGGGTGTAATTCCACAAATATCCATGGCATGTGTGAGCAATATATCTTTTAAGTGACAATTTTGTGTAAAAAAATGAAAACTTCCATGGACTCAACATGCCTCTTAGCAAACAGCATAGGGTGTCTACTTTCTGAAAAGGGGTCATTTGAGGGTTGTTTGTACTGCCCTGGCATTTTAGCACCTCAACAAATGGCAGTCAGAAAGTAAAAGCTGCGTAAATTGCAGTATCTATACCATAGTTTGTAGACGCTACAACTTTCACACAAACCAATTAATATACACTTTTGGGATTTTTTTACCAAAGACATGTAGCAGAATACATTTGGGCCTACATTTATAATGAAATTTGAGTTTATTTTTTATAACAGAACATATACATTTTTTTTTCAAAATTGTTGGTCTTTTTTCGTTTATATTGCAAGAAATAAAAACCCAGTGGTAATCAAATACCACCAAAAGAAAGTTCTATTTGTGTGAAAAAAAATTATATAAATTTTGTTTGGGTACAGTGTTGCATGACCACACAATTACCAAAGTAGTGCAGTTTCGAATAGCAAATAATGGCCTGGTCATGAAGGGGGGGGGGGTAAATCTTCTGGAGGTCAAGTGGCTAAACCAGTTCTGATTTTTTTTTTCTTTTTCAGTGCTGTTTTGGCTTGTATCCCCAATGGATCACATCACCCCCACAATGATCAGTATATTGCTGATTACTGCAAGCTATAAAACAATATCATAAAATCAAATAAGGAAATTAAATGTTAATTAAAATTAACAAATGCCAAAAAACCTGAAAGACAGTGGGGGCCAAGGCAAGAATACAGGATAAGCTTTGGGAAACAATACAACTGCAGAAATAAAGCTGTAATTTATAATAGGAGAAAGCAAAAAGCATATAATGACAAGATTCTATCATATTTTGGTCTAACAGTCACTTATTTGTTAGGTATACTTTTTAGGCATTTGAACCTAAAGACACTTGGCTTCTCAATGTATCCACAAAACAGATGTTAACTAGGATGTGAAGTGTTCTACTCAAACTTCCATCTGCTTAAATAATTCCACTTTAAAAGCTGGATAAGTAGCTTGTTGTTTATACGTTTACATCAAAAGTCTACAATACCAAATGTATGAGCAGAAATCTATGCAGATTAAGATTTTGCCAGTAAAATGTTTTGGTACAGTAGTAAAACTATAAAAAAAAGCTATTTAAAGTAGTATTAAACCCCCAACCAAAACGTAATATATTGCAGCTTTCTAATCCTTAGGTGTGGTGTCATTAGTTTTCACCTGGTGATCTGGCCAGTAACACATCGCCAGTATTAGGGTGCCTACTCTCTGAATGAAGGAGCAACTGAGGACCCTTTGTTAATCAGGAAAGTGGGGGGGGGTAGATGTACTAGCAGATTTAAATGTACTAACACATTGAAGCCAAACTCCAGCTCACACTTTCTAAGCAGTTACAGCAACAGTTTTTTTTTCTTTTGGAATAAAGGTTTCAGTGGTAACTAGTTTGTAACCCTCTGTGGTAACCCTCTAACTGCTACGTGTAAAGGACAGCTTGTTCCATTAAAAAAGAACAGACTTACTGGCCAGATCACCACGTGAAAAAGGAAAGCTGAAGTATAATAAAGGTTTACTCTTGAGTTTAACACTGCTTTAAATAACAAATAAATATTGTTAAACATTTAATCATTCCATCCTAACGGGTGCTATGACTTACTATGTGCAAAATGGGGCTATAAAGGTGCAATATCTCTATAAGAGAAAACTTACATCCAGCATGAAAGAATATTGTTAAGGAGAATATGAAGGTTAATTATTTCTATAGAGACGTCAACATTGACACATCATGAATGTAAAAGAACAGGATGGCTTAGTTGCTATTTAGTTCAATGTGCAGCTATAAAATAGAACCTTCACCAGCAAACAGTCCATTTTAGCATATTATTATTATTATTATTATTATTATACAGTATTTATAAAGCGCCAATAGTTCGCTCAGCGCTGTACATTACAAAGGGGGACAGAACATGTGACAGAACAATACCAATACAATGCAAAACATGAGGGGATCGAGGGCCCTGATCCTTCGAGCTTACAATCTAGAAGATCAAGTAGAACCTGATCTCACAAGTACCAGAGCTCTACTTTGAAGTTTAAGATTTTTTTTTTTTACATTTCAATTTTCTACATCCACTGCTTGCATCTCATAAAGGAAGGCAAGCACACAGAGAAGCTACCGTAAAGATCAACCGTAAAGAAGACATACACGTCTAATGGCCAAAAGTACATTAGGAATAGAGATCTCTCGACTAATTTCATGATACAGTCACCAGCATACCCCAACCATGGCTAGAAATGTTAAAGAAAGATATTCAGGGCATTTGTCATTATTACTTTTGGAGTAAAAATGAGTTCAGTGCTGTGAAGCATGCCCACTCTATAGAGGTGTTTATTAAATCTAGATCCGACAGCCTAGGGGTCTCAAATCCACTGGCCCCATATCCTGTACAATTTAACGGGGATACCCCAGTGGGCACATATATGTTATTCCATCCAAAAAGTTCTATTTGTCAGTTCCACTACATGAATGTAGGAGGGTTTGGAGAGGTCAAACGCATAAAGTTTACCTTCTGGTCTTGAAAAGAGACTCTCAAATCTGCCTCCCTGATGCAAGCCTTATATGGAAGATGATCAACTCTCCCCTAAACACAAGTCAGGGGGTCCCTAGGGATGTCAATTTGGAACCACATATTGATTGTGCTGTGACTGCATCCTTACTAGGCATTCTCAAAGTATGTGAAGTAGCGACGGGTCGGTTATCGGCCGAATTTTCGTCCACACGAAAAATCAGCCAATATTCAGCCCGTTAGTGGGGCCAACCCGTCAGCTGTTTTTCGTGGATCTTCCCATTTATTTTTATTGGTCATGCTGGAACATCCACAAAATACGTCCGTTTTTCGTGGACATTGGTGGCAGCATCGGCAACAGCACCGACTGATTTTTTGTTTATCGGCCCATCTATGGCCAGCCTTAGTTGCGCAGGATTGAGCTACGAAGTTGAACATAGGTGGAGGACTCAGACTACCCAGCTGCCTTTTGTCCTGGGCTCCATAGACATGCTGCACCTGTCTATAGCTAAACCACATATTTTAAAAAATATCATACTGATGTCACAGCTGCTCAAATGGTTTTAACTCGTCTTGGCATACTATTTGAGAACCTCTCCACAGTGAGAGCTTTAGCCTCTGCACACAAGTCAGTTTATGGAGTTACATAAATTAGCCTGGGGAATAGTCAGTGTACACAAGGGCTCTTTGCATCTGATGAGTTTTCCATCAGATCTTGTGAATGAGTTCATAGGTTGGGAAACGCTTTCTCTAAAAAGCTCATCAATTCACCTCAACAACCTTGTATAAATTAGAACAGTATGTTTGATGGCATATAGGTCTTATGGATAAACCAATCTGCACACCCTGGACAGGCACTTCTTCCAATTCAATAAGGTGCTGAAGTTGAGAAGAAAGATATTGCATGCACGGGTTCAGAAATGCTATGGTCCCTCCTCCTTAGGGTGTTGCAGTCGCTCTAATGCTATACATGGTTCCTTCGTTTTCCCCAAAATTTCCTACAATATTGTATTATTAACCCTCAAGAATTTTAATGCCAATGAAATCAGGTCATCAGGACCACCTTGACAAAATTGGCTCTCCCTATAAAGTAAAACATAAGTTTGTTTGAAGCTCTGGTTTTGGCCCTACATTTCTAGATACAGTTAATAGTAAGGCTCTGATAGGACCCAAATAACTTAACAGTGTCCATATTCACTTGAAGAGACTGACTAATATTGTCCAGAAAAATGAGAATGTTGCCTGCATAGCAACATTATATTTCATGTATGCAGCCAAACCTAAAGGTCTCCACAAGTGAATAATTTACTATAATAGCTGCTAGAGGTTCAATAATAAGGATGAATAAAAGGGGTGACAAAGGACACCCCTGTCCAGTCCCCTTTTGGAGTCTAAAGGAATCAGAGAGTAAGCCTATTCCCTATTTCTAGCATGAAGATGGAGACTTACCAATCTGATGGATCAGTCCCTGAAGCTAAAATGTTTTGGTACTTTCCATAAGTAGGGGCATTCAAAACTGTCAAATGCTTTAATGGCATCAGGGGGCAAGAAAGGCCCGATCTCCTGAGTTATCTACTGGTGTTTGCATACTAAGGGCTTTTCTGCACCTCTGAAGAAAATTTATGGTAGAAGGATATTTTGACCCAATTATATTCAATGTTTCCACACTCTGTAACATATCTTACAGTCTATCTTTCACCTCATTTACTCTCCTCTCTATAGCCACAATGAATTCCCTGATTTTTTGTAGATCCTATATTTATTTTTATTATTATTATTATTATTATTATTGCTTCTCCTATGCCCATGATCGTACCTCAAGAAGGAACTTCACCATTTAAAAAAAAAAAAAAAGTCATCAGCTACAAATCCTAATGACTTTTAAAAAGAGGTACTCACCAGTTACTGCAGTCTAGCACTGCCTTCCCATGACTAGTTATCCTCACCACAGCAGGTTCATGGTGCCACCAACTTGGATTTAAAGGATGGCTTTGACTTCCTGAGGAGATGATGTGGTGCAGGGAGACTGCTGGGAAAGAAGGGGTGGACGAGTCATGTATTTCTCACCTAGGTGAGGGCAAGGGTTGGGAGAAGGATAAGAGGCACTTTATAGTTTGAGTGAAGGTCCGATTTAAGTTGGTCTACAGAAGCAGTGCAGTATTTAGTAATGGCAGCAATCACAATATTCAGTCAGCTCTGCCTTAGGATTAGCAAAGTCATCAGTCACGTGCTCGGGTGTTTCAGCATAGTCTGTATTCACTGCAACCCACTATCACTTCTGGTGTTGGTAGATCTTATTCCTCCTAGCTCCCTTTGGGATCTGCCTTGCAGGAGGAGATGGTGGCTACCTGAGCCAATTCTGTAGCCAGAGTATGGACAAACTTTGTCCAGGATTATGTGGCCTTTTTCCAAGTGAGGTTGTGCTATTTTGCCAGTCAGTTGGATTTGCCACATCTTCTTGACCTTTATGGATCATTTTCAGAGGGAGAGTGGTGTTCCCATAAAACAGTGTGGTCCTCACACGCATCACCAATCCTCCTGTGCAGAAAGTAGCAGGAAACTTACTGAGGACAGGGTAAATTGCAGGATTATGCTCAGAAGCTCCATGACGCACCTCCGCTCACATGACTATCTAGGAAACGCACTTCCTCTCCCCCTCACTTCCTCTCCAAAGTAAAAAATTTGCACATTTGTAATGCTTTACAAGCACTTCACAGCGTGGCATACAGGTGATCTAATTTTACCTTTCTATGAAGCACTATAAGCAACTTTTCCATGATGTGCATACATATGCATTTGCGATTTGGCTTCTCCTAGTTAACAATTATTCTTATAAAAGGTTACTTTCAACTCTTCTGTACTGCAAACCTTTGAAAGACATTTCATCAAATGACCTTAAACATGACCTTGACAGACTTCGGTTAGTTAAGTTTTTTTTTCAAATACATTGAACAAATTGGGCTTTGCCCTACTCCATAAAAATAGATTACTCCTTTGCCTATCAACAAAATGTAATCTAATCTAAATGACTGAACTGAGTTTACATAAAAAGTAAAAACAAGCATAAATGATATACTATTCATTTCTAAAAATAAAATATCTCTAATCCTAATTCAAACCCTTGTAACAGTAATCTTTGTATTGTTATATTTTTAAGCTCTATAATAAATAATAGAAAAGTTAAGTTTCCATTTCATCTTTCATTAATAGCATGCTTACGGAGATAGATGGATAGATGGATAGATAGATAGATAATAGATAGATAATAGATAGATAGATAGATAGATAGATAGATAGATAGATAGATTATAGATAGATAGATAGATAGATAGATAGATAGATTATAGATAGATAGATAGATAGATAGATAGATAGATAGATAGATAGATAATAGAGAGACAGATAATAGATAGATAGATAATAGATAGATAGATAATAGATAGATAGATAGATAGATAATAGATAGATAGATAGATAATAGATAGATAGATAATAGATAGATAATAGATAGATAGATAGATAATAGATAGATAGATAGATAGATAGATAGATAGATAGATAGATAGATAGATAGATAATAGATAGATAGATAGATAGATAGATAGATAGATAGATAGATAATAGATAGATAGATAATAGATAGATAGATAGATAGATAGATAGATGTAGCCAAGTTCTGGCTAGCTCAACTGCATGACTGAGGGACATTCTTAACAAAGACTGCCATGAGCTTTTTTCCCTCTAGTGATCAGCCTGGTAAATGTGACATTGTGCCCTGGAAGCAGTGAGAGGAGGACCGCTACTGAGAACAGGAGATTGTGGGACATGTAGTTTGCAGTCAGGTTTTTGCATGGAGTCATTGTTGCTGTGAACTACAAGGCCCAGCCAACTGGAAAGAAAGGGAATGCTGGTAGAAAACATTTAACCACCACCAGAGGTTGAGAGGAGGGGCCTAGCTGCACCGGAGAATCAAAGCCAGCCTTGCAGCCCAGACAGTGCAGGGAATTTTCAGCAGGCGATCCAGATATCTACACGCAGACCATCAGTTCCATCTCCCTGGTGGTTGAGTGACTGTTGAGGGCCACTTACTTTGTCATTGTGAAAGGCCAGCTGAGACCTAGCATTGCAAGTTGCCTGGTTCATGAGCCTCTCATTGGACGCGGATTCTTTAAGAGCTTGTTCTCTTTCCCTTGAGCCTCAGTATCTTCCAGATTGGTAAGCAGGCAGAAGCCCACACTGATTACACACTTCCTAAGGACACTGCATGCAGACACCTTTACTTCATCTCTGTAACCCCCAAAGCTACTAACAGGAAGCACTTGCACATGTCATTCAATATTGCAGGTCCCCATTGCACAGCAATCCTTTTGGATCATGATTGAACTATCTGAAGAGTTTGCGCACATCATATTGGCAATACTTTTTCTCTTTTGTTTCCCTCTCTCACTGTGTATATTAGGGGTAATTCATTCAGAAATAGTTTACTGCAATACTACATATTGACTTTTTATAAATTGTTTTGATACTTTTCTGGGCACGTGGCATTAGGACTTTATAGGAGAGGATTGACACAGGAAGGTCTTCCTTCTTCCTTTTATACTTGGGGTCATAGGTTCTTCAAGTGCATCTGCTTGAACTATTCTTTGTCCTTGGCTAGATAACTTCTAGTAAATATTCCAGTTACTTTACTACATTTGGTGTCATTGCAAGTTTAATTTTTTGTAAACCATGTCTGAAGCTAGGGTGTCAGAAGGCTTGTGAGGTCAGGGCAAACTTTGGGGACCATCATCTTTCAGTGGTCCCTGCGGGGTGGTACATACACACACACACAGTTGTGCTTAACAGTTTGTATACCCTGGCAGAAATCATGACATTTTAGCATTCATATTTCAAAAGATGACTGATCTTGCCAAAAAAACTCTTTTATTTATGGATAGTGATCACATGAAACCATTTATCATCACATAGTTGTTTGGGTCCTTTTTAAGTCATAATGATAACAGAAATCACCGAAATGGTCCTGATCAAAAGTTTACATGTCCTGGAATGTTTGGCTTTGGTACAGACACACAGAAAAGAGAACTGTCAAAATACCTGCATAACAAGGTAATGGAACTTTGTAAAAATGGAAAAGGATATAAAAAGATATCTAACGCTTTGACTATGCCAGTCAGTACTGTTGAATCACTTGTTAGGAAGAAGGAAATTTCTTGGATCTTTTGTTACCAAACCAAGTACAAGTAGACCAAGAAAGATCGCAGCTACAACTGCCAGAAGAATTGTTTGGGACACAAAAAAACCCCACAGGTAACTTTAGGAGAAATACTAGCTGCTCTGAAAAAAAATGGTTTGGGTGTTTTGAAGGAGCACAATATGTCAATAATTGAACAAAAATGAGCTGCATGGTCGAGTTGACAAAAAGAAGCTTTTACTGCCCCACTGCCACAAAAAAGCCTGGCTACAATATGGTTGACAACACTTTGACACACCTCACCTGACTCTTTTAGTGGCACTAATGCAGTAAAGGCTTCTTTCTAGCAACTTGACCATGCAGCACATTTTTGTTCAAGTATCATCTTATTGTGCTCCATCAAAACAACCACACCATCTCTTTCTAAAGCAGCCTTTATTTCTCCTGAGGTTACCTATGGGTATCTGGGACAATTCTTCTGGAAGTTGTGGCTGCAATCTTTCTGTACTTGGCTTAATATCAAAAGATCCCCAGATTTTCCACTTTCTAATAAATGATTTAACAGTGCTGACTGGCATATTTAAGGCTTTGGACATCTTTTTATATCCTTTTCCATCTTTATAATGTTCCATTACTGTTGCGTAGGTCTTTTGACAATTCTTTACTGATCCCCATGGCTCAATTTCTAGCTTGCTCAGTGCATTCACGTGAGAGCTAACAACTCACTATTTATACACTGACACCAACTGCAATTTGAAAAGCCACAGATGAGGGAAATTAACCTTTAAGGTTAATGTGTGTCACCTTGCGTGCTTTACCAAGTCCAAACATGCCAAGGTATGTACACTTTTGATCAGGGCTACTTGGGTGCTTTCTGTTATTATGCTTTAAAAAGAGGTTAAAACAACTTTGTGATCCTAGATGGCTTCATATGATCACTGTCCTTAACCCCTCGCCCTCCTGAGGATTTACCCCCCTTAATGACCACGCCTCTTTTTGCTACTCGGCGCTGCACTAATTCAACTGATAATTGCGCGGTCATGCAATGCTGCACCCAAATGAAATTTACGTCCTTTTTTTCACACAAATAGAGCTTTCTTTCGGTGTAATTTGATCACCTGTGCGCTTTTTATTTTTTACGCTATAAACAAAAAAAGGCCAAAAATTTTGAAGAAAAACAATATTTTTTACTTTCAGCTATAAAAAATATATAGTAAACTCAAAGTTGGTTATAAATTTAGGCCAAAATGTATTCTGCTCCATGTTTTTGGTAAAAAAAATCCCAATAAGTGTATATTGATTGCTTTGTGTGGAAGTTGTAGCGTTTACAAACTATGGTATAGATACTGCAATTTACGCCATTTTTTTGCTATACAGCGCTGCGCTAGTTTAATGAACAATTGCGCGGTCATGCAATATGGTACATAAATGAAATTTACCTCCTTTTTTTCCCACAAATTGAGCTTTCTTTCGGTGGTATTTGATTGCCTGTGCGGTTTTTATTTTTTGCGCTATAAAAAAAAAAGTCTGACAATTTTGAGGAAAAAAAAACAATATTTTGGACTTTTTGCTATAAAACATGTCCAGTAAAAAAAAATGCAAAAATCTAATTTAGTCATAAATTTCTGCCAAAATGCATTCTGCAGCATGTCTTTGCTAAAAAAAAAAACCCAATACGTGTAAATTAATTGGTTTACGTGAAAGTTATAGCGTTTACAAATGGCGGGAAAGATACTGGGATTTTTAGTTTTTTTTTATACTAATAATGGCGGCGATCAGCGAATTATGGCGGCGATCAGGGACTTATGGCAGCAACCGGCGACTTAGGGCGGGACTGCGGCGGACATTCTGACATTGGGGGGTACTGACTTGGGGTCACTGACATCCCCAAAAACACTAATACAGTGATCAGTGCAAAAAAAAAAAACACTGACACTAATGGCACTGGGGAGGAAGGGGTTAATTTTATTTTGCAGGGAAGGGTTATAGGAGTGAGGGGAGTGTTTTACTAGGGGGCGGGGTGTGTGTACTGGACGGGACAAGGCTGATCGAGAAAAAGAAACTGTTCTTTCTCGATCAGCTCGTCCTCGAGCTGAAAGGGAAGTGACAGACAGCACAGCTACTGCAGCTGTGCTCTCTGTCACTGTTTGCCGCCGATCGCTGGGATATAGCCGCTAAGGAGCGGCTGTGACCCGGCGACTGACATCTGTGGAGGTGATCCACGGGATAGATAAGGCAGCGGCGCGCCTCGCGCACGCCCCCTATTTGTTTACAAAACACACGTTTTAAAACGTGGTTTTGCCTGCGAGTGCGGCCCTGCCGCCGTATATGTACAGTGGCAGGGCGGCGTGTAGTTAAACAAAAAAACTGTTTTTTGGCATGGTCAGTCAATATTTCAATATAAATGCCAAAATGTCACAATTTCTGCCAGGGTATGCAAACATTTCAGCACAACTATGTGTGTGTATATATATATATATATATATATATATATATATACACAAAGGCACACTTTTCAGATCAGGTGAGCACTAACTGCAGCTTTTCTTTTTTCTTTCTTTTTACACAGGAAAAAATTATACTGTTTGCATGCATTACAGGAAACTTTAGAACCATTACACTCATCCTAACAGAATATCATACTTTGCAGTCAATTTAATTTACTTGCAGCAAATTATACACAATGTACAATAAAATTCATGTGCAAGCAATAAAACACAACAATCAATATTAACAACTGACAAATCATTGTTGAGAAAGTTCCATTTACCTGTCCTACAAGCATCTGAACTGAATTCTAAAGATATGAAAAACTTTCAATAAACCTGTAATCATATTCTTTCTTTATACTGCTTTAAGCACCATTTCTAATGGGAAATAGGCCTTGTCTTCCTTTCTTTTTCCTCTGATTACAGAATAATCATTGCCACATGTTTTGTGTTCATTCTTTTAAACAAATTCAACAATGTTATCTTATTTCCTTTGAGAAAAATATTGGTACCTTTTAACTATGGGTTTGCAACTTTACTGAATGCATTGCTATTAAAATAGTACATTTCATTTAATCCAATTTTACTCTTTTTTTTGCATATTGGCTGTAGAGGAACATTACATGTTTGGACATCACCATATTTGTCATATAGGGCTTTATAAGATTCATAAACTGTTAAACCTACTGCAAACTTACAAGAACAATTGTATGTGCAAAATAATATTCCATATGGTCACATGGGTTAAGTGCTCGAATGTATATTTACATTAATAGGTAAATGCATAACTGGTTACATAATAATCCCATATTGCTAGAGGAAATGTAGACATGGTCTATAAAATGTGGAATTCTCCATTCATTGTCCCTTAAAAGGCTTTTCACCTAAAGCGATTGAAAGCATCACAGTCCTTACTGTAGTTTTGGTAATGCTATTGCTTTCCATTTTATACAAATATATACAAAGATCCTGAATATGCTTTGTGTGTATAGATCAAATGCAATCATTGGCAAAACAACCTATACAGTCATGTCTATAAATATTGGGACATGGACACAAATCTAACATTTTTGTCTCTATACACCACCACAATGGATTTGAAATGAAACGCACAAGATGTGCTTTAACTGCAGACTGTCAGCTTTAATTTGAGGGTATTTACATCCAAATCAGGTGAACGGTGTAGGAATTACAACAGTTTTCATATGTGCCTCCCACTTGTTAAGGGTCCAAAAGTAATGGGACAATTAACTTCTCAGCTGTTCCATGGCCAGGTGTGTGTTATTCCCTAATTATCCCAATTACAATGAGCAGATAAAAGGTCCAGAGTTCATTTCAAGTGTGCTATTTGCATTTGGAACCTGTTGCTGTCAACTCTCAAGATGAGATCCAAAGAGCTGTCACTATCGGTGAAGCCATCATTAGGCTGAAAAAACAAAACAAACCCATCAGAGAGATAGCAAAAACATTAGGCGTGGCCAAATCAACTGTTTGGAACATTCTTAAAAAGAAGGAACGCACCGGTGAGCTCAGCAGCACCAAAAGACCCGGAAGACCACGGAAAACAACTGTGGTGGATGAGCGAAGAATTCTTTCCCTGGTGAAGAAAACACCCTTCACAACAGTTGGCCAGATCAAGAACACTCTCCAGGAGGTAGGTGTATGTGTGTCAAAGTCAACAATCAAGAGAAGACTTCACCAGAGTGAATACAGAGGGTTCACCACAAGATGGAAACCATTGGTGAGCCTCAAAAACAGGAAGGCCAGATTAGAGTTTGCCAAAAGACATCTAAAAAAGCCTTCACAGTTCTGGAACAACATCCTATGGACAGATGAGACCGACATCAACTTGTACCAGAGTGATGGGAAGAGAAGAGGATGGAGAAGGAACTGCTCATGATCCGTCGCATACCACCTCATCAGTGAAGCATGGTGGTGGTAGTGTCATGGCGTGGGCATGTATGGCTGCCAATGGAACTGCTTCTCTTGTATTTATTGATGATGTGACTGCTGACAAAAGCAGCCGGATGAATTGTGAAGTGTTTCGGGAATATTATCGGCTCATATTCAGCCAAATGCTTCACAACTCATTGGACGCTTCACAGTGCAGATGGACAATGACCCAAAGCAGACTGCAAAAGCAACTAAAGAGTTTTTTAAGGGAAAGAAGTGGAATGTTATGCAATGGCCAAGTCCATCACCTGACCTGAATCCGATTGAGCATTTCACTTGCTGAAGACAAAACTGAAGGGAAAATGCCCCAAGAACAAGCAGGAACTGAAGACAGTTGCAGTAAAGGCCTGGCAGAGCATCACCAGGGATGACACCCAGCGTCTGCTGATGTCTATGCGTTCCACACTTCAGGCTGTCATTGACTGCAAAGGATTTGCAACCAAGTATTAAAAAGTGAAAGTTTGATTTATGGTTAATATTCTGTCCCATTACTTTTGGACCCTTAAAAAGTGGGAGGCACATATGCAAACTGTTGTAATTCCTACACCGTTCACCTGATTTGGATGTAAATACCCTCAAATTAAAGCTGACAGTCTGCAGTTAAAGCACATCTTGTTCGTTTCATTTCAAATCCATTGTGGTGGTGTATAGAGCCAAAAATGTTAGAATTGTGTCCATGTCCCAATATTTATGGACCTGACTGTATATACAGGAATCTGCAGAGTGGATGGCAGCATAATACTAAGCTCAAGCGAACAAGATGTAATTTGCGTACAGTATTTCATGACCACACAATTGCCAGTTAAAGTAGCTCAGTGCTAAATAGCAAAAAATGGCCTTGTCATGAAGATGGTAAAATCTTCTGGAGCTCAAGTGGTTAGGGTAACTTTTATTTTATTTTACAAATTTATCTATATAATTTTTATATATATATTAGGAATATTGATTTATTAATAGGATATTTTATTAGTTGTATTTTAATATTGGTAATGTTATATTAGTCATTTATTAGTGTACATTATTGCACTGGGTAGCTATCTAATCAGAGGCATAGAACAAGTTTTGTTTGTCTATTTATTTGCTTTTTTGGTACTATGACCCAGTAGTATTTTCATCTAGCAAGCAGTGTAAGTAAGAACCAATGTAGCTGGGGCATGGCTTGGCGCTCAGTGAAGATGGCTGCTTGAATGAGGAGCTTTACTACAGCAGGAGGACTTTTCACACTAAACTGCCACCCTCAAGCCTGGAAATGGGTAAAAATAGGGAGATTGTTGCCCTTCACTAAAAGCCCACACTCACAGCTGGGTTGTAATCTCCCAGAGATCTTTCACACCCAGCCAGCAACAGGCCCAGATGATCCCCCCCACATGCTCCTGTTCGTCCGCCATGTCACGCCGACAGTCTGACTAACAGCAGCACCCAAAGCAAAAGACAGACACCGTCCTCTCCCTCATGCAACAAGGGCCAAAGATGGCAGACTTGCAACACATAGCTTTGAACGAACAAAGGTATACCGCTCAGGCAGACAATCCAGATCAAACCACGACAGGTGCAGGCTCCGGCTCGTCACCACACACGATGCAACAGGAAGAAGGGTCAGCCGCACACCGGAGGATAGATGAATATAGTGTGTATTTATTGATCCATAGGACACACAGAACACCAGGACATGAATACAGGATCTGTTAACGCGTTTTACATGATCTCGTGCTTAATCATAGCCAAGGACCCCCCTGAGGCACATTATTTGCTGCTTCACTGATTACAGGCTGAGAGAGGAAGTCACCATATGGGCCCAAGACCAGGAGGAAATTACCTTTAATGGAGCAGAAGTAAAACATTTTCCAAGATCTTTCACAAATTACCTTAAACAATAGGAGAGCATTACACCCTATACTGTCTGCTTTGATAGAAAGGAACATCACATACAGTTGTGTTCAAAATAATAGCAGTCAGACATCACTAACCGGATCAATCACTGTTTTTGGTAGAAATAATATTTCTACATGGCAAATAATTTCCTAGCAGGTGTAGTAGAGTCATAGAAATCCAACAGACCCAACAGTCATGACATGCATGCTGCTGATTCTGTGTCATTGAATCACTCATTGAAAGGGGCGTGTTCAAAATAATAGCCGTGTGGAGTTCTATTAGTGAGGTCATTCATTCTTTGATAAACAGGTGGCAATTATTGCCCTTATTTAAGGAAGGAAGGCAGCAAATGTTGGACATGCTGGTTACAGTGCATTTCTCTCTGAAATTCTGAGGAAAATGGGTCGTTCCAGACATTGTTCAGAAGAACAGCGTACCTTGATTAAAAAGTTGATTGGAGGGGAAAACATATAAAGAAGTGCAGAAAATAATCGGCTGCTCAGCTAAAATAATCGCAAATGCTTTAAAATGGCAACCAAAACCTGAAAGACGTGGAAGAAAGCGAAAAACTACCATTGGAATGGATAGAAGAATAGCCAAAATGGCGTGGACTCAGCCAACAATCAGCTCCAGGAAGATGAAAGAAGGTGTGACGTTCCCTGTGAGGACTGTTACAATTAGAAGACGCCGATGTGAAGCCAAGCTATCTGCAAGAAGTCCCCGCAAAGTCCCACTGTTGGAAAAAAGACGTGTGCTAAAGAGGTTACAATTTGCCAAAAGAGCACATTGACTGGCCTAAAGAGAAATGGCGCAACATTTTGTGGACTGATGGAAGTAAGATTGTTCTTTTTGGGTCTAGTGGGCGGAGACAGTTTGTCAGACGACCCCCAAACACTGAATTCAAGCCCCAGTACACTGTGAAGACAGTGAAGCATGGTGGTGCAAGCATCATGATATGGGATGTTTCTCATACTACGGTGTTGGGCCTATTTATCGCATACCAGGGATCATGGATCACTTTGAATCCATCAGAATACTTGAAGAGGTCATGCTGCCTTATGCTGAAGAGGAAATGCCCTTGAAATGGGTGTTCCAACAACACAACGACCCCAAACACACCAGTAAACGTGCAACATTTTGGTTCCAGACCAACAAGACTGACGTTATGGAGTGGCCAGCCCAATCCCCGGATCTTAATCCAATAGAAAACTTGTGGGGTGACAGCAAAAATGCCGTTTCTGAGGCCAAACCAAGAAATAGAGAAGAACTGTGGAATGTGGTCCAATCATCCTGGGCTGGAATACCTGATCACAGGGGCCAGAAGTTGGGGGACTCCATGCAACACAGATGTACAGCAGTTCTCAGAAACAGTGCGACTACAACCAAATATTCATGAAGTCATTCAAAGGAAAGCAAAATCTTCAAACATTTCTCAGTTTATATAGTGAATGTTTGAGTTTGTAAAGAAGAATACAAACACTGCGATTTTTTTGAACCGTCTAATATTCACTTTTCTTCCATTTTTTTAGAGGAACAACACAAATTTGATGTATTTTTCTTCATGTTTTGATTTGGAATAGAATGTGTCGTGTTCCCAATGCATTTGTGTGGATGGAAATAAAAGCTATTAGAAGGATTTGCAGCTTTATTCAACACACTGCTATTATTTTGCACACAACTGTATAAGTGGAGCTTCCCATTCGGGCTCTGTGTGACTGTACATGGTAGGACTTTCACATTACAAACGCCAGCAGATCTACCACATTTTTTCACCATGTAAACATCCTCCAATTGCTGTCCAAGAGTGGTACCAGGACTTCAGCTTTCCAGAAATCTGAAAGGAGCTCATTCCTGCTAATCCTGAACAGCGCACACCACGCCGCAGGCTGAATGGTACCCCAAACCACCGCAGAAAGCTAGAGGCTGCTCCAGATGAACCACTGGGCGCTCCAGAAGATCCATGACTCAGGACTGCTTGCCACTGGGCATTTCCCTAGCTCTCTCTATCACTTCTATTGTTTAAAAATGTATCCTTGGACATCTTCCCCTGGCTCTATTCAGCATCTGGACTTAAACACCGTGACAAACTATGTGCGCTCTTCCACTTACTCTTTCAGGCACCGGGAGGCTCTCCCCCCTTATTCCAACTTAGGCACCTGCTCCTTGATGATACCATTCTGATACATCAGCATAGAAGACACAGCTGCGAGAACTTCAGGCTCAACATGGACCTTCCCTGGGTCTATAGCTCATGGTGGTAATATATGCCAAAGTGGCACCCACCCTAATCATGATACTCCGATATGCCTACACTCTCTTATAAGGAGCTCTCAAAGCAGTGTTCCATGTTTAATGCTTGCTTAAGTTGTACATAGTTTCTTTTCAGTTCATTACTTTATGCAGTACTGTCTCACTTTGCATGCTCTTAGACATAAGATAGCAGGCTCCTGATCTCTGACTACCAAGTCAGTGGCAGTGATCATTGTGAAGATGTTGCACATCACTAGTAGGATGAGGGGTGCATGTCAGTGCCATGTACCAGGCTCCTGAACGTTTCCTGGCTGGATCTCTGCCCTTGGAGGCAGACATGGGAGCTTCACCTAATCTAATCTTTAGAAGATCCCTCTGGGATCGTGCATTGATGTGTTCATCTCCACAGTAATGGTCCATCAGAGACAGTTTAATGTCCTTTAGCTTGATTGGGAGTCATCATTTCACTGTAGACCTGATATCGGTCTCTTCTTAATGTGTTAAAGTGTTGCTCTATGACCACAGTCGTCTCCTATTCCAGAACCATCTCTCTTTGAGACAGAAGCCCTTCCCTCATATAAGCAAGGCTTCTCACTTTGAAGAACATATTGTCTCTTCAGGGCAAGGACTCATTTACCACTCTATGCCAATTGCAATTATTGCACCCACCTCTCTGACAACGCTGACCAAACTCCTCATCTATTGTCCACTATGGCATAGCACATGGGTGGAAGCGGCCAGATAGCTGCAACACATTCAACTAATTAAGTTACACTGTATTTTGTTAATTTGTCCTGTTGAGACACATGGTTTATCTATTATTCAATTTTAACTCTGTCTCATCATGTTCATGAGAGAGGGAATATCTCTTCTTGCTGGCTTTATTTGTGCTATAAGCATAGCTATTTGCGCATGTAAGGGCTTCAGGTTTTATTTCTTCTAATAAGCACTTACACACAAACATAATTATCTTATCAAAATCCTCTGGGTGGTTACCTCTTCACTGTTAGTCAACCCATTAAATCCCCAAATCAGCCTGGTCCCTGACCAGACTGAACCCATTCCCAGATCTAACCCATGGGCTAGAGCGGCCATCATGTCTTGTCTTACCCAGACCGTTCTATATCTGTCTACACTTCCTCTCTTTCATTTCTCCTTTTCTCTGTTCCTTTTGCTCCTTTTCTTCCCCCAAGTAACTAACTCTAGCTCCCTGCTTCTCCCCTTCCCCTTAGACCCTTTCCCCCCTTCTCCCCTTCCTTCCCCACTCCATTCCTACTACTATACCCCTTGCCTGAATTCCCCCTAATAATTGACATAACAGCGTGCAGATACTGATCAGCACCTACAAGTACCAGCCCACTAGTGTGGCCTTTCACCATCCAACTGCCTATCCAAACTCATCGACCCCTTCACTCCTTATATTGCCAAAATGCCTAAACTTTCAACTCTAAAATGAATCTCTATTAACGCTAAAGGTCTGCATGTACCCGAAAAAGAGATCTACGGTAACAGGAACTTTCCAAACACTGGGCACAAGTGGCCTTTTTCAAAGACCCTGATATACCTAAATTGACAAACCTTAAGTTTCCTACTGTATACCATGCTTCCTCTCTTGATTCTAAGACAAAGGGGGTAGCCATATTGTTTTCCAAAAACTTCCCTTTTAAAATCACACAATTAGTGGATCCAGAAGGATGATTTCTGTTTATCAAAGGGACAACTTACGACCGTCCCATGACATTTGCGAACATCTACTGTCCCAATGAGAGGCAACTATCCTTTCTTCACCAAGTGACGGACCTTCTAAATCCTTTCCATTCAGGGATTTTTTGTAATTTTTGTAGGAGACATGAATATACCGCTTAATGCTATAATTGATTCTTCCTCAGGCTCTTCTTCGGTTCTCTATCGAGCCCTCAAGCTCAATTGACTACTCTGTTACTTCACGACTCTTGGAGAACATTATATCTGACAAGAAAAAGACTACACTTTTTTCTCCCTTGTTCATCGTAAGTACTCACGTATTGCCTAATTTTCCCTTTCCAAACCTGACTTAAAATACTTGCACGCAGCTAACATAGAACCAATGTACATCTCCGATCACCACCCTATTACTATTACATTGAAATTCCAAGAGCCGGACTCTATATCGAAATCCTGGTGACTAAATTCATCTATGCTCAGTGACCTCTCCCACCACAGCAAACTTGAATCTGTTCTCACAGAATTTTGTACTCATAATTCTGTGGGGGACACATCAGATCTCATTCAGTGGCTCACGCACAAATGTGTCCTCAGTGGGGAATGCATTTCCCTGGCAACACAGATCAAAAAAATAAAAACAGGTGTACATGGAAAGCCTGATAGCTAAAATTTGCTCACTAGAACTGTCACATAGCAAAGTGGAACAAGTTTATGTCTCCTAATTATCGGCCAGGAAAACCCTCCTAGAGGAACTGGACAAGGAGGTTTTTATATCTCACAAAGCCAATGGTCACGCTACCTAACTTACTTAAAGAATTCCATCTCTTTGGGGAAATATCCAACTTTAAAATCAATCTGCACAAATCCTATGCATTGAATTTAACCCTCCCCCACACCCTGGTCCAGAGTTGCCAACAGTAATTTCCTTTTACATAGTCCTTTAAGGCCATTACATATCTAGGGATTCAATTATACCGCAACTTGTCCGATTTATATCTTTTGAACTTTCACCACCTATTGCAGGACTTCAAAAAAGACATGGACGTCTGGGAGAAATTAAACCTCTCTTGGTTTGGGAGAGCTGCGGCAATTAAAATGATCTTATTACCTCATTTCCTGTATATTTCACAAGCAATCCCAATCTATCTGCCCAATACCTTTTTTTTTTCCATTCCTTCGTTCATCCATCAGCACCTTTCTTTGGAAAGGCTGAACCCGAAGACTTAGCTTTACCAAAATAATGGCCCCAAAGGATAGAGGTGGGATTGGACTATCGGACTATCATGAATCATCCCTACTGACCAGACTGGTAGACTGGCATATTCATAACAACTCTAAAGATTGGGTCACAATTGAACAGCAATGGACCCAAGGCACCCTAATAGAACTAAGGGTTGCTTAACCCGGGTGTACGACCATTTCTACTTAAAGGCCATCCACTAATTTCTCCAACTTTAAAATGCTTCAAAGAGGAACTCAAAGCGACCTCAATTGCCTCCCTGTCTGGCCCTTTAGCCCCAATTTTAAACAATACGGCTTTTCCCCCTGGCTTGGATGTGGGCTTTGGTATTTTATTCAAAACCAGCTCTCCTCCTAGCACGTACCAATTTTTTAAACAAAGGGAACTTTTGCTCTAAAGAGGACATGGGCAAGAATTTCTGGAACTCTACTTTACCTATGTGGTCCTACTTACAATTGAGGCATTTTCTCACCGACCTAAAAGCAGAGATTCACACTGCCATCCCCTTAGCTCTTTTGAAAGGTTATGCACCTCAAAGCCCCCTCAAAGGCATCTGATTTCGGCCAAATACTCAATTTTGACACAGACCCAGACTTTCTTCCCTAGATTGCCAAACTATGGGAACTGGAGACTGAGACCCCCCTCAGAGCCCAAAATTTAGAAGCTATATGCAAGACAGTTCATAAAGGCACTTTAAAACCCAAGAGCACAACTTCAAAGTAACCACTAATTGGTACAGGACACCCTCTCACCTCCATAATATATTTGCACAACTCTCTGATAAATGTTGGCGATGTGGAAGTGCACTGGGAACCATGCTCCATCTTTGGTGGAAATGCCCCAAACTATTACCCTTTTGCACACATGTACAGAGATTAGTGCAGCAGTTTTCTACCTACTCTTTAAGCTTTTTCTCCATATCAATTTCTCTTACACCATTCTACACAAATGGGCCTCTCATCATAAATCACTAGCCTTGCATATGATAAATGCTGTGCGCATGTGTATCCCGGTGTTCTGGAAAGAAACTCAAATACCTTCTCTGGTTCAACAGATTTAACAAGGTGGCAGCGATGGAGGATTTGATTGCTATCTCCTTGGATAGGCTGGATGGCCACATGAAAACCTGGTCTTGCTGGACTAACTTCCAATCTACTTTGGAGTATCACAACATCATGACCCCTTAGATTCCTCCTTATCTACTGAATAATACTAACTGGAACCCTCATTTATGTCCATGATGAAGCAACTTACATTCATTTTAAATCCACCTTTCCCACACACTCCAATTCCCTCACCACCTATTTCTCCCCCCCCTCCCCCCCCCATGCACTCCCCTCGCCCACTTTCCCTTCCCTCCCTTTTTTTATTCTCTTACTTTCCTCTCCTTTATCTCCCTTTTCTGGCTCTTCTTTCTCTTCTTATTTTCATTCTGTTTCTCCTTTGTAAATCCAAACTTTTTTTTTTTCCATAAAGTTTATTAGGAAAGTACATAGCATCAAAATATACAATTGGTACAAAAAAAGGGGGGAAAACGCATTGTAAAACAATTAACAAAGCCATACATCGAGAGATGGTCATGTAAACAGACATAGACAATGATCGCATACCATGCATAATATCAATAAAATTGGTGATAGGCAATTAGAAGAGGCGACAAACAATCACATCAAGAGAGAAGGCATTTAAAACCCAAAAACCACAATAAGGCATCGAAAAGCCACAAGACGGGTAAGTTCAAACATTTCTTCCTCTATGTGTGTAATATTGTGTAAGAGCAAGATGAGGGGGCAGAGGAAGTGCGTAAGGACTAAATACATCCCAAAGAGGAGAACGAGGGCTGTGAGCACTAAGCGAACCCTTATATAAAAGGGGGAGCTGCGAAGGGGGTTGCGAGTAATGGTTACCCGCGTGCGGGAGGAGGTCTTCGTGAATCAGGAGGCACGTATATTGCAATTTATATATGGGTATGAGTGTGTGTATCGCCTATGGGCAGGGGAAAAAGTGGAAGGGCAGGAGGAGGAAAAAAAAGTAAGACATGCAAATGGAAAGGAAAAAAAGAAAGGATAAAGGATAGGATATAAAGGAGTCAGAAAAGAAAGAGTAGGGATGAAGGGGTGATGGAGAACAAAAATAAAAAAAAGGGGGGGTGAGGGAAGGGAGGGGGAGAGAGGATCAGAGGAGAAGGGAGGGAGCTAGGGAGGGGGCAGTATAGGCAGGCATATTGCCGGTGTGTAGGCTTCGAGGACACAACAGCTTAAAGCAACCCCGAAGAGGGTAAAAAACGTGTCAGACAATCGGGTGCATTGCACTTGAAGGTATCACGCTCCAATCTGCATAAAAGGAAGAGAAGAATGTCAGGACATCCTAAGAAAAAAAAAAGAGGTCGAGGGGGGGGATATGGTTAAGAAGGCTTAAGCACAGTGCAAGTGGAAAGACCCATAAGGTGACGGAATTCAGGGGTTGTTTGAAAGTGAGTCCAGCAAGACCACATATGGGAGAATTTGGTTGGATTATCTTGTGATGAAGCAATCAGCTCTTCCATCTCCGCAACTTTTCCCAAACATGTGAGCCAGTCTCCTATTGAAGGAGGGTGGGTGGATCCCCATAGAACAGGTAGACAGAGTCTAGCCGTGTTGAGCATATGCATGGCAAGTGATTTAAAATAAAGGCATCTGGGAAGGGAGGAATAGTGGAGGAGGAGTTGGGCCGGGGAAAAATTGAAGGGGTAAAGTAGATACTGATGAAGTTATCCAGTGAACCTCCTGCCAGAAGGGCTGGATAATTGGGCAAGACCACTAGATATGGAGAAGAGACCCATCAGGTGCCCCACATCTCAAAACATTTGTTGGGCAGAGAGGGATTGTAGCGATGGATTCTAGAGGGGATACGGTACCAATGGGAGGCCAGTTTGTAGCCATTTTCTTGCGTTGAAACATTCAGCAAGCATTTGTGGGAGTATGTAAATATTTGTTCCCAATCCGAACAGGAAAAGTCTGTTTCCAGGTCCCTGCTCCATGCTCGACATGCAGGGAGGGAGTCATGGTTCCCACCGCCACCCAGGAGGAGGTAAACTAATGAAATCAGATGCCTCTGGGGTTCGGCTTTAGAGCAAATAGATTCAAAGGGGGTAAGAGGATGGGTCCATTTGTGGCGGTGTTCATGTATCTGTAGAAATTGCCTGATTTGGAGGTAAGCCCAAAAGGGGAAAGTGCGATCTCTCATGCTGCCCACCAACGAGGAGTATGGTTTCAATTGGCCATTTTGGAAAAAGTGTTCTACCATCATCCAAACTTTATTATGGTGATCATAGAATGTCAACATGCAGAATGTAATGCCTTCATTACAAAGTCATGTCCTTACACCTACAATAAACAATTCTTTGACCTCTCTCCATTATATCTCTTATTTGCCCAAAACAATTTCTTGTATGTAGGAAGACATGTAACAGTCATGTGATAGGAAAACACTGGGTTGCTCTTTACTTCCCAGATACTCTTATTTATTTTCTTTTTCTTTTGTCTCTTTGCACATTTCTTTATACTGAACATAATACTGTAATCTCTTTTTCGTAAATATATATTCATCCTTGATTGTAACCCTCTGAGGATGTCATTAAGCCTTGTGGTACCTATGCTAATCTAAATCTGCGTATGCCTTTGATAACCGTATACCAATGTGTACTATATTACTGTATAGTAATACTTACTATATATAGTATAGTATTATATATATATATATATATATATATATATATATATATATATTGTATAGTATAGTTCCCTTATATTTTAAGGGAAAGAAGTGGAATGTTATGCAATGGCCAAGTCAATCACCTGACTTGAATCCGATTGAGCATTTCACTTGCTGAAGACAAAACTGAAGGGAAAATGCCCCAAGAACAAGCAGGAACTGAAGACAGTTGCAGTAGAGGCCTGGCAGAGCATCACCAGGGATGACACCCAGCATCTGCTGATGTCTATGCGTTCCACACTTCAGGCTGTAATTGACTGCAAAGGATTTGCAACCAAGTATTAAAAAGTGAAAGTTTCCATTGATGGCCCCTGCATGGGCGTATCTTTTGCCCTGTTGGTGTTCGAGCACTGATTTCTCTAATTTCTAGTTCCTCTATGTGCAATTGATAGCCCCTGCGTGGGCGTGATTTGTTGCTCCTGTGTTAATTGTTATAAATTAATAAAAACCATTGAAATACAAAAAGTGAAAGTGATTTATGATTATTATTCTGTCCCATTACTTTTGGTCCCTTAACAAGTGGGAGGCACATATGCAAACTGTTGTAATTCCTACACCGTTCACCTGATTTGGATGTAAATACCCTCAAATTAAAACTGACAGTCTGCAGTTAAAGCACATCTTGTTCGTTTCATTTCAAATCCATTGTGACTTTCACAAGGAGTGGACTGAGGTTGGAGTCAGTGCATCAAGAGCCACCACGCACAGACGGATTCTGGACATGGGCTTCAAATGTCGTATTCCTCTTGTCAAGCCGCTCCTGAACAACAAACAACGTCAGAAGCGTCTTACCTGGGCTAAAGAAAAACAGACCTGGTCTGTTGCTTAGTGGTCCAAAGTCCTCTTTTCTGATGAGAGCAACTTTTGAATCTCATTTGGAAACCAATGACCCAGAGTATGGAGGAAGAATGGAGAGGCCCAAAGACCCTGAGTATGGAGGAAGAATGGAGAGGCCAAAGGACCCCGAGTATGGAGGAAGAATGGAGAGGCCCAAGGACCCCAGTATGGAGGAAGAATGGAGAGGCCCAAGGACCCCGAGTATGGAGGAAGAATGGAGAGGCCCAAGGACCCCGAGTATGGAGGAAGAATGGAGAGGCACAAGGACCCCGAGTATGGAGGAAGAATGGAGAGGCCCAAGGACCCCGAGTATGGAGGAAGAATGGAGAGGCCCAAGGACCCCGAGTATGGAGGAAGAATGGAGAGGCACACACTGCAAGATGCTTGAAGTCCAGTGTGAAGTTTCCGCAGTCTGTGTTGATTTGGGGAGCAATCGGCTGATGTTGGTCCACTGTGCTTCATTAAGTCCAGGGTCAACGCAGCCGTCTACCTGGAGATTTTGGAGCACTTCATGCTTCCTTCCGCAGACGAGCTTTATGGGGATGCTGACTTCATTTTCCAGCAGGACTTGGCACCTCCCACACTGCCAATAGCACCAAAACCTGGTTCAATGACCGTGGGATTATTGTGCTTGATTGGCCAGCAAACTTGCCTGACCTGAACCCCATAGAGAATCTATGGGGCATTGCCAAGAGAAAGATGAGAGACATGAGACAGAACAATGCAGAAGAGCTGAAGGCCGCTATTGAAGCATCCTGGTCTTCCATAACACCTCAGCAGTGCCACAGGCTGATAGCTTCCATGCCACGCCGCATTGAGGCAGTAATTGCTGCAAAAGGGGCCCAAACCAAGTACTGAGTACATATGCAGCTTCTACTTTTCAGAGGTGCGATATTGTTCTATGTACAATCCGTGTTTTATTGATTGCATGGAATATTCTCATTTTCTGAGATTGTGGATTTGGGGTTTTCATGTAATCCATAATCATCACAATGATGACAAATCAGGGCTGGAACTATCTTGCTTTGCATGGAATGAGTCTATCTCATATATTAGTTTCACCTTTTAAGTTGCTGCACTGAAATAAATGAACTTTTGCACGATATTCTAATTTTTTGAGTTTCACCTATATACTGTATATTTGACTGATGTTTGAATATATTGGGGGAGGGATTATTTGATACATGTTGAACAGGGGCACACGGCAATCGCCAAGTACCGCTGACAGGGGAGAGACCTGTGTGTAAACAATACAGGTCTCTCTCCTGCCAGCAGTAACATGCTGCTGTGTATTTCACATAGCACACTTTGCAATACAGCAGAGCACACAGTTAACCCTTTTATCGCTTCAGATATTAACCCCTTCCTGCCCAGTGTCATTAGTACAGTGTTGGGGCTTTTTATTAGCACTAATCATTGCATTAGTGTCACTGGGGATGTCAGTGGCAGTTAGCCAGTCCCCCCCCAATGTCAGAATGCCCACCGCAGTCCCGCATAGAGTTGCTGATCGCCGCCATTACTAGTAAAAAAAATAATAAAAATCGAAGTTCCAGTATATATACTGCCGTTAAATTTTTTTACTGTATATGTTATATAGCAAAAAGTCAAAAATATTAGGTTTTTTTCAAAATTGTTTTTTTTTATATTGTCTTTGTTTGTTTACTAGGAGTGTGTTAGAGGGGAAGTCATATCACAGGCTGAAGCACTTAAAACCCTTGTCCTCTGTGATGACATCAGGGTGAATAGCTCTACACTGAGTTCACTATATGAACCACTGATGTATTTATACATGTTGATCATATCCCCCTTATGTATTATACATGTTGATCATATCCCCCCTTATGTATTATACATGTTGATCATATCCCCCCTTATGTATTATACATGGAGATCATATCCCCCCTTATGTATTATACATGGAGATCATATCCCCCCTTATGTATTATACATAGAGATCATATCCCCCTTATGTATTATACATGGAGATCATATCCCCCCTTATGTATTATACATGGAGATCATATCCCCCCCTTATGTATTATACATGGAGATCATATCCCCCCTTATGTATTATACATGGAGATCATATCCCCCCTTATGTATTATACATGGAGATCATATCCCCCCTTATGTATTATACATGGTGATCATATCCCCCCTTATGTATTATACATGGAGATCATATCCCCCCTTATGTATTATACATGGAGATCATATCCCCCCCTTATGTATTATACATGGAGATCATATCCCCTCTTATGTATTATACATGGAGATCATATCCCCCCCTTATGTATTATACAGAGATCATATCCCCCCTTATGTATTATACATGGAGATCATATCCCCCCCTTATGTATTATACATGGAGATCATATCCCCCCTTATGTATTATACATGGAGATCATATCCCCCCTTATGTATTATACATGGAGATCATATCCCCCTTATGTATTATACATGGAGATCATATCCCCCCTTATGTATTATACATGGAGATAATATCCCCCCTTATGTATTATACATGGAGATCATATCCCCCCTTATGTATTATACATGGAGATAATATCCCCCCTTATGTATTATACATGGAGATCATATCCCCCCTTATGTATTATACATGGAGATCATATCCCCCCTTATGTATTATACATGGAGATCATATCCCCCCTTATGTATTATACATGGTGATCATATCCCCCCTTATGTATTATACATGGTGATCATATCCCCCCTTATGTATTATACATGGAGATCATATCCCCCCCCCTTATGTATTATACATGGAGATCATATCGCCCTTATGTATTATACATGGAGATCATACCCCCCCCCCTTATGTATTATACATGGAGATCATACCCCCCCTTATGTATTATACATGGAGATCATATCCCCCCTTATGTATTATACATGGAGATCATATCCCCCCTTATGTATTATACATGGAGATCATATCCCCCTTATGTATTATACATGGAGATCATATCCCCCTTATGTATTATACATGGAGATCATATCCCCCCCTTATGTATTATACATGGAGATCATATCCCCCCTTATGTATTATACATGGAGATCATATCCCCCTTAATCTCCTCTTCTCAAGAGAGAATAAATTCAGTTCCTCTGATCTTTCCTCATAGTTGAGCTCCTCCATGCCTCTTATCAGTTTGGTTGCCCTTCTCTATACTTCTCTCCAGTTCCCCAATGTTCTTTTTGTGAATTGGTGCCCAAAACTGAACTGCATATTCCAGATGAGGTGTTACTAATGATTTGTACAGAGGTAAAATTATATTTCTCTCTCTGAAATCTATACCTCTTTTAATACAAGAGAGGATTTTCCTCTCTTTAGAGGTTGATTTGCACTTTGCAAGGGAATTTTTCTCAGAGCTTAGTGAATCAGTTAAAGCTCTTCAGACTTCCATCATCCAATCATGTGAAAGCAAAAATGCATTTTGTTCATTTTCCTTGCATGTGACTGGGTATTCCTTGCAAAGTGTAATTTCACCACATTTGGGGCCGGTTCACACTATGCCCTGATATGAATTGCACAGGAACGTACTGTGTGATTTATATGTGGGTCTATGCGGTGCAATTTCATGTCCATTCATTTGAATGGGATGAAATTGCACCACACTGCGCTAAACGTAGTGCATGCACTACTTTTTTTTAAAATGCACACAAAACGGATCGCATTGGAACCATGTGGTTTGGTGCGGGCTGGTGTGGACAAACGCAATGCATTTGCGACCTGCATTCAGGGTGTTGTTGACTTTAACTGACCCCCGCAGCAGATTGCAAGGGCATTGCGATCGGAATGCGGCGTGGGAAGCCGCACAGGAACAGGGCTCTCCCACACCGCATTCCAGTGTATAGGACCACTTAAGCTCTGTGAAATTTCACCACATTCAAGCTCTGCGAAATTCCCTTGCAAAGTGCAACTTATCCTACAAAGTGAACAGCCTATTTGGCTTTAGTAACTCAACCCCAAAAGTATCTTTAGTATATAAGAGAGGATTTGGTGGCCAGATTATTTAATAATGAGCATCACCATCAACCAAAACCATCTATATATTTATATATATATAAAAGAGGGCGACAATAGAAAATAGGAACTACCTTACATGTATTTAATGTGATATTGTGTTGAGGAAAAAATGTTGATACAGTAATCCCTTGGGTGGAGAGTTCATGTTACATATTTGCACAGTAGATAAAATTGCAGTCATCATTTAAACACCTTTCAAAGTTTCTTCCAACTTCAAAAAGCTGACATGATGACAGCAGCTGTGAAATGTCATTAAACAGCTGATCCCAAATCGTTTTTCATCAACCTAAATTATGCATGAATTTCGACAGATGTCTCAAGTGAATACTTTACAGAAGATGTGTACATACAGTAAGTAGCAGAAAAGGAAACTGTGTACTCTGTAATCAGCTCTCTTCTCGTACAATGAACAGAATCAAACACGATGTTTCCGTTTACTTTCAAAGCCTGGACTCCTCTATTCATTTTTCAACTTTGATCTTTCTTGGATCAAAGAGATCTCCGCTAGTCCTGTTCATTTTAGTCATACCTGCTTGCAAAGATTTTCCAGAAATTAGTTGATAGTCACTGATTATAAAAACTTAAAATAAATGTCACTTAAGTAGCGAATATTGATTTATGTAGTGCCATCATCTCTCAGGTTATGGTGAAAGGAAATGACTAATAAAGCTAAAATACAGCGTATAAATACTTTTTTATGCCAATAAGAAATAAAAATAATTAACAACAATGAACATGCAAGAGCCTGTATATTCATACATTCATTCATATGTTGAAAAAACAATGCCTCTAACTTACCTGTGCAGCATTTTCGACAATGCCTTCTTTTATTTTAGTCAAAAAGAGACTTTTAAGAGCTACTTGAAAGCGTGGGTCAGCGACCTACCAGTAGAGCGTGGCCAGGTGACTGGTAGATCGCGGTCTAGGCCTGCTGATGTAGTATGCAGCAAGAGCCGCATAACTCGATGCCTCCTGGATAGTGCCGGCTCCTGTCCCATGCAGAATGATACCAACTGCACTCCACCTCTTATCCCGGCTAGTGGTCTCCAGAGTAGTGCTGGAAGCAGGAAAGAACTGGGCATAATAGTGTAAGGCTGCTTTCATACTGATGCGCTGCAGTTTGCCCTCACCACACTTTCTGAAAGTACACCACAACTGTAGGGTATAATAGAAGCCTATGGCAAAGTGCAGCTAACTCAGGAAAGTCACAGATGCACTGCGCTGCACCTACAGTGCAGGTAAACCACAGCACATCGGTCTGAAAGCAGCCTTATAGAGGGCTCAGAACAGTAAGGGTTCATTTACAGTTGTATTATGGGGAGTGGTAAAACCCCATAGTTTAGATGGGTCTTTACTACCCCCACCCCAGCCACACCCCCAGTGACCAGGGGTGTACACATGTTTTAGCTGCAGCAGGAGTTATACACCCTGTAATAGTTGGTGATTGTAGCACCTGCCCAGCCTGATCTATTTAAGTGAATGAGGCCCCTCTGCAAAGTGCCCTGCAACCTCGTGCAGTACAGCAAACAAGGGGTTAAAGCAAGCAGCTTTGTGTTGCTTTCTCGCCAACTGCTTTAAGCCCTTGGACCCCGCAGAAGCGTGCAGTTGTGGGCTGCTTGCAGAGTGGCTGCATTTACTTTATGGGTCGCAAATTGGCAGGCGTAGCACCCACCAAAAGCCACAGGAGGTTTAATTCCTGCTGTGGCATGAGTACACCTTTGGTTGCTGCCTCTGCAGCTAAAGGGGGTAGGGGAGTAAAGGCAATAGGGATTGGAGGCAGTAAAACTGCAACTCAACCACAGGGTTTTACCACCCGCCAATGAGCCCTAATGGTGCCGCTACCGAATGCAACTAAGAGCTCATTCAAAAGTGATCCGAGTGTGATTGACAGGTGGTGAGGAGGTGATATGTTGCCTCCTCACCACCTAATTTAAACCCATGATTGCCATGCAATGTACACAATTATGACACGGTAGTATGCCAATTAAAGGTTTAAATCAGGGGTAAGGAGGCAACACTGTACCCAGTGATATTTGACTTCCCTCCCAGGTTGTTCAGATAGATCTCCACCTCTTTGAGGTTGCCTACCCCTGCTTTAAAGTAAAACTCCCCTAACCAGGATGACTCTTGGCTAAAAAAAAAAAAAGTGTTGTTTGACCTCTATTATTAACTAAACTACCTAGATTTAAGTTTTTACTGGACTTATACAGGAAGTCATTTAGACCTAGGAATAACCATCCTCTGCGATATTAACTATAAGAATAAGATAAGAGCTATAAGAAGAAGAATAAGTTTTAATATAACTATTAAATATCTTTATCTTTATCATGTGACAGTATGAACAGGTTCCAAATCCAGTTACTATGCTCAATCCTCATAAAGCAACATAAAACTTACTTTAGACTCCAACTAGCACAGTCCCATTTTTCCCCGAGTGAGCCGCTTCTTCTTTCATGTGTGTTTCACATTCCCTCCCTTCCAGGCAATACAGCTCACAGTGGAAAGGTCTCAGCAATAGGGGCAGAACAATGCGATCAATAAATAGTGGTTACGTCTAGCTGTGGACAGTTTATGAATGACAAGCTACAGGCTTGATTGATGCTCCCTGCAAAGTCTTCTCATTCCACGGTGAAAGCAGGCACAGCCTACATAAGGGTGACAGCGAAGCAGAGCTGCCATCTCATCCGAGGAAGCTTCACAAAGTGGACTTCACTGGGGGCATCAACAGGGATTTGTGGGACTTTGCTAGTGGACAAAGGCAAAAATGCAGGGCAGATGAAGTAACAAGTACTGCAGCACTTTTTTTTTTTTTAATGGGAGGCCTCCGAAACACTTACATGATTATGTCTGATTACAATCATCTATAAAGTTAATTTATGGTTCGATTTACTGGCATTTTAATTATTTATTATTATTATTATACAGTATTTATATAACGCCAAAGGGTATGCTCAGCGCTGTACAGTAGCAAGGGGGACAGAACATGAGACAAGACAGTAACAATACAATACACGAGGGGTTCGAGGGCCCTGCTCTTTCGAGCTTACAATCTAGGAGGGAGGGGAAGGTGGTATAGGAGGAGATGGCTGTGGGGGATGGAGTGGCGGGAGGAGTGGAGGAGGTTTGTTGTTAGGTGAGGTTGGGTGTTAGGTGAGGGTGGGGTACGCTTCCATGAAGAGGAGGGTTTTCAGGGTGCACCTGAAGGTGAGGAGGGTAGGCGACAGTCTGATGGATTGGGATAGGGAGTTCCAGAGGATGGGGGAAGTCCTGGAGAAGTCCTGCAATCGGGCGTGGGAGGAGGAGACCAGGGAGCTAGAGAGTAGGAGGTCCTGTGAGGAGCGGAGGGCACGGGTAGGGTAGTATTTGGGTATCAGGTCAGTTATGTAGTTTGGGGCGGCGTTGGGAATGGCTTTGTAGGTCAGAGTTAGCAGTTTGAATTTGATGCATTGGGTAATCGGGAGCCAGTGAAGGGATTGGCAGAGGGGGGAGGCAGATGTGGAGCGGTTGGTGAGGTGGATGAGTCTAGCCGCTGAGTTTAGGATCGACTGGATCCCATACAACTGTCCCAAAAGTCAGGACTCTGCAGCTAGCCCAGCAATGGGCAAACTACGGCCAGCGGGCCGTATACGGCCCGGCAGACCTTTTAATCCGGCCCGCGGAGCGTGGCAAACATTGGCTGTCAGGATGTAGGCGGGGCAGCGTGACGAACTCCTCTCCTCTCACAGTCCGCCCTGAAGACCGGAACGGCGCGGGAACACAGCGAGAGGAACGCGCGGAGCAAAGGTAAGTGAATTGACACATTATGGGGAATGAATTACTATAGGGGGGATGAATTACTATAGGGGGGGTGAATTACTATAGGGGGGATGAATTACTATATGGGGGATGAATTACTATGGGGGATGAATTACTATATGGGGGATGAATTACTATATGGGGGATTAATTACTATGGGGGATGAATTACTATGGGGGATGAATTACTATATGGGGGATGAATTACTATATGGGGGATGAATTACTATAGGGGGGATGAATTACTATATGGGGGATGAATTACTATGGGGGATGAATTACTATATGGGGGATGAATTACTATATGGGGGATGAATTACTATGGGGGATGAATTACTATATGGGGGATGAATTACTATGGGGGATGAATTACTATATGGGGGATGAATTACTATGGGGGATGAATTACTATATGGGGGATGAATTACTATGGGGATGAATTACTATATGGGGGATGAATTACTATGAGGGATGAATTACTATATGGGGGATGAATTACTATATGGGGGATGAATTACTATGGGGGAAGAATTACTATGGGGGATGAATTACTATGGGGGAAGAATTACTATGGGGGATGAATTACTATATGGGGGATGAATTACTATGGGGGATGAATTACTATATGGGGGATGAATTACTATATGGGGGATGAATTACTATGGGGGATGAATTACTATGGGGGGATGAATTACTATATGGGGGATGAATTACTATGGGGGATGAATTACTATATGGGGGATGAATTACTATGGGGGATGAATTACTATATGGGGGATGAATTACTATATGGGGGATGAATTACTATGGAGGATGAATTACCATATGGGGGATGAATTACTATATGGGGGATGAATTACTATGGGGGATGAATTACTATATGGGGGATGAATTACTATGGGGGATGAATTACTATATGGGGGATGAATTACTATGAGGGATGAATTACTATATGGGGGATGAATTACTATATGGGGGATGAATTACTATGGGGGAAGAATTACTATGGGGGATGAATTACTATATGGGGGATGAATTACTATATGGGGGATGAATTACTATGGGGGGATGAATTACTATATGGGGGATGAATTACTATGGGGGATGAATTACTATATGGGGGATGAATTACTATGGGGGATGAATTACTATATGGGGATGAATTACTATGGAGGATGAATTACTATATGGGGGATGAATTACTATAGGGGATGAATTACTATGGGGGGATGAATTACTATATGGGGGATGAATTACTATGGAGGATGAATTACTATATGGGGAATGTATTTTCAGTTTTAAAAATGTGGCTCTCAAAATAAATTTCAATCGTGGTTTTGGCGAGATTTGGCTCAGTTGAAAAAAAAGGTTGCCCACCACTGGTCTAGGAGAACCATGAGCATACATGATAAATCATTGAAAGCCTGGGCTCACAGAAAGTGGGTTGAATCATTTTGGGAGCCCAAGTCCAGAAGTGATGAAAATAAGGTGACAATAAAAAATTGATTTTAAAAAACTGGGAAAGAACTAAGTTGTGTTTAATGTATTTCTTTATAAAGTATATATTTGTTTAAATTATGTTTTATATTTAGTTTTATACAGTCTTTATTTTACACATAAACATTAAATACATGTGTAACATCCTGCTATTGTTCAGACTGTAGGATGTTAAAAGAAACATAAGATGGCAGTGTCTTGCAACTCTGGTGCCATTGGCTTCCACTGCTGTCAATCACAGCCAGTGAGCCAATGAGGATAGAGGGGGCGGGTCTGAGCCACAGCTCTGTGTGTGAATGGAGACACAGAGCAGTGGCTCGGGAGCGAGCCTGCTTGGATACCCCCATAGCAAGCTGCCTGCTCTGAGGACATTCAGCAGGGGAGAGGGGCCAGGAGTGCCGGTGGGGGACCCAAGAAGAAAAGGATCGGGGCTACTCTGTGCAATACCACAGCACAGAGCATGTAAGTATGACATGTTTGGTAATTAAAAAAACAATTGCCTTTATTATCACTTTAACATTTACAGAAGAACTAAAGTCACTTATTATAAAACTGTAAGCAGACAGACTCTTAACTGCAATAAAATAAACCTACCTGTTCTTTAGGTACTTACATCTGCAGCATGTATTTGGCTAACAGTTTGGCTTGTTCAAGCTAGTGACTCCTCTCTGCAACGGTTGCTAGGTGATGACTCCTTGGTTAAAACTTTATCTGTGATATATAAGGAATTGTTTCCACATAGACCCCCTTCCATTATGCGTTGTTAGGAGAAATGGGTGGCAGGATATCCCAGATTTGAATGGTGATGATTAGGACGACATGTGGGACTACCCCTTTCAATACCTTGTTTCCACAAGGGAGAGGTTAACTCAAAATGACTTTCTTCATCGCATTTATTATATGTATGCGAGTTAGCGAGCGCACTCTAAAGAGCGGCTGTTGCACTAAAAAGGAACCACAAAACCTTTCTGTATAGAATCAATGAAATGGGGGAGTGAAGCGCTACAAAAAGTACAAGCAGTCACTTTTTGAATAGTGACAGCTATTCCGCCCACATGGCTGTGTTATTCATTCACCGAGTTCTGTGAATGAATGAACTACAAGTCCAGACAGCCTTAGTGGCTGTCGCTTTGTAGTTCTCAATTAACTACTAAAGTGTAGCTCGGGGTTACCGCTCTTGGTACTGAAATTTTACCCCGAGCTACACTCGGGAATACCGCCAGGGAGGTTAATTACCACATCCTCAGAAACATACAGTAAATGCTGAGCACAAGAAGGCTTGTGTGTTCCCATTTAAAATCCAATACCATTCTGAGTGCAATTAAATTGCTTTTAGGACAGCTAAACATGGAAGCTGAAAATGTATATGATAAGTTGATATTATACTAGCATTTGTAAACAATAAATGCAAGAAAACTTATCATTGCAATTGTTTGACAAATACGTTTTACAAATACAGTGGCATATGCTGTTTCCCATTATAAAATAAAGTGCGTATTATGAAATCTCAGCGGAAAGACCCTAGAATTCCTGGAATATAAAATCAATGCCAGATAACCCCTTTCATGCCAAAAGGTCAGTAAAACAGTTCAGCACAGAGAATTGCTGTTATAAGAGGCACTAAGGGGATTAGGAAGAGCTTCCGGGTCAACGCTCTATAAGTTATTACAATTGTCAGTTTTAGCATTCTCCAGCAACTGAAGAGAAGAATAAATCCTTCTAGACCATCTAGTGTACTAGGCAGGTGGTTTTTTTCTTCTAATCCAAGCTGCAACCCAGAACTCTGGAAGCGATGATACCATGCCGGCTGCCAAAAGGGCACAACGAAATGTACCACACAAGTGGAGTCTATCAGGTGGAGGACGCCATTGGTGATACATCACCACTGAGAAGTACTGGGAGGGAATAATCAGCAGTGAAATATCACAGCTGGTCATGATTTCAATCTGTGCCAAACACCTGCAAACTCTAAAAGGATATCAAAACAAAACTCCACCCAATGGCACCGAGCCATCCCTTAACAACCAGTCGTTGACTCTGCATCACCATAAAAATTAATTTAACATTTCTACAGAAACCGTATTCTTCCTGTCCCAGAAGGCTATTCCATTTCCTTTCACAGTTCTTTCGGCTAAGATAAATATGCCACAGAAAACAAACAGAAAATAAAGAAGTTAAATATTTGATGACTGGAAAAATTATCTGTTGGTTTCATCTGTTTATTTGTGGAAGCCTGTGAAGTGAGTAGATTTTATTAACCTCCAGACTATATCATACTGCCTAAGTTCCCCCATCCTAATGCATCCTGCGAATATATGCTACCACATCTGGTAAAAGCGCACAGCACACATCCGAGAGTACGTCTGCATAAGTAGAACCCAAGGTCACAGGGAAATTCTCCTTCCATTTACTCATTTGAAGAGATTACAAAGGACCAGGTTATGGGGACCTATAGTCAGCATTTTGAGACACCTGAAACACTTGCTAGTGAAATTATGCTGCCCAAATGTTTACAGACAACAATGGAACAAACAATGAGATTAAGCAGGATATGTTTATGCAATAGCAATGCAATTATTATTTGTCATAAAAAAAATTGTAACCATGCATCAAATGCAAATTCACTATTGATCTATTGATTAAAATTCAGGTTTGTGCATCTGTAGCAACATCTTTTTTTATAGATTTGTATACAGTATTTATAAAACACACATTATATACTATATATATATATACACACATTTATATATACTCTTTGTACTGATAGTGAACAATGATGACAGTCCTGGTGATTGCCCTATATATATAAAAAAAAACAATTTGCAGTGGCCGCTCCTGTGTTTTCATATTGACAGGTTCTCTTCAGGAATTTGTCCTTTGTGAATCCCATTATCTTCTAAATATTCTACTTATGTAAAGGGAATGATCATACGGAAGACTTTTACAAACAAGAGGGGTCTCAACACTCGAGGGTCCATTTAAGAAGCACCACACAGCAATGTCCATTACAAATATACATTGCACTCCAATGTCAGGACTCAGCAGTGAAGCACAATTAAAGTAATACATATAAAACAGCCAGGAGCAGAGCCCAGTCAGGTGTTGTATAAGACATGGCTGACTTCTCCAATGATGGAGTTCTCTCTGCAAAGTTAAGCAAAGGGAACTCTATAACATATAGGATCCCAACCATAGCCTACAGTTTTATAAAGGGTTGCAGCCCATGGTGTGGAGTATCTTTGCAATGTATAGAGGGCAGACAGCAATAAATACCCTTTAGTGTCCAATGGGCCCCCAAAGACTTAGGCATGGCACCAGCAGGGGCGGACTGACTATTTGGAAACTCGGGCACTGCCCGAGGGCCCGGGGTCAGTAGGGGGCCCCATGAGATGCCCCTGGTACCTTTTTCATAGGCATTTTTTGAGTTTGGGCAAGGACACAGGGGCCCCATGATCCCCTATTGCCCATGAGTTGTCAGTCCGCCCCTGGGCACCAGTCAGTAATTTCAAATGGTTTAGGCATGGCACCAGTCAGTAATTTCAAAATATGCTGAATCCATCCTCCCAGGGCGTATTCATACTTACTTAGGTCTTACAACAAAGGTGAATGCAAATGCTAAGTAGAGGACTTATAGCGGCCATACATGCTTTGATAAATGATGGATTTCTTGTCTAATTAAACTCTTCTGATTGGAAAAATCAATCTACAGTCAACAGTCCATTCAATCGATATGTCACTCATGGAGAAGCAGATGTCAATCAATAGTTAAAATACGATGGTAAATAATGGATCACATCCCTGTTTGCACCTTGTAGTGTCATAATCCGATCGATCGAGAACGTATATATGAACAACGTATCTTAGTGCTGACAATCAATGCAAAAAAATAGATAATGTTCTGCCATGGTCGACTGACTCCGTTTGATCAACTCTGATCTAAACCGAGTCTAAGATGATTGAAAGGGAAGTTATGGCCATATGATTTTTCATAAATTTGATCGTTTTGATCCAATCACACATTGATTGGATAGGAATAACCAAACGTTCATGGTCACAATTAGACTTCACACATGGGAGTGAAAGAGAGTGAACCTTCTGATTATGTGCTCTGGGAAGAAGGTTGTCTTATTTTAGTCACCAGTACCCAAAGGCGGAAAATTTCTCACATAACCACTTTAGCAACTTGAATGAATTAGCAGCCTGTAAATATACAGAAAATAAGAAGTGCTCTTAGACTGACCTGAGGTTCTGAGAATACTTGCTTAATAGTGTTGATTGGACCATACGGGATGCCACTTCCTTCAAAGAGCTGAAGCCACTCAGAGGTTGTTTTTTCTAAGAACCTAAGAATAAATAAGATATTGTGGTTTAAACTCTCTCTCTGTTTAATTCCAAAGGATGTAAAGTACTACCGCACTGGTTTACTCCCAGGCAGCCAATATTATAACAAAAAATGTTCAGCGGAAATGCAAAAGCTTAGAGCCTCAGGCAAAGAACATGGTTAAGGAGCCTTGTAATTCTATCTGATTGTCTTAATATGAGATGCAAACCAAAATTATCAGCAATTTCATATATGGTCAGAGGATTTCCTCAGGCTGTTTCTGCAGTAATGATCATCACATTTGTAAGACAATAGCATTAACATTCTATGGGGAAAACAAAATAAAATATGGAACTGCTTGAGTTTTGATCTGAAAAACCTGATATGAAGCAGCCTTACTTTTCCTGCCTATCATATGTGAAACATATGTCGGAACTAACAACCACAACTGTTAGATAGCCAAACAATGTTCACATTTATTAGCAACATAATTTGGAAATATGGATTAGCGAGGTCACAGGGCCATGGACTCCAGTGCACTTTAAATATCCTTGTTATCAGCAAAGTCCTTTGTCTGCATCTTGCTGAAAGCTTAGATCGCAACATTAAAATAGTCATTTGTTAAATTCTGCATTTTCAGTGAACAATAAGATCCGTACATGTTAATAGGTAACTGATGTAACTTTTGATAGCATTTAACAGGAAACAAAGTTGTAAGATTATTTAAGGGTCTGTGCAAAACACACATCAAACCAAACTCCTTTTATATAATCCTTTTATGCTTTTAATCCGATACAAACTGTTCCATATTTCGTAAAATATTTCGTAAAATATTGTTTTCTAAAGGATTGTCTAAGGTTATATAGTAGTGAGTAGCATTTGAGTCAAGATAAAAAAAAAAGTGCTAATGTTATTTGTGGGCTTTACAAATTCTTAAATTTGTTCTGAAAAAACTACTACTGAAAAAACATGTATTTCTGGGTCCTAAGACACAAGAAAAATAGCAACTAGCATACCAGATAAGTGGAATAGTGACAGTTTGGGGCCTATTTATAAAGGTTTCCAAATATGATTACCAAAGCTTTCACCCATGTTTCACATATTTTCTAATGGATTCAGTTTGAAAATATTGTGAATCTTAGGTTAAAGTTATGTGAGTCCATATGAAAAAAAATGATAAAAAGAGCTTTTAAGCTTTAACACAGGTTTGTGAGTATTTCTGATTAACCTCCCTAGCGGTCTGATTATGTCCATATTTCTGTGCTCAAAGCGGTACATTTTTTTGCATGGAAATATGTTTTTTTTTTATTGTAGGCTATAATTTTTAGGAATAACTCACTGAAATCTGTCCGGACAAGAGTCTAGTAAACATCCCGGGTATGTTAAAATTTGAAACACGAAATCATAAATTATAATTTAATAAATAATCATAAAAAATAATAATATTATAATAATAAATTTAATTCAATAATATAATCAAACCAAAAACACTGAAATGTGAAATATAGCGCCAAGTTCGCACATCGCTGAGCAAAGTCGCAGAATCATTTTCAGTATCTGATGACGAATTTCCCCCACGAATCATTATCACTCAATTCTGCAAGTGGTTCTGATTTACTATCGCTGTTCTCTAGCCGGTCTAAAACCACTTTTGACATAAAGGGACGCTTTTTGGATGCCATGGACATTTCTCAGTTTCCAGGCAGAAAGAACAGTAAAAATGCAGGCAGGGCGCCGGACAAAGCACTCGGGACAAAATGTATGTGAAATGGTTTGATACAGGAATGTTATACTATGTGATTTTAGTGAATTTAGTGAATGTCACTTTTTGTCATTTTTAAATTTCCCGCCAGTTCCATCCCTGTACATCCTGACGTCGCAGGGGACGGAACCCAGAAGACAGATGCCGGCATCCGCCGGAGGACATTACAGGAGACACTGCAGGAGGGACATTGCGGGAGCGCAGGACAAGGTAAGAGAAGAACAGATTCCGGAGCAGCGCTGCATGGTAAGCCCGAGTGTAGCTCGGGGGGGGTTACCGCTTGTGGTACTGAAACTTTACCCCGAGCTACACTTGGGAAAATCGTCAGGGAGGTTAAAGAAAACCATTTATCTGTAATTACAATCAACAACCTAGAACTGTAAATAAGATATCTTGGAGTACAGTATGGGACACAGGAGTGGATTCTTAGACAATGGGTTACAGGCTACTTTTCTGTGATTGGACACTGGCAAAAGCTTTGCTGGGAAATGCCTAACAGTGTACCTGTACAGCCTGGACCATTCTGTGAAAATCCAGTCTCAAGCATTAACAAGATCACAGTGAAAGAGTAGAGACCTGTGCCCTGTACTGAACTCCAAAAAACTGAATATAAAAGGTACGTCAGAATTTCATTTATTCTAGTCATACAGTACATGACACAAGGGTTGATTCTTAGACCATGAGACATCCTCTAGGGATGACAAAAAAAACTGCCAATAGGCTGCCAATAGCAATAGGCCAACAGAAAGAACAAGAAGGGTCAAAAGACAGACAACAGTAAACGTACCTTGTAGCTGAAGCAGGGATCAGAACAGGCTCAAAGAGCCAACTGTCACAAAACATTTTGACATTGTGAAGAGAAGTTGCAGTGGTCGCAGTGGGGCGGGGGTCTCCCCCCCCAAAGCATCTTGTCCCCATGTTGATGGGGCCATGTGCCTCTTCCCCACAACCCTGGGAAGTAGTTGTGGGGGTCTGTGGGCAGAGGGCTTATCAGAATCTGGAAGTCCCTTTTAACAAATGGGCCCCCATATTCCACCCCCCCATGTGAATGAGTATGGGTCTTTTATTTATAAAAAAAAAAAAAAGGGCCGGGGGTAATTAGCTACACTAAACAAAGGGGTGGGTTCACCAGCTGTCACCCTGACCCTGTCCCTTTGTTTATTTACCATTGGTGGGAACCTTTGGGGTGCAAGTGTCATGTTTGCACCTTTTTTTGTGTTTTGTTTATTCAGGTCAGCAGGTGGCGTGCATTGTGATTGATGCTAAAAACCTTGTGTTTTTTTGGTGAATTAGGAGGGGTACTATGTACCCCATACTCATTTACATAGGAGGGACTGGGATCTGTATACCCCTATGTTAAAGGGGGCTTCCAGATTCCAATAAGCCCCCTGCCCACAGACCGACACAACCACCACCCAAGGATGTGGGAAAGAGGCCCTTGTCCCTACCAAATTTCAGAATTAATTTTGTATCTTTGGCTTTCGTGTTGTATATTCAGAATAGCTGGTTGTTAAGGAGTGGCCTCCTTAACAACTATGACCCATCTGCTGTCAGTGGGATTAAACGCTGTCAGCAGAATGGAAACAAACCAGTGCCATTATTATTTTTGTTTGTTTTTCTTTTAAACAGAGTGCCGCCCCCCCCCCCCCCCCCAATCCTTCCCTTTGAGTTTGGTATGGATTTTGAGGAGAACCTCATGCTAACATTTTTAATTGTGGCCTGGTATGGTTCAAGAGGGCCCGCTTGTCCTCTCCTTTTCTGGCCTGAGGGCTGCAAGCTCAGATAAGGGCCTGGCTCCCCACCAAAACATCTTGCCCCCATGTTGATGGGAACAAGGGCCTCTTCCCCACAACCTTGGTCCAGTGGTTGTAGGAGTCTGCTGGCAGGGAGATAATTGGAATCTGGAAGCCCCCTTTAACAAGGGGGGCCCCAGATCCCGCTCCCCCATGTGAATGAGTATGGGGTATATAGTACCGCTACTCATTCACCAAAAAAGTGTCATAAATAAATAATTAATTGCACACCAAAAACATTAAAACATTTTTCAACTAGTCCACTTCCCCACCCATTGGTGAGCAGGGGGTAGCTGTCTGATAGGTGGGGGTGGCACAGTTTCCCATCTTCACCATGGACAAAGGTTGACCTTGTCCAGGCACTGCCAGAAGAGCAGTGGCATTGAGCACACCATGACTTGTGAGACAAAAGTCTGTTTCCATAAGCTAGTTTGACTTACTTTTGAGTTGTCAGGCACATCTAGTTAGTGAGTTTTCTCAGGGGTTACCGGAACAGTTTAGAAACTGCAGTTTCTAAAGCAAGCAAAATCCTCTCTTGTATTAAAAGAGGTATAGACTCCAGAGAGAGAGAGATCATATTACCCCCCCCTCTTCCCGGTACAAATCATTAGTAATACCTCATCTGGAATATGCAGTCCAGTTTTGGGCACCATTTCACAAAAAGAACATTGGGGAACTGGAGAAAGTACAGAGAAGGGCAACCAAACTGATAAGAGGCATGGAGGAGCTCAGCTATGAGGAAAGATTAGAGGAACTGAATTTATTCTCTCTCGAGAAGAAGAGATTAACCTCCTTGGCGGTATTCCCGAGTGTAGCTCGGGGTAAAATTTCAGTACCAAGAGCAGTAACCCCCCCGAGCTACACTCGGGAATACCATGCGGCACTGCTCCGGCATTTGTTCTTCACTTACCTTACCCTGCGCTCCTACGATGTGTCCCCTGCAGCGTCCCCGGCCATCTCCTTCGGCCGATGCCGGCATCCGGCTTCTGTGTCCTGTCCCTGTGACGTCGGGACGTACGGGCGCTGCCGGCGGGGGGAAATTTAAAAATTTTAAATAATGTCATTTTTTTTTTTTTACATTTTACATAGTAAAACATTGCTGTCTCAACCAATTTCACATACATTTTGTCCCGAGTGCTTTGTCCGGCGCCCTGCCTGCATTTTGTCTGTTCTTTCTGCCTGGAAACTGAGAAACGTCCATGGCGTCCAAAAAGAGTCCCTTTAGGTCAGACGCGGTTTTAGACCGGCTAGAGAACAGCGATAGTAAATCAGAACCACTTGCAGAATTGAGTGATAATGATTCGTGGGGGAAATTCGTCATCAGACACTGAAAACGATTTTGCGACTTTGCTCAGCGATGTGCGAATTTGCCTCTGTATTTAAAATTTCAGTGTTTTTGGTTTGATTATATTATTGAATTAAATGTATTATTATTATATTATTATTTTTTATGATTATTTATTAAATTATAATTTATGATTTTGTGTTTCAAATTTTATCCTCCCCGGGATGTTTACTACACTCTTGTTCGGACAGATTTCAGTGAGTTATTCCTAAATATTACAGCCTACAATAAAAAAACTACATATTTCCATGCAAAATAATGGTACCGCTTTCAGCACCAAAAATCTGAAATAATCAGACCGCCAGGGAGGTTAAGGGGCGAAGTGATCAACTTGCATAAATACATCAGTGGCTCATATAGTGAACTCGGTGTAGTTATTCACCCTGAGGTCATCACAGAGGACAAGGGGGCATTTTTTACATCTGGAGGAAAATAAATTTAATCTCCAAACATGGAAAGGTTTCTTCACAGTGAGAGCTGTGAATATGTGGAATAGACTCCCTCAAGAGTTGGCTCTGGCAAGCTCTGTGGATTGCTTTAAAAAAGGCCTGGATTATTTCCTAGATCCTCAGAATATAACTAGATACTAACATTTATAGGGAACGTTGATCCAGGGAATATCCAATTGCCTCTCAGGGGATCAGGAAGGATTTTTTATTCCTGCAGGAGCAAATTGGATCATGCTTTGCTGGGTTTTTTTGCTTTCCTCTGAATCAGCTGTGGGTACAGGATTATAACTTTTTTTTTTAATGATTGAACTGGATGGTCTTTTTTCAGCCAGACTAACTATGTAACTATATTTATGGATTATGAAGGAACACAGCTGTATAATACAAAGTAACATGTTAAAATGTGTGAGTAACAAGTTTCTGTTCATTCTTATCAGTTTATGTATGTGCCCTGCAAACCCTATCTGTTTCCCTGGTTATGTCACTTGCCTATATTCTGGTTCCCAGTGTGTGTCCTCTGTCACTTGATTTCTACTCTACCTAAATGTGGTGCTGCATACCCTGACCCATCCCTGTAAATAAATTCTACATCAGTTCTGAATCAAATTTCTGCCAATTTATGGAATATCCTTTTCCCTGGAATATGGTACTTTACTTCAGCTGTTGCTATTGAGGAAAACTCCTCAACTGCAACCAGAAAAAAAATATAATCTTCCTTGTGGGGATAACTGACAAAAAACAGCCGATTTGTAGAGTTTGAGCTTTTTTAGGAGACCACAACTACTATTGGAGCCACAGTTGGTTTACATCAGGGGTGTCCAAACTTTTTTCAAAGAGGGCCAGATTGGATGAAGTGAACATGGTGGAGGGCCGAACATTTTTCCGAACATTCTTTGAACCATTACAATTAAATGCAAATAAATTATTTTATGCCAAGTTAATTGCAAACGACATACTTTTCATTTCATAACATTAAGATCAACTGACAGCTGAGTTTTCACAATGTATTGAAAATACATTTTAAAAAAACCTACCTGCACTAATGTGAAGGGTGAAAAAGGTAGCTGGAGCTGAAGTCTCTGCTCGGCAGCCGGGAGGGGAAGAGAAGCACACTTCACGCTGGAAGCCCGGCCCTGACGTCACCGCCCTCTGTCGCTCCCAGCGCGGCGCAGTCACGCATGCGCACTGCTCTCAAGCAGAAGACTGTCTGCCACAGAAGGGAGGGCCGTGCGACAGCCGCATTTACACAGACCAGGGAGAACGCGCCGCAGTCAGGCATGCGCACTGCCCTCTGCTCTCAAGCAGAAGACTGTCTGCCATAGAAGGGAGGGCTGTGGGAGGGCCACAATACACAGAGCAGGGAGGGCTGTTGGAGGGCCGTATTAAACCGACCCCCGGGCCGTAAATGGCCCACGGGCCGGACTTTGGACATGCCTGGTTTACACAAAACCAAGGGGCTGTAAAAAAGAGTGTACTGTATAAGGAAATGTTGTTTTACAAACTTATATTAGGCCAAAATGCTAACTTACAGAGTAACAATTGTTCTCTACAGTAAGATAAAGTTACTAAGGGAATAAACTAGAATGCACCCTAATCGGAACCTTTTCAGTCAGGATGTCAATGAGTCAAATCTACGTAAACACTGTGCTCTAATGGTACGCGTAATGAATTTTCAAGGCTAGCGCATAGATCATTTCTGGAATTACACAAGTGGTTTCCTTGAAGCGTTGTGAAGTAAAGGCAAGTTAGTATCAAACGTGCCTTCAGACTGTTCAACATCCACCAGTAATCACTGGGGTGTATTTAAGGCTTTAGTGTTTGTGTATCCTTCAGTCTCATCCCCCCAAGAACTATAAATGGCTTCATTTCTTTTTATGGAAAAAAAAATCATCATGAATATTTTTTACATGACTGCCATAACTAATGTCTGTTTTATGCAGCAAGAGACGAGATTAAATACCTTCAAGCTCAATCAGTCAAGGATGGAACATCTTTGCATTCCATAAAGGATATATTAATCATGTTCCTCTGTAACAAAAGCACTTGACCTAAATTTGAAGTCAAACTTTAGCTTTGTGTGTCTGATCACACAATACATTTTTGTTCTCACCATAAAATCTTTTTCTCTGAGTTCATTGAAGGGCACAGCTGAGATCGTGAATACTGGCCAATGGACTATAGCATCACCTTCAGGAATAGGACTCTAGGCAAAAAACAAAGGCAAGCCTAGGGGCTTCCCCTGATAGTGGCCAAAACCACCAACTGCCGGAGGCAGTGCACTTAAGCCGGCCATACATGGTTTAGCAGGAAACGGCTGAATTTAAATCCATGTATGGGCAGGCTGGTTGTACAGAAGTCAATCTACCAATCGACTTCTGTACAAACAACCTGTTTGGTTTTTGCAGGACGATCAATGCAGTCAGCTATAGCTTGATAAAGAGATGGCTGAACGAAAGAAAAATGATTAGCGCATGGACTGCCTTAGTCACAAATCAGTACATAAAGTACAACTGGATACAGAAACAGTCAGAGGTGAGGGTGCTATAACGCCCAATGAACTCAGAGAAAAGGATTTAAGGGTGAATTCTAATTTATCTTCCATTCACTGAAGGTGACAGCTGAGAAAGCATAAAGGGGGGAGAGGAAAAAAAACACTTTTCCCCTAAGGCAGGAACAGTACAAAGCCAGCAGTGGGATGTGGGAGCATGCAAACAGAATATGGAAGCTCCTCTATATTAGAGGTCCACTTGCTAAATAACACGCAAGGGGCAGGTCTACCCACATAAATACGGACCACCAACATACAGTTCTGCTCAAAAGCTTGCATACCCTGATAGAAATCATGAAAATTTGGAATTTATATTGAAAATATGACTGACCATGCCAAAAAACTGTCTTTTATTTAAGGATATGAAGCAATTTATTATCACATAGTTGCTTGGCTCCTTTTTAAATCGTAATGACAATAGAAATAACCCAAATGGCCCTGATCAAAAGTTTACATACCCTGGAATGCGTGGCCTTGGTAGAGACTCACAAGGTGACACACACGGGTTAAAATGGCAAATAAAGGTTCATTTCTCACACCTGTGGCTTTTTAAATTGCAATTAGTGTATTTGTATAAATGGTCAATGAGTTTGTTTGCGCTCACATGGATTCACTTAGTAGGCTAGATACTGAGCCATGGGGAGCAGAAAAGAACTGGCAGAAGACCTGCGTAACAAGTTAATGGAACTTTATAAAGATGGAACAGGATATAAAAAAGGTATCCAAAGCCTTAAATATGCCAGTCTGTACTGTTCAATCACTTACTGTATTAAGAAGTGGAAAATTTGGAGATCTTTTGATACCAAGCCAAGGTCAGGTAGACTAAGAAGCATTGCAACCACTGCCAGAAGAATTGTTTGGGATGCAATGAAAAACCCACAGGTAACCTCAGGAGAAATACAGTCTGCTCTGGAAAAAAGACAGTGTGGTTGTTTCAAGGAGCACAATATGATGATACTTGAACAAAAATGAGCTACATGGTCAAGCTGCCAGAAAGAAGCCTTTACTGTTCCAATGCCACAAAAAAGCAAAGTGAGATGTACCAAGGTGTTGTCGGGCATGTTGTAATCTGGCTTTTTATGGGTATGCAAACTTTGGAGCACAATTGTAGGTCTACTTTTATATGGGTGAATAAACCCTCTATTAGGATAAATGCCAACACAGGATAAACCCTACATTAACCTCCCTGGCGGTATGATTCTTTCCAATTTTTTGTGCTGAAAGCAGTACCATTATTTTGCATGGAAATATGTAGTTTTTTATTGTAGGCTGTAATTTTTAGGAATAACTCACTGAAATCTGTCCGAACAAGAGTCTAGTAAACATCCCGTGGAGCATAAAACTTGAAACATGAAATCATAAATTATAATTTAATAAATAATCATAAAAAATAATAATATAATAATAATAAATTTAATTCAATAATATAATCAAACCAAAAACACTGAAATTTGAAATACAGAGGCAAATTCGCACATTGCTGAGCAAAGTCACAGAATCGTTTTCAGTGTCTGATGAGGAATTTCCCCCACGAATCATTATCACTCAATTCTGCAAGTGGTTCTGATTTACTATCGCTGTTCTCTAGCCGGTCTAAAACCGCTTTTGACGTAAAGGGACGCTTTTTGGACGCCATGGACTTTTCTAAGTTTCCAGGCAGAAAGAACAGTCAAAATGCAGGCAGGGGACAGGACAAAGCAGTAGGGACAAAATGTATGTGAAATGCGTTGAAACAGCAATTTTTTAAAAATTTCAAATTTCCCTCCGGCGCCCGTATGTCCCGACGTCACAGGGACCGGAACACGGAAGCCAGATGCCGGCATCGGCCGGAGGAGATGGCCGGGGACGCTGCAGGGGACGCATCGCGGGAGCAAAGGACAAGGTAAGTGCTGCAGGGAATCCCTGAGCAACGCCGCATGGTAAGCCCGAGTGTAGCTCGGGGTTACCGCTCTTGGTACTCAAATTTTACCCCGAGCTACACTCGGGAAAACCGCTAAGGAGGTTAAGGAACAGAAATTTAACATTCTAACAAACATCACAATTTCAAGAACAAAAGGGATTTGCAAATCCTGAAATATTTTTCTTTTTTTTTTAATAGCATTGCAATTTTATATGTAAAAAAAATAAAAAATGTATATTAAATATAAAAAAAAATCCATGGATTTACATTACAGCGTGTATAACATATGCGTATTAGAAAATGACCTGGTCACTTGAATACTAGAGTTTACTTAAACTCCTTGTTGACGTGACCAGATCTGCTTCTTCAGGACAGGGTAATTTGCCTAAAACAATAGGCAAACATGCACAGACCAGATGTTGGTGAGTTATGCGCCTTTAGAATTTAAGGGATCCTAAACCCTCTCTATATCCTCCAGAACTCCTAATTCACTTTGCACGGCTTGATGATTCCACTCACTCCTCATGTGAACTCCACAACGGTCCAAAAAAGAAAGAAACATATACCATAGTGGGATCACACTCCAATCCAGAGAAGAAAGAAAGAAACATATACCATAGTGTGATACTGTTATACCTAATGCAGTATTATAAATGATACCAGGCCACTCACATGTTAGAGATAGATAAAAAGCATCGGTTTATTGCCTTCATAAGGCTACCACAATATCCATGGGATCACACAAGCGGCCATCTTGATTGTTGGATTTGGGTTTTCTATCCTCTGCAAACCAACAGGCTGTGAGGTCTCTGGATTGCAGTGTGATCCCATGGATATTGTGGTAGCCTTATGAAGGCTCTGTCTGCTCCATTCATTCACCACTCTGACAGTTCAGCTCTAGCACAGCACTATCTCCACCCATTATGTCACTAAAAAAGGGATACCAAATAAAAGGCATCATCACCGGTCAACAGACAAACCAAAAACAAAGAGGAAAGCCAGAAATCCAAATAAAATATGAACCTTATCTTCATTTCCCATAATCCTTTAAAGATATGTCAAATCAGATAGAAAAGCAGATCAGGCTGTTGCATATTCAAATCAGAGTGATACCTACCAGCAAAACACATAGTCCTGTTTATAGTAAAGCAATAGCCATATAGGTAGAAAAACTATTATACAGTATCTTCTGTTTTGCATATCAAAGGAATACTTTAATATATTGGGGGAAAAATTAGTACAGCTCTGTAGATATTAATACAGCATACATGCATTATGTGAATGCAAGCAATGTAAGTTCCTGTTTTTCATTTGGTATCAGAAAAACAAGAGAGATGAACTTGTCAGTCTGATTCTTCATATTTTAACCCCTCCATGGCAAAGGTAAAACAAAAAACAAATCCTAACGCTTGAACACAATTATTCAACTTTGACATGTGTTAGTAAAACTGTACATATCATCACAACTATTTAGTGTATCCAGGTGGATTACACTTTGTTTTTTCAATACAAATTGGACTTTCATTTGGTGGTAAATGGTAACCTGGCCCAAATTAGTAAAAGAAAAACATATTTTTTAATTTAGCTGTATATTTCTTGCTATTACCCTAACCTACTACCAAAGAACAACCCAAAATAATTTTCCCTGCTCCCGACGATCACAGCAATATCACATATGTTTAGGCGCACCCTGAAAACCCATCTCTTCAGGGAAGCCTACCCCACCCCTTGCTAGCCTGCCGATCTCCTCCACTCTTCCTACCACTCCATCCCCCACAGCTATCTCCTCCTGTGCCACCATCCCCTCCCTCCTAGATTGTAAGCTCCAAAGAGCAGGGCCCTCGATCCCCTCATGTTTTGCATTGTATTGGTATTGTTCTGTCACATGTTCTGTCCCCCTTTGTAATATACAGCGCTGAGCGAACCATTGGCGCTTTATAAATACTGTATAATAATAATAATAATATATGTTATTTGTTGTTTGTACCCAGAGTAAGGTCCAGAAACAATGGCGCGCATTTTGCTTTTTTTTTTACCCTACCAAAAACCCTGACTTTGACCCCAACTCTTACCTGACATTGACCTAGCTCAAACCCTGATCTAGCTTTTTCTTTTATACACATACATCCTTTGTTTCCTTTTTTCTAATCTAGCAAGGTAAAAGAGATACAATGTATCTTTCTCTCCATTGAAAAGTAAAAAATACACACAGGGTTGGGCTGTACAGTGACAGATCACTGTAACAGCCAATAAGAAGCAATCACACCGATTTGGTGATTGGGAACTGGGCATCCCAGTACCCGATGGTTAGTACGAGACCCAGGACTCTCAGTGGGAGCCTAGTCTCTCTACTGAGAGCGTGGTGTGCAGCGCAGTGCCCACACAAACATATGTACACTTAAATGTAGCTCCACGGAAGAAGGCCCACTTTAGTGAGGCCACATGTATATATACAATCAGCTGGAAGGAGTTAATGTCCAGTCATAGGCTGGGGGGGGCATCAGTCAAATGAACATACTGTACATGTATCGTTTAACCTGTTGAAGCCGTCAGTTCAAAAATATACAGCCTGTCAGTGGCTGGGCCTTGATGCTGAGTGGCCACATACATTTACCGGCACCTCACAGAAAGGTCCCGATCACTATTTGCGATTGGGATCTTTCTGATCACATGACCGCTGTGACAGCCAATCACGGTGGTCACGTGACGCTAACCCTTCCTGCCTCCCAACATCATAAACCCTTTAAAGCAGTGGTTCTCAACCTTCCTAATGCCGCGACCCTTTAATACAGTTCCTCATGTTGTGGTGACCCCCAACCATAAAATTATTTACCCAGTAATTATAATTCATGAGTGTCGTTTTACCTCCAATACTGCTGCTTTCAACACAGTAGCTGCTTTCAACACAGTAGCTGCTCTTTACAAATCAGAAATATGTGTTTTCCAATGGTCTTAGGCGACCCCTGTGAAAGGGGTCGCGACCCACAGGTTGAGAACCACTGCTTTAAAGGGTCAGAAGGCGCCAGCACCAAGGGGTTAAGGACATTTCTGAACGTATATAAATGCATGTAATTATTTTAAATGGTATTATTTACACACACTGTCTGCATTCAGGCCATGTTTACCTGTCAAACTCAGATGTAAGTCCATACAATTGCTATATCTCTATTGATTAACTTGGGCTGCATGCATGCAGCTCCACGATGTTCTGGACACAAACAACGTTTCATGTTGTATGGCCCTCTGCTCCTATTTGAATGAGCCCTAAATGCAGCAGAAAGTGATCTGGGAAGTACAACGCTCGTTTTATACTTCCCAGATCTGTCATTGTCAGCATGCAGGGCCGTGCATCCGCACTCACATGGCTGTCAAATTGGGAGCAGTAACTGTGTCCCAATTGATATGCATGGAACTGACTGCACAGTGATGCACAGAACTCCAATACATCCTCATGTGGGCAAACATGCCTCACAGACATACACTATATTATCAACAAACAGAAAATGCTATACAATAAGTCCTCAAAAACTATGTGCAGTAAGGGGAAGTGACGTCAACGCGCACACGGAAACCGGAAGTTGACCGGTGGCCATCTTGGATGAGGGAAACGATCATCTGATTTCCCCTGGGCACTTCCTGGATACACAGTAAACTACTTCTGAGTAATTTTAAGCGTTTTTTAAGCTGATAAAATGTGAGCATCCTAATTAAAGTCAATTATAAGATTGATTCTGGCGGTATTATACTATTGTGTTTCCTATATATTCATATTTATATGATACATGCTTGATGTGGATATCTGGAGTCTCAAGGCTGTTGGATCCTGATGTTAATATGAAGGCAGATTATATTGGGTAAAGATCAATAGGAGGACTGTCTCCCACCTTCCTTTTGGAAAGATATAAAAAAGCGTCTAAGTTTCTGAATATTGGTAAGGGTGTGCATTCCTTACTGCACTTAGAAGTGTCACAGTGCTGGTCGGAATAGAGCACTGAAGAGTGATTCACATTCACAAGGGTTTTTATTGTTTTGGCTTCACAGTTTTTTTTCACTTTGTTCACTTTTTTCACGGATTAATGTAATGTGTATTCACTTGTATGAAGTCACTATTTATTTAGTTATAAAAAAAGATAATGCACTATGTCAGTGGTGGGCAACCTTTTTTTCAACTGAGCCAAATCTCGCCAAAACCACGATTGAAATTTATTTTGAGAGCCACATTTTTAAAACTGAAAATACATCTCCCATATAGTAATTCATCCCCCATAGTAATTCATCCCCCCTATAGTAATTCATCCCCCATAGTAATTCATTCCCCATATAGTAATTCATCCCCCATATAGTAGTTCATCCCCCATATAGTAATTCATCCCCCATATAGTAATTCATCCCCCCTATAGTAATTCATCCCCCATATAGTAATTCATCCCCCATAGTAATTAATCCCCCATAGTAATTCATCCCCCATATAGTAATTCATCCCCCATATAGTAATTCATCCCCCATAGTAATTCATCCCTCATATAGTAATTCATCCCCCATATAGTAATTCATCCCCCATAGTAATTCATCCCCCATAGTAATTCATCCCCCATATAGTAATTCATCCCCCATATAGTAATTCATCCCCCATAGTAATTCATCCCCCATAGTAATTCATTCCCCATATAGTAATTCATCCCCCATATAGTAGTTCATCCCCCATATAGTAATTCATCCCCCATATAGTAATTCATCCCCCATATAGTAGTTCATCCCCCATATAGTAATTCATCCCCCCTATAGTAATTCATCCCCCATAGTAATTCATTCCCCATATAGTAATTCATCCCCCATATAGTAGTTCATCCCCCATATAGTAATTCATCCCCCATATAGTAATTCATCCCCCATATAGTAATTCATCCCCCCTATAGTAATTCATCCCCCATATAGTAATTCATCCCCCATATAGTAATTCATCCCCCCTATAGTAATTCATCCCCCATATAGTAATTCATTCCCCATATAGTAATTCATCCCCCCTATAGTAATTCATTCCCCATATTAATTCATTCCCCATATAGTAATTCATCCCCCATATAGTAAGTCCCCCCTGTGTCAATTCACTTACCTTTGCTCCAGGCGTTCCTCTCGCCGTGTTCCCGCGCCGTTCTGGTCTTCAGGGCGGACTGTGAGAGGAGAGGAGTTCGTTACGCTGCCCCGCCTACATCCTGGCTGCCCCGCCTACATCCTGACAGCTGCAGACTCCTGACTTTTGGGGCGGCCGCCCGAGAGGAGGGAGGGGAGGGGGCGGCCGCCCGAGAGGAGGGAGGGGAGGGAGGGGAAGGGGCGGCCGCCCGAGAGGAGGGAGGGGAGCGGGCGCCCGGCACACAGAAGAGCCGCATTGAAGTTTGTAAAGAGCCGCATGTGGCTCGCGAGCCGCGGCTTGCCGACCACTGCACTATGTGAATATTTTTTCTTTTTGAGGTACATTATCGGAGGAATTTTTTGAAAGGTTCTTTGAACATGAGAAGAATTTGATTTAAAGATTGGACTTATAGGGTTTGGACTGCACATAGTTTTTGAGGACTTATTGTATAGCATTTTCTGTTTGTCTATTTTTGTACATCTTTTGGGGTGAAGGTGTTGATGGTGCTGTGGGGAATCGGATTTATTTATTAAGAGAGTGGTTTTGATTTTATACACTATATTATACTTGTATGAACGAGGCCTTGAAGGCGGAATGCCAGTATTCAGAGACATGAATATACAGTAATCTGTGCACGTGTTTTTTTCTTTTTTTTTTCAATCAAATTGGGAAAACCATCCGATCTTTGGGATACTAAAAATTAATACATCCAATTGCTGAATAGTGTTGTGATGGTAACCACTTCCCATTGCTGGTTGTAACTAAACACCTGGATGGTGTCCTTCTTGGGCAGGTAGATGAAGCCATACATCCTTCTTGTTTACTAGTGAATTAGATCCCAGAAAGCATCAGCTAAAAGGCACAAACTGATTGGAGCTGTTTCATGTAATAGCTATGATAACCAATTACAGTGATCATCCATGTAAACAGTGCAGTACTGCCTATACTGGCAATTCCTTCCCCTCCTCTTACCACAAAAGGAAAGAAGAAGGGAGGATTTAATGAATGGATACATTTATTAAATCCTTTGCTGCAGCCGAGGAAACTAGAATCAAATAGTGCTCACGGTGGGGTGTTAAAAGGCCACTGACTACCAATGTCGTGGGACTGCTTAGGGAGCAACCAAATATGATGGGGGAGAGAGTGGGGGGTTTTAAATGCCACTGACCACCAAAGATAATAGGATTGTCTTGGGGGGGGGGTTAAAATGCAACTGACCACCAATGATAATAGGATTGTCTTGGGGGGGGGGTTAAAATGCAACTGACCACCATGTTGTGGGATTGATTTGGGCAGCTTTTAAAGTGCTAATGGCCCTCGATTTTTTGTTTTGGGGGGAGGATTTACAGTGTTTGGGTTTATCAATGACATCTACCAACTGTACACGTTGCAGTTTCAGTGCAATGCAAATTCAACGTTTAAAATGTTCATTTTTCGTCCTTTCAACTGTCTTCCACTAAGAAAGACTTACAATTGGCTTCAGTTCACAACTTTTATAACATAAAAATAAAAATGAAAGTCCTTTATTCAAACATTTTAAAAAAATGTCCCCCTCAGCAGATCCAACGTCAATTATGATGAACGCCAGCTGACGACCCGAACAAAAAAAAAACCACAAAAAACCGACCCGCACTGAAGCTTGCCTCCCACCGAATGACAGGTCCGCCGCCTCCTGCTTCTACATACATTTTGCTGGGGGGAGGGTGTTTGAAAAAAAAAACACTTTTCAAAAACTGGCCATGTATTTTTATTTACTTTGTACCTTTTTTCCACATGGGGGGTGGCATCTGGTGGCCTCCTTGTTAAAGGAGGCTTCCAGATTACGATAAGTCCCACGCCCACAGACCCCCACTACTATCGTCCAGGGTTGTGGGCAAGAGGCCGTTGTCCCCATCAGCATGGGGACAAGGAGCTTTTGGGGGGGAGCCCTGCTCCCCTTAAGCATCCCCCATGATGAGGGCATATGGCCTGGTAGGGTTGCATGCTTAGCTAAGGGTCTGTATGAATTTGGGGGGGACCCCCACGCTATTTTTAAAATAATGTTGGCGTAGGGTTTCCCTCAAAATCCATACCAGACCCAAATAATTATCGGCATTATAAAAATGTTAAAAAACAGCAACCCCAGAATGTTTTTTTTAACAATTTGTTTTGCTGGTAATTCTTTTCTTTACATCCTGCTGTCAGCGGGCAACCTCACTGACAGCAGATGAGTCCTGGTTGTTGAGGACAGGGAGGCCGCTCAATCTTTAACCAATTCAATACCGGGCAATTTTACCCCTTCCTGCCCAGGCCAGTTTTCAGGTTTCAGCGCTCTCAAACTTTGAATGACAATTGCGCGGTCATACAACATTGTACCAAAACTAAAATTTTATCATTTTCTTCACACAACTAGAGCTTTCTTTTGGTGGTATTTAATCACCGCTCGGGGTTTTATTTTTTGCTAAATTAACAAAAAAATACCAAAAATTTTGAAAAAAACACTTTTTTTTGTTTCTGTTATAAAAGTTTGCAAATAATAAATAATTGTTCTTCATAAATTTAGGCCGAGATGTATTCTGCTACATGTCTTTGGTGAAAATAACCCAAATTAGGATGTATTTTTTAGTTTGTAGGAAAGTTATAGAGTTCACAAACTATGGTATAGCTCTGAATATTAATCAATCCTGAAGTACTGACAGCCAATCTAATTTCTTGAGGTCCAAGAATGTCAGAATAGTACAGATATCCCCCAAATGTCAGGACGGTACAGATATCCCCCAAATGTCAGGACGGTACAGATATCTCCCAAATGTCAGGACGGTACAGATATCTCCCAAATGTCAGGACGGTACAGATATCTCCCAAATGTCAGAACAGTACAGATATCCCCCAAATGTCAGGACAGTACAGATATCCCCCAAATGTCAGAATAGTACAGATATCCCCCAAATGTCAGAACGGTACAGATATCCCCCAAATGTCAGGACAGTACAGATATCCCCCAAATGTCAGGACAGTACAGATATCCCCCAAATGTCAGGACAGTACAGATATCCCCCCAAATGTCAGGACGGTACAGATAACCCCCAAATGTCAGAATAGTACAGATATCCCCCAAATGACCCCTTTTTGCAAAGTAGACAGTCCGACGTACTTCATAAGAGGAATGGCGAGTTTTTTGAAGTTGTATTTTTTTTGTCATAATTTTTCAGAAAATTAAAAAATTAAAAAAATTAGTTTCACTATTTTTTTTCACATATTGTCACCAGTGCAGTACAGCGTCATCATATAACTGGCATGGCGGTGATCAGGGACACTGACTTGTGACAGTATGAAAAAAAAATATATATATATCTTTTTATTATTTTTTATTAATTTTTTTTCTTTTTTTTAAGATTTATTTTTCATATTTCACTATGTCCAAAGTAGTACAATGTTTCCATAGTAACATTGTACTACTTTGGGGAAGTGATTAGTATATATATATATATATATATATATATATTTTTAAATTTGCTTATAGCAAAGAATTACTTTGCTATAAGCAAGCATTTACCTGAATGACATCGATTCATTCAGGTTTTTTTTTTTTTGGGCTTAGCTGTGATTTGGCCACAGCTAATCACATGACATGTGCATGTGACCTGCTGTGACCATTCACAGCTAGACACTAGTATACAATGGATGGCATGAATGAAGCCATCCATTGTATACAACTCTCATGTGACCTGCTGTGATTGGTCACAGCAGGTCACATGGTACAGGCAACGGGGACCGTTACTCAGATCTGTCATCGGCCGTGTCCGAGGCACACGGCCGGTGACAGATCGCGCCGCTGCGCGGCTCTGCAGGAGCGCGATCTGCGCATGTGCGGGAGGACGCCATATGGCATCCACCCGGAATGCTGATGACATTTGCCGGCCGCCATTCGGCCATAGGGTGGGCGGCAAATGGTTAATAACCATGATATTTACTGGTTGTTAAGGATGACTGCAGCCCCTGACTAACAACCAGCTAAAATGAAACAGATTCCTTAACTATCATGTTTGGACCACTACTTATTTACCACATGCATTTATTTTTCTTTAGTGCATTGACTTTAGTGGTGTTTTATGTGGCATGTACCAAGTGTATTTCCATTTCGTGGTAAATACCGCATAAAGGGGTAGTGAATGGACATTTTCAGTATCACATGCGACATTTGGGAAAAAAGTGACAGATAGCCTAAATACCGCATGCAATCTGCTGTGAATGGAGCCCAGAGTTTTTAGATAGGATAAAAATTCAAAAAGCACACTATTTTTCTGGGTCCTACTACAGATACAAACAACAAATAACATGAACAAATGTAGTATCGCTGTGATAATCTTGACCAGAATTTCTTTTGCTTTGTTCTTTGGTGTAAAGTTATGGTAAGCAAGAGATATACAGTTACATTGTTATTTTATTTGTTTTACTATATTGTGCCAGTTTTCCTTTGATAATAATAATAAAAAAAATAAAAAATCAAGAGATATCTATTACCATTTACTACCAAATGAAAGCTTATTTTTTCCAGAACAAACAATGTATAATTCACCTGGATACAATGTACATATGTACAGTTTTACTAACAAGCGCCATAGTTGCAAAACTGTGTTCAGGCATTACGATTTGTTTTACCATTTGTCACGAAGTGTTGTATAAAAGGACACATATCTAAATTTGGATAATGATCAGATGTAATTTACACACAGTGGAAATGTTGCTTGGGTATATCTGTATATATAGTTGCAAGAAAATGTATGTGAACCCCTTGGGATTACGTGGAGTTTTGCATGAATTGGGCATAAAATGTGCTCTGAACATCATCTAAGTCACAACAATAGAAGAACACAGTCTGCTGAACATAATACTACACAAACATTAGATGTTGCCATGGTTTAATTGCACAGAACATGTAAACATTCACAGTGCAGGGAGGAAAAAGTATGTGAGGCCCTAGCTTAATGACTTCTCCCAGAGCTAATTGGAGCCAGGAGTGAGCCAACCTTGACTCCAATCAGTGTGATGATATTGGATGTGTTGCTGATAGCTGTCCTGCCCTTAAAAAACACACACCTGTTTTGGGTTTACTGGTTTCAAGAAGCACTGTCTGATGTGAACCATGCCTCGCAGAAAAGAGCTCTCAGAAGACCTACGATCAAGAATTGTTGACTTGCATGAAGCTGGAAAGGGTTACAAAAGTATCTCCAAAAGCCTTGATGTTCCTGTGTCCACGGTAAGACAGACTGTCTACAAATGGAGAAAGTTTAGTACTGTTGCTACTCTCCCTAGGCGGGGTCGTCCTGTAAAAATGACTGCAAGAGCACAGCGCAGAATGCTGCATGAGGTAAAGAAGAAGCACCTGGATGTTCCACAGCACTGAATTCCAGAGTTTATCAAGACATTTTGCAGGAAAACGTACGACCATCTGTCCGCCAACTGGAGCTCCGCAGAGGATGGGTGATGGAACAGGACAATGACCCAAAGCATACAAGTCATTCAACAAAACAATGGCTGCAACAGCACAGAATACACCTTCTGGAGTGGCCCAGTCAGAGTCCTGACCTCAACCCCATTGAAATGCTGTGGCATGACCTTAAGAGAGCGATTCACACCAGACATCCCAAGAATATTGCTACACTGAAACAGTTTTGTGAAGAGGAGTGGTCCAAAATGACTCCAGATCGTTGCGCAGGTCTGATCTGCAACTACAGGAAACGTTTGGTTGAGGTTATTGCTGCCAAAGGAGGGTCAACCAGTTATTAAGTCCAAAGGTTCACATACTTTTTCCTCCCTGCACTGTGAATGTTTACATGTTCTGTGCAATTAAACCATGGCAACATCTAATGTTTGTGTAGTATTATGTTCAGCAGACTGTGTTCTTCTATTGTTGTGACTTAGATGACGTTCAGAGCACATTTTATGCCCAATTCATGCAAAACTCCACGGAATCCCAAGGGGTTCACATACTTTTTCTTGCAAATATATGTGAGATAGGGTTCTTAGAGCATAAGCACCTTTGAGGGCAGGTCTGATGTAATTGTTCAATATGTAAAGCGCAGTGTAAAATGTTACCACTATATAAATACCTGTAATGAATAAACAGTACATTTCAGCACCATGATCTGGGGTGTTTACAGGAGATATACCCCCCCCCCACACAAACACACATACTTCCTATTTTTACCAAGACAGGAATTGAGCGGGCAAGTTTTTAAGAAGGACACAGCCAGCATTCAAGCAGATGTAAACTTTAAATGAATGGCATTTAGGGGGATATTTCTAGCAGAGAGCAGATGACACTATCCATCCCTATATTACTCTACACCGCAGCCTGCATTTTACGGCCTATTCATAAAACATGGGCCATGGTCTGCAGCCTATAATGTCCAACAGATTTCTCTCTGCCTAATATTGGCAGAGAGAACTCTAGGATTGGAGGAGAAGCCGACAGGTCACAAGAACCAACTTGTATTTCTTCTTTTTTTTTCATACATTTGGAATCTCCCAAAGGAAGCATGCTGCACATTTGTAAAGCACACCACAGATGTGCTTTAAAAATGTGCAAGTGAGGTTTTTTTTGTTTTTTTTTTAAAGTGGTACAGGCGCAATAAGACCATACTGCTGCCTGGGGCCCTTAGTCTGTTGAGGTACTGTATCAGAAACTATCACTATTTTTTTCATCTTTTGTTGAATTTCAGTGTTTCTGATATCCTGTATCCTCTTTGAAGCTACTAACCGTGTTCTGGTTACTGCATGGCATTTGTCAGGGGGGTTCTTGAGTAATACGTCTTTTATTGCAGGTAATCAAGCACAGACTGATTAGCTGCTTCCCCAACTACAGCACCCAATGAATGACAACTGTAGATCCAGAAACACTCAAGGCTATGTGCTTCCAGCATCATATGCAGTAGAGGACACTAGGGAATAAATGCTCACTGAGTTCCTTCTGCTTACCATCCTGAACATATTAGTTTGAAGCAGCAAGAGAGCCCAGGGACCATAAAGGAGAGGGGCCAGTGTGGCGGGGGGGTAGGGTTGTGAGCACACCACAACTAATGTGATTGGTAGCCTAAACAGCCATCCAGATTATTTTTACATTAAGGTTGGCTGAAGAAAAGAGAAACAAGCTGTCAGGGACCATCGCGACGCATGGGTCTGCACATGCATAGGTGTCTGTCAAGACATGCAGGCAGCAGGGCACTAGGACCAAGGCGCACCCGTTGCCTATGACGGTGCTGGGCAGGCACTAGGACCTAGGCTGCGCCTGTCAGGTGCAGGGTGGGCTACTTAAGCCAGCCCTGCACAGACACAAGTTGCCATATGGTCTGATCTTATTCCTGTGTTCCTGTATTCTGTTGCTAAAGTCTTGCCTGGACTCGACCTCTGCTGACTTCTCCTGCTCTGACTCCTGGCTAAGTTTGACCTCTCTTTGGATATCCCTACCTGATCTGAACTACTGGTACCGACCCCGGCGAGTGACCTGACTATTCTTCTGCCTGCTGCCTTGTACTACGCTGACCTCTCTGTTACCTCTCTGTTACCGACCTGGCCCGTCTGACCACACTCATCCGTCCGTCCATCCATCCGGCACGGATCCAGCCATCCCTGCTTCCGCCTTCTGCCTCTTCTTGTCAGGCTCTCCACCTGCACAGGCCCCCGGCAGATTCCTCTACCACAGACGGGTGTACTCAGGGGCTGCGACCTGGTTCCAGTCTGCTCCTAGTCCATCCCCACCATCAGGGGCCCTGGTGAACAAGCAGGCTGGGGCTTAGACTTCACGCTCTGGGGAATCCTGTCCTGTGGGCTGCTAGAGGTACCGCCAGGCGGTTGCTAACACAAACTCATGGTTGCCATTGCAGCCGTGAGCTTGTGTCCATCTCTTCAGGATTCCAAAGAGCTCAAGTTGTTAAACAAAAAAGCAGGAAGGCTTTTTATTGCAGAAGAGACAAACTCTGTCTCTTTTGTAATAAAGCTTTTTTACCTTCCTGCTCACAAACTTGTGTAGAATGTACAATGATCTGTACATATGTAGCCGAGTGACTTGGCATGTCTTTGTGCCGGGATGAAATAACTCCCTTGTGCATTTATGGACGTTATGTCATCCCAGGCTGATCCATCAAGATGGTCAAAGATGCCAAACCTAGGAGAAGACTAGGTAGAGGTCAGCGCCAGCAAGGGAACTTGCAGATTTTTCATTGTCAGAGTGGAGGAGATTACAGCAGACTTCAGTCCAGCTATAATACTAGAAAACCAGAAATATGGAAAATCTAACAAAGATGGAATGAAGGTCTTAAGTCACCTAGGTCGAAGAATATTTAGGGTTAGAGTGGAATATCTTTGTGTTAGAGCGCATTGTGAAAAAGGTCTACTCTCATCATCTGACCTTCATTTGCCATGACTGGAGTTGTTTTTAGCCTACCTCAGCCAATATATAAAAATATGAACTCTAGCCAATTGGGGAAGAAAAGTTTATGCCATTTTATCGAGACAGATTTTTTAAAGTAAAGTCGATTTCTACTCAGTTTTCAAAGCTGTTGTCTAGAGCAGTGCTTCTCAGTCGCTGGGTCCCAGCCTAAATCCTGCTGGACCTTGTCATTACAGCTGTCACAGTGTTTTCTGAGCTGGCTGCTATTGGAAATCAGGAGCGCTACCCTCCCTGAACGGATTTGCAGTTCCGCAGTAGCCAAAATGTAAAAGGGCTCCTGAGTGGCTGGGTGTTGGCCCCAACAGGTGCAAGTCTCTACCCCACTTCTTCTAGGATAGAAAATCAACCCACCTGTGTTTAGCCCTCCACCTCTGCCATATTGTGCCCCCTCTCCTTGCCAAAGGCTTTCCCACAATATCCCTGGCCATTACCCTTTAAGTAAAAAGTCCCCACAAAAGATATAGTTCCCACACTTTACTGGTGTTCTTTAGAAGATGGCATTGACACATCACATAGACATACAATCCAGGGTCGCTTGGCATTACTTTGCCAATCACACATATGGTGGACGTACTGTAGCAGTCATTATGTTAAAGCAGCATATTACTCAACTCTCTTAAGACATCTTCCCTTTAACATAGTCTCTCTCTCTCTCTTTGGGAGCACCACAATGTTGGGACTTCATCTGGATGAAGATCAAGGTCAAGTATCATGCTCTGTTAGCCGAGATTAACAAGGCTCCTTGTATAGTATACCAATCTCTCCTTTCAAGTCCCACTCCATAGCTCTACCCAGCTGTGTACACTCCCTGACGTTACTCTCCTGATTCCAGAGTCATTAGTACTCACTCAGGGGGCTCTGACTTATCATTAGGCTTTAGGTACCCAGCTCACAACTCTCCTCTAGTTGTTCCAGAAACAGGACTGCTGATTCTGCTCCTATTGAACTCTGTGCACTTCTCCTTGGACTTTTGCCCTGAGCAGGGCCTTGACTGTGTTACCTACATCTGCATACGTGTGAGGTAATTGGCTCCCATTCCCCATCTGCAATTAGGCTGCTTTCAACCTGGCTTTTATATGGACACCAACTACACCCATTAGATTACTAAGTAGGGACTTCTCTAAAAGGGGAGCCATCACTTGAGTATAACTTTCCCCTTTACCATGATATAATGAATACAGAGCCATCTAATGGCCAGCCTATTAACTGTACCTGCTCAACAGCAGATGTCTTTGTGACTGGAGTGTGTGGCTTAGCTGTGCACTCTCAGCTTCTCCCTGGCTGGCCAGTATGTGCCACATAAGAAGCTGCAGTGGGTAAGGGAACATCCAGCCAAGTGGTCACTGACAAAGTATGGATGCAACATCATGTGGCTTACAGCTTGTTGAGATCAACAGAGAGGGCACTGAGGGAACTCATGCCTTATGGGTAGGCGTACATGCTAACCATCCTAAGTTTGGCAGGACTTTCCCGAGATTCAAACCAAATCCCAGTATCCTGCAAATCTGGGCTGAATCCTGGAGTCCAGTGCCAGAATAAGTTCCGGCACCTGCACTTGGTGCCACTAAGCAGCCTGGCAGGTGTTTGCTAGTGCAGGCACCTGCTCGGCATCACATGCAGGGTGCCTGGAGTCTCAGACACCAAGAGGTTCCTGTGGCAGCCAGCATTCCTCCATAGGAGAGATGTTGATTGCTTGTAACATTTATAACTAAGCCATCAGAAGCCTCCTCTAGGCTCCTCCTCAGCACTGGGCATTTGGGGCATGGAAAAAGATTTATGCTGAAGAGGATTGGGGGGTGGATTTGTTACCAGATGAGGGGTTTGTACTAGGAGAGGGATTAGAGGGATAGGATACTGGAATGGGAGGATCTGTTATGCTGGGAAGGAAGACTGAGGAGGAAAATAATTTATTCAGGGAGGGGAACGGGGGAAAGAAAGATTTGTGCAAAGGTGGGGGAATTTTCACTCTTCTGACCCTTACACTGTTCATTCCACACCCCTAACACCTGCACTCGTTTTGTTTTGTACTCCCAACTCCTACTGTGCATTACACACTCCTGTTACATACTCCTGATCTTTAGACACATTTCATTACACACCCTGGACCCCTGCACTCTGTTATGTATTCCTAAATCTGACACTGACTGCATCACTCTGTGCAATACATACTGCTGACCCTTGCATTCTCTGCAATGTACACGCCTGATCCCTTACAGACAAATTCATCCAGTGTGTCGATGGAATCCAGTGACCAAAGATCTACATCTTGCATCCCCCCTGCAATGCAGATCCCGAAAAAACCTCCATACATACGGTCCAGTCCCCCGAATACAAGCTCTGAGGGTGAACAAAGGCTGCCTATTAATTCTACACCATTTGGATGCAGACAGCAGGCAAAGCTGGAATGCAAATTCATCCTGGTACAGAAACCTACTGTTCTTGACATGCCTATGTTACTGTAACAGAGATTTGTACATACAAGTAATGTGCTGGGGGACACTATACAGTTTATCAGGGTTAATGGCCACTGAAAAATTACAACTTTATTATTGTGACCATTACTGTTGCTAAATTCGACCTCCATATAAGTACACAGACAAGAAAAACTTGTTTTCACACAACAGGCGAGGATTGTAACAAGTATCTCTATAATCGAGAGATAAAGTGTTTGCCAATAGAGATGTCAGTGTGGCTAAGTGATACCCCCAATTTACATTTGTGAGAAACTGTTGTTTATATATTTTCTATCTCCCTGAAGAAGAAATGTACAGCTTGTTATATGAGAGAACAATGTATGCAAGTCCCTGGGATGGCTGATTTGAATAAGAGACTGAAAAACTGAGTTGGTGTACAATGCGAAGACATGTAAAGATCATCTCTATTTCATGATCTATGGGTGGTTCATGTTGGCCAAACAGGCTTATATTTGCTATCATGTTTTGTAAGTGCTAAAGAGTTTTAAGTGGGTCAGGTTTCTTGACACCAAATTGTCCCATGAGATCTGGGTGGACTCTCAGAGTTGACTTCAATTAAAAGTGGAGGGGTCCTTTAGGCAGGCCTAGAGGGCACTGGCTATGCATTGTACAGTACAGAAATTTGTTGCCCATTGGCCTCCATGCAGAAACTCCCACAGGATCAATGTAGCAAGGGCACTGCACCATCTGGACAAACAACAAAGCAGGACTCACAGTTCATTCACAGTCACCACCCAGGGTGATGGGGGTGAAATGGTACGCATACTTACAACTCACACTTCAAGGAGCAGAGGGGACTGCTCACCAAGACAAGCAACCAGATCATTTTGTCATATGTGCCCCTCAGTGAGAAAGGGCACTCACAAACCTGCATGCAAGGCAAAGCACTGCACACACTGGCTGAGCTCAGGAGACTAAAGGGATCTATGTTATCTATGTTATCTACAGTTGCAAGAAAAAGTGAACCCCTTGGGATTACGTGGAGTTTTACATGAATTGGGCATAAAATGTGCTCTGAACATGTGCCAGAGATTTCTGTAGGTCTTTAGCTGACACTCTGGGATTCTTCTTTACCTCATGCAGCATTCTGCGCTGTGCTCTTGCAGTCATTTTTACAGGACGACCACGCCTAGGGAGAGTAGCAACAGTGCTAAACTTTCTCCATTTGTAGACAGTCTGTCTTACCGTGGACACATGAACATCAAGGCTTTTGGAGATACTTTTGTAACCCTTTCCAGCTTCATGCAAGTCAACAATTCTTGATCGTAGGTCTTCTGAGAGCTCTTTTCTGCGAGGCATGGTTCACATCAGACAGTGCTTCTTGAAACCAGTAAACCCAAAACAGGTGTCAGCAACACATCCAATATCATCACACTGATTGGAGTCAAGGTTGGCTCACTCCTGGCTCCAATTAGCTCTGGGAGAAGTCATTAAGCTAGGGCCTCACATACTTTTTCCTCCCTGCACTGTGAATGTTTACATGTTATGTGCAATTAAACCATGGCAACATCTAATGTTTGTGTAGTATTATGTTCAGCAGACTGTGTTCTTCTATTGTGACTTAGATGACGTTCAGAGCACATTTTATGCCCAATTCATGCAAAACTCCACGTAATCCCAAGGGGTTCACATACTTTTTCTTGCAACTGTATGTTATTTGTCACCCAGCTCAGCAGACTGAAGAAAAAATAAAAATTCCCTTCAAATGAAAGGAATCTAAAATTGCCAGCAGGTACCTAAGGTCCTACTCAATGAGATGAAAAACTGAGCTTCCTCTAGCACTTGGGGAGTTTGGGCATCGCCCGAAGTCACCCCCAGGCTATGCCTTTGTTTTCTGTCTATATATTGTATATAATCAGTACATTACTGTACTCTACGAGACTTGGAAACAGAGATAATATTCAATAGCATAGTTTATTCAGGTCAACATTTAACAGTGAGCAGTCTGCCTCCTGGTGACAAAGTCTCAGAAACCCCTGACAACTCCCCCCCGTGATGACGTCATAAAGTATATGCCATAAAATACATGTCAGTACCAGTAAAACACAGTACAGCAAAAATAAAAATAAATGCAAGTAAATAGATACCATAAGTAAACACCATATCCAGGAGCGGACTGACCATTTGGAAACTTGGGCACTGCCCAAGGGCCTGGAGTCAGTAGGGGGCCCGATGAGATGCCCGTGGTACCTTTTTCATAGGCTTTTTGAAGTTTGGGCAAGGACACAGGGGCCCCATGATCCCCTATTGCCTGGGGGCCCCATGAGTTGTCAGTCCGCCCCTGACCATATCATAAGGGGCCTTCAAACTTAACAAATCAAGGAGGACAAGGATGAAAAATGGAGGTAGCCCTATGCACACATAGTATGGCTAAGACACAGGCATGAACTCCGATAGAAAGAGGATTTTTTAATTTTTCCTACTGTTTCTGTAAGTGTTACCATTGATACAAACTGATACATTTTTCAAATCACCTAAGACAGATGGATGGATAGATAGATACAGTGGATATAAAACATCTACACAACCGTTAAAATGTCAGGTTTCTGTGATGTAAAAAAAATGAGACAAAGAAATAATTTCAGAACGTTTTCCACCTTTCATGTGTCCTATACTATACAACTCAATTGAAAAACAAACAAATATTTGGGGGGGTGTGAGTAAACATACAAAAAAACAAAATAATGTGGATGCATATGTGTGCACACCCTCTTATAACTGAGGATGTAGCTGTGTTCAGAATTTCCAAGGCATTAGATATACCATGGAACACAGTGAAGACAGTCATCATCAAGTGGAGAAAATATGGCGCAACAGTGACATCACCAACAGTGACATCACCAACAGTGACATTACCAACAGTGACATTACCAAGAACTGGCCATCCCTCAAAAATTGATGAAAAGATGAGAAGAAAACTGGTCTTGGAGACTGCCAAGAGGTCTACATCAACATCAGCCGATTAGGAGGTCCCAGCCATGAATCATTGGCCAGGACCAGCTGACAGACTCCCGTTGTGTACAATCACAGCAGGTGTCAGCGGGAGGGGGGGGGGGCGTGCATGTGCGTGCGCTAAACAAGGAAGCAGGCAGCTTGCCAAAGCATTGCTTTGCCTGCACAGGTTGCCCGTCTGCAGTGCATTGGCGGGTGGTCTGGAAGTGGTTATATTGTGTTTGTGCACACTAAAATTCCTTCTAGTGTATTATTTCCTGAATATATGCCTTTGATAAACAGCTGCAGAAATATCGTACAACGTAAACATTTTAACAACCGTTTTATTCTCCAGGGCCTCTGCTTTTAGAAAATTCACACTGTTTGGGGTTCAAAGTCATTTTCTTGCAAAAAATACTAACTATGATATGTGTGTGAGAAATGTAAAAACTGTCCTGGATGTGAAGTGGTTACACTTCTGAACTTTTTTCATTTATACTTTTCATCTCCAGTATAGTAAGTAACGCTGATCAAACTAGAAAAAGTGTGTTTTTTAGTTTTTCTATGTTTACGAATTATATAACAAATAACTTTGCAAGAAAATATCACCTAAAGAAAGCCCTGTTTGTTCAAAAAAATTTGTTGGGGTCCCTCAGGGCTCCGTCCTCGGGTCCCTTCTCTTCTCCATCTACACCTCCTCCCTTGGCCAACTCATACACTCTCACGGCTTCAACTACCAACTCTATGCCGACGACACACAAATCTATCTCTCAACCCCCCACCTCACCCCCTCGGTCTCCGCCCGAATCACACACCTACTGAGCGACATATCAGACTGGATGTCGCTCCACTTCCTTAAACTGAACCTCTCCAAAACCGAGTTTCTTGTCTTCCCCCCAGCCCGGACACCACCCCCCATTGACTTCTCTGTCACATCCAACAACGCCACCATCAAACCCGCCCCGCAGGCCAGAGTACTTGGTGTCATTCTGGACTCCAACCTATCCTTCCAGCCCCAAGTCCAATCTTTAACAAACTCGTGCAGACTCCACCTCTGCAACATGCAGACTCCACCTCCGCAGCATGCAGACTCCACCTCTGAAGCATGCAGACTCCACCTCCGCAACATTGCCAAAATCCGCACGTTCCTAACCCCAGAAACCACTAAACAGCTCATCCACTCCCTCATCATATCACGACTCGACTACTGCAACTCCCTCCTCACTGGCCTGCCTCGCCGCTGGCTATCCCCGCTTCAGTCCATCCTGAATACGGCATCCAGACTCATTCACCTTTCCAACCGCTCCATCTCCGCCACCCCCCTCTGCCAATCCCTCCACTGGCCTCCATTCAGTGTCCTCCACCCCCCTCTGTCAATCCCTCCACTGGCCTCCACTCAGTGTCCTCCACCCCCCTCTGCCAATCCCTCCACTGGCCTCCACTCAGTGTCCTCCACCCCCCTCTGCCAATCCCTCCACTGGCCTCCATTCAGTGTCCTCCACCCCCCTCTGCCAATCCCTCCACTGGCCTCCACTCAGTGTCCTCCACCCCCCTCTGACAATCCCTCCACTAGCTTCCGATTGCGCAACGGATCAAATTCAAAATCCTAACACTGACGTACAAAGCCGTCCACCATACTGCCCCGAACTACATCACTGACCTAATATCCAAGTACCACCCAACACGCACACTCCGCTCCTCACAAGACCTCCTTCTCTCTAGTTCCCTGGTCTCCTCCTCCCATGCCCGCCTCACGGACTTCTCCAGGGTGTCACCCATCCTCTGGAACTCCCTGCCCCAACCCATCAGATTATCACCTACTCTCCTCTCCTTTAGGCGCACCCTGAAAACCCACCTCTTCAGGGAAGCCTACCCCACCCCCTGCTAACTTGCCGACCTCCTCCACTCTTCCTACCACTCCATCCCCCACAGCTATCTCCTCCTGTACCACCATCCCCTCCCTCCTAGATTGTAAGCTGGAAAGAGCAGGGCCCTCGATCCCCTCATGTTTTGCATTGTATTGGTATTGTTCTGTCACATGTTCTGTCTCCCTTTGTAATGTACAGCGCTGAGCCAACTATTGGCGCTTTATAAAAACTGTATAATAATAATAATAATAATAATATATGTATTACTTCGTAATCTTAAGTAATGACAAAGTTACTGCTGAATCAATCATAGCAAAAAATGTAAAATTGCTCTTGTCCTTAGTGGGGAGTACAGGTGTGAGAGCTGAAGTTAATAATGAGTGAAAAATCAAGTACAATGTACTGGCACATACTATTTTATATTTCTAGTTGTCAGTGATTGATTCTCTCATGAGTAGATACAGATGTAGAAAGTGTTCATGTAACAAAGTTGTGACTCTAACATTAGTTCTTACACATCCAAGCATAACTGTAAGGGCAGTGCTGAATGACACATCTGGAATAATACATAGGTGCTTTGATCATTTTGGCTAAATATAATGAACCACAGAAAGGAAAGTATCAAAAAGTCATAAACACCAAGGGCAAACAAATAAAATATATAATGTGTTCATATAATTATATACACTGATGAAATAAATAGGATTTATTTAAATGTGATTTCCCAACTTTCTTGTGTAGGAATAATCAGGGATCTGGATTCAACGTTATTATCTAGAATCAAACAGTGAGGAAGGTCTGAAAGAGCTCTGCTCTTTACTGTGCAAACCTTGTCACCATTTCAAAGGGATTGTACATTTATGTGTTCATTGATGTAAATATCTCCCCTCCCCTTCTGTAATAAAATTACCAGATGGTGGAATGAGGAATGCATGCTGTCCTCCTGGCTTTCTCCTGCAGAGCTTCTCCATTGTTGGGTGAAAAAAATATAATTTTTTTTATTCTTCATCAAGTGTGGCGAGGATAATGAGCTGACAGACTCAAGTAGGCTACTTACCACTCTTATATCTGTTATATCACTAGGTGTTGCCATCTAAAACACAGCTTTACTGCCACCAATAGCATGTCAATATTTATTTATTTTATTTATTTCAGGTACTTATATAGCGCCGTCCATTTTACGCAGCGTTTTACACATATACAGTGGGGATCGAACATTTGGGCACCCCAGCTAAAAATTTGTATTAATGTGCATAAAGAAGCCAAGGAAAGATGGAAAAATCTCCAAAAGGCATCAAATTACAGATTAGACATTCTTATAATATGTCAACAAAAGTTAGATTTTATTTCCATCATTTACACTTTCAAAATAACAGAAAACAAAAAAATGGCGTCTGCAAAAGTTTGGGCACCCTACAGAATTTATAGCATGCACTGCCCCCTTTGCAAAGCTGAGACCTGCCAGTGTCATGGATTGTTCTCAATCATCGTCTGGGAAGACCAGGTGATGTCAATCTCAAAGGTTTTAAATGCCCAGACTCATCTGACCTTGCCCCAACAATCAGCACCATGGGTTCTTCTAAGCAGTTGTCTAGAAAACTGAAACTGAAAATAGTTGACGATCACAAAGCTGGAGAAGGCTATAAGAAGATAGCAAAGCATTTTCAGATGTCAATATCCTCTGTTCGGAATGTAATTAAGAAATGGCAGTCATCAGGAACAGTGGAAGTTAAAGCAACATCTGGAAGACCAAGAAAAATATCAGACAGAACAGCTCGCAGGATTGTGAGAAAAACAATTCAAAACCCACGTTTGACTGCACGATCCCTCCAGAAAGATCTGGCAGATACTGGAGTTGTGGTACACTATTCCACTATAAAGAGATACTTGTACAAATATGGTCTTCATGGAAGAGTCATCAGAAGAAAACCTCTTCTACATTCTCACCACAAAAATCATCGTTTGAACTTTGCAAATGAACATATAGACAAGCCTGATGCATTTTGGAAACAAGTTCTGTGGACCGATGAGGTTAAAATTGAACTTTTTAGCCGGAATGAGCAAAGGTACGTTTGGAGAAGAAGGGGCACAGAATTTAATGAACAGAACCTCTGTCCAACTGTTAAGCATGGGGTTGGATCAATCATGCTTTGGGGTTGTGTTGCAGCCAGTGGCACAGGGAACATCTCACGAGTAGAAGGAAAAATGGATTCAATAAAATTTCAGCAAATTTTGGATGGTAACTTGATGCCATCTGTGAAAAAGCTGAAGTTAAAGAGAGGATGGCTTCTACAAATGGATAATGATCCTAAACACACCTCGAAATCCACGGGGGATTACATCAAGAGGCGTAAACTGAAGGTTTTGCCATGGCCTTCACAATCTCCTGACCTCAACATCATTGAAAATCTATGGATAGACCTTAAAAGAGCAGTGCGTGACAGACAGCCCAGAAATCTCAAAGAACTGGAAGACTTTTGTAAGGAAGAATGGGCAAAGATACCTCAAACAAGAATTGAAAGACTCTTGGCTGGCTACAAAAAGTGTTTACAAGCTGTGATACTTGCCAAAGGGGGCAGTACAAGATATTAACTCTGCAGGGTGCCCAAACTTTTGCCAAACTTGGCTTCTTTATGCACATTAATACAAATTTTTAGCTGGGGTGCCCGAACTTTCGATCCCCACTGTATATATTATACATTCACATCAGTCCCTAACCCTCAAGGGGCGTACAATCTAAGGTCCCTAACTTACATTCATACATACACATACTAGGGCCAATTTTAGACAGGATCCAATTAACCTACCAGCATGTCTTTGGAGTGTGGGAGGAAACCGGAGTACCCGGAGGAAACCCACGCAGGCACAGGGAGAACATGCAAACTCCAGGCATGTGGTGCCGTGGCTGGGGTTCGAACCAATGACCCTAGTACTGCCAGGCGGAAGTGCTAACCATTTAGCCACTGTGCTGCCAATAAACAAATTAACTTGTAAACGAAGAATAATTATAGATGAATGTAGCCTTATGTCCATTTTACAGCAAATTTTTCAAAGCACAATGAGCAATGTAAATATGGCTATTGGGTGTGGTCAAGAACTGTACATAAATTCCTTTTATTTCAGGATGACCTACTGTGGCTGCCTAAATACAATGGCACTGCTGAATAGTGACTACCTGTGATATGATACAGTCGCTGATTGGCCAGTAATTTCCATGTGGCTCATTTATTTTTTACATCACCTATTATCTCATTGGGAGGTGCTTGCAGGGCCCGCCACAGCTTGGATTTTGGAGGATGCATCAGGAATGGGATGAAATTTGTTCTGTGGGAGAAGGGGACCTCATACATGTAATATGAACAAAGCATATCCCTCTATAGCAGTGGTTCTCAACCTGTGGGTCGTGACCCCTTTGGGGGTCGAACGACCCTTTCACAGGGGTCGCCTAAGACCATCAGAAAACACATATTTCCGATGTGTAAAGAGCAGCTACTGTGTAGAAAGCAGCTACTGTGTAGAAAGCAGCTACTGTGTTGAAAGCAGCTACTGTGTTGAAAGCAGCAGTATTGGAGGTAAAACGACACTCATGAATTATAATTACTGGGTAAATAATTTTATGGTTGGGGGTCACCACAACATGAGGAACTGTATTAAAGGGTCACGGCATTAGGAAGGTTGAGAACCACTGTGCTATAGTGTGTACTTGTCTTAATGAAGTGTCATTTCTGTCTGCTGCTTCATTCCTCTGCTATCAGCATGACAAGTTTTCCTGAAACCAGGAGAAAAATGGTGATCGGAGGAACCTCCAGCAGATTGACAGCCTCAGCTCTGTTCCTGTGAGCTGTATGGTGGAGTGTGTTTCCCCTTTATCCAATCAGCTCTCAGAGCTCTCCTCACTCAGCTCTGCAGAGTGCAATTTCAGCTCTCTACTCCCTATTTTTTGACAGCTCCACACATTTTAGAAATTCAGCACCTTCAATGGATGTAGAGAAGACAGCAGATAGAAAGGTACAACTTATGTAGGAGTATTTGTTTCATCTCTGTGTATCACCTGAGGTAGTCACTTCACTGGGTATAGGTAAGGTTTTATAATCACTTAACAGTAAATGAGCACAACCCCATATGTGAATAAAATTAGAGGCTGCCATTGCTAACATCTGCTTTAAAAAAATGGAAAATTGTATACTTACCTGATGGTAATTTTTCTCTCCAGACTCTTACGCATGACAGCATATGCATATGGGTAGGCTCCGCCCCCCTGCCCAATCCCAGGACCAGCTATACTATATAAATGAGTTACCTCCCACAAGGCGGCATTCTCATAACTATACTCAAAGTGAAGCCCTAGGGAGGTACCTACAGTATATGCATCAGGAAAAGAAAACTACAGTTAGGTCAGTCATGTAAGTATATCATTTTCAGTTTTCCTGGCACAGGCATGACGGCATTTACCACATTCATGTCTTTGATTTGCTTCGCCCAGACCTGAGTGAACTTGTGGAGCCTAACGCCCTAACATGCCTGGATGGAGGAATTCTCTAAAGGGTTTATCCATGCCTGGAATTATCCATTGGTATAATTGTTGTACTTGCCAACTCAAGTTTCTAGCAGGGGCGGACTGACCATTTGGAAACTCGGGCACTGCCCGAGGGCCCAGGGGTCAGTAGGGGGCCCCATGTGATGCCCCTGGTACCTTTTTCATAGGCTTTTTTGAGTTTGGGCAAGGACACAGGGGCCCCATGATCCCCTATTGCCCGGGGGCCCCATGAGTTGTCAGTCCCCCCTGGTTTCCAGCATGAAAATGGTGCTGTTGTCATTTTGTTTAACCTCCCTGGCGGTATGATTCTTTCCAATTTTTTGTGCTGAAAGCGGTACATTTTTTTGCATGGAAATATGTAGTTTTTTATTGTAGGCTGTAATTTTTAGGAATAACTCACTGAAATCTGTCCGAACAAGAGTCTAGTAAACATTCCGGATATGATAAAACTTGAAACACGAAATCATCAATTATAATTTAATAAATAATCATAAAAAATAATAATATAATAATAATAAATTTAATTCAATAAAATAATCAAACCAAAAACACTGAAATTAGAAAAACAGAGGCAAATTCGCACATCGCTGAGCAAAGTTGCAACATTTTTTCAGTGTCTGATGATGAATTTCCCCCATGAATCATTATCACTCAATTCTGCAAGTGGTTCTGATTTACTATCGCTGTTCTCTAGCCGGTCTAAAACCACTTTTGACATAAAGGGACGCTTTTTGGACGCCATGGACTTTTCTAAGTTTCCAGGCAGAACAGTCAAAATGCAGGCAGGGCGCCGGACAAAGCACTCGGGACAAAATGTATGTGAAATGCATTGAAACAGCAATGTTTTACTATGTAATAATAATTTTTTAAAAAATGAAATTTTTTAAAAATCTCAAATTTCCCGCCGGTTCCGGCGCCCGTACATCCTGACGTCACAGGGACCGGAACATGGAAGCCGGATGCCGGCATCGGCCGGAGGAGATGGCCGGGGACGCTGCAGGGGACACATCGCGGGTGCGAAGGACAAGGTAAGTGCTGCAGGGACCCCCGGAGTAACGCCACATGGTAAGCCCGAGTGTAGCTCGGGGTTACCACTCTTGGTATTGAAATTTTACCCCGAGCTACACTCGGGAATACCGCTAAGGAGGTTAAAGAACAGCAAACATACATTTTTACCATACCACAAGATTTGATCATGTATGTAAATATTTACCCTAAAGTATAATGAAACTGAGGGAAAGGAAAACAAACAGTATAAGAAAGCATGGATATAAAATTTTTTATAATTTATCACCTTTATCATTTTGTTAATCAGTATCATATACATTGCTTGTTCATCTTACTGACGAGTTACATGCCAGGTCACAAGATGAGGGTACCATGTTTTCATTTAATTTTTTTTTTTTTTTGGAGGGGGGGATGTGATTCTAATCGGGGAAAACTCCAATTTAAACATCTAACATATTCCACAATCTGTATGTCCACCTTCCATACTATGAAACCTTTTAGTGTGACTTAAAAGTATATACAGAAACATTCTAACGTTTTCATCCAGAGCTGAAACATTTTAGGCTATCCAGGAGATAACACATACCGTGCGGTTAGGATTTCAATGAGACATTTCCGGTACTGGACTCTAAGTCTGTTGGTCTTGAACCTTGGATCATTAATAAGTTCAGGTAAATTCAAGATCTACAAAAAAGTATATATTTTTCAGATGCGGCAATTTTAAATCCTGAATACATTTCTATAAAGGCACATTTAAAATTTCACAACAAATTGCAGAGTTTCAGATCTCAGGTCCATTTTGTGAGGTCATATCAAGCCTGTAATGTGTAAACATTTTGTAGAATCTTGCAGAAATACAGAAACCAGTGAAGCTTTCCAGAGATTTAGGAAAAATTAGTAATTAATAAGCATTGTACAGGACATACATTTCTGGTTCATTTTTATGTGCACACTAACCCCAAAGGCTCTGTTTAGTAAAAGTGATATCCTGCTACTAATTTTTTACTCTATAAATTCTACAACAAAGGTATATAGGACTTAGGTTGTGCCCGTCACCTCCTGGTCTCTCTGTTAAGATTAGGCAGTGACACGTGTTGATGGATATCATTAACCATTTCAATACCGGGCAATTTTCCCCCTTCCTGCCCAGGCCAGTTTTCAGGTTTCAGCGTTCTCACACTTTGAATGACAATTGCGCGGTCATACAACATTGAAACCAAACTAAAATTTTATCATTTTCTTCACACAACTAGAGCTTTCTTTTGGTGGTATTTAATCACCGGCGGGGTTTTTATTTTTTGCTAAATTAACAAAAAAAGAACAAAAATTTTGAAAAAAAAACACGTTTTGTCTTTGTTTCTGTTATAAAAGTTGACAAATAAATAATTGTTCTTCATAAATTTAGGCCAAGATGTATTCTGCTACATGTCTTTGGTGAAAATAACCCAAATTAGGATGTATTATTTAGCTTGTAGGAAAGTTATAGAGTTCACAAACTATGGTATAGATCTGAATATTGATCAATCCTAAAGTACTGACAGCCAATCTAATTTCTTGAGGTCCAAGAATGTCAGAAAAGGACAGATATCCCCCAAATGACCCCTTTTTGCAGAGTAGACAGTCCGACGTACTTCATAAGAGGAATGGCGAGTTTTTTGAAGTTGTATTTTTTTTGTCATAATTGTTCGGAAAATGAAAAAATTAAAAAAATTATTTTCACTATTTTTTTTTACATACTGTCACCAGTGCAGTACAGCGTCATCATATAACTGGCATGGCAGTGATCAGGGACACTGACTGGTGACAGTATGAAAAAACTATATATATATATATTTTTTTTTATTATTATTATTTTTTATTACATTTTTTTTTTTTTTAAGATTTTTTTTCATATTTTACTATGACTAAAGTAGTACAATGTTACCATAGTAACATTGTACTACTTTGGGGAAGTGATCAGTATTTTTTTTTTTTACACAATTTGCTTATAGCAAAGAATTACTTTGCTATAAGCAAGCATTTACCTGAATGACATCGATTCATTCAGGGTTTATTTTTTTTTGTGCTTAGCTGTGATTTGGCCACAGCTAATCACATGACATGTGCATGTGACCTGCTGTGACCATTCACAGCTAGACACTAGTATACAATGGATGGCATGAATGAAGCCTTCCTTTTTATACAACTGTCATGTGACCTGCTGTGATTGGTCACAGCAGGTCACATGGTACCGGCAACAGAAGCCGGTACTCAGATCTGTGTCCGAGGTATACGGCCGGTGACAGATCGCGCCGCTGCACGGCTCTGCAACCGCGCGAACTGCGCATGTGCGGGAGGACGCCAAATGGCATACACCCCGGAAAGGCAATGCATTTTTGCGGCCGCCAATCGGCTATAGGCCGGTGGGCAAATGGTTTACTTCACAATGCGTATCTATAGAGTGCCCCAAAACCAAGCTGTCTGCACTGTGCAAATATTAAAGCTGAAGTTTTTATTAAATATTTTTTTCATACGTATTAGTTTAATCTCATTATCTGCAGGCTGCTGCTCCTGCATTCAATCCTCTCTGCTGTGGCTCCTCAGAGTTTCCAGATAGCATCCTAAGCTGCTGTGAGATTTACTTGCAGCTGCTGCTACAGAGGAAAGAAGCACCGCTTGCCCACCCCTCTTCTTTCTCCACCATTCACAAAACTTAAGCTGTCCATAGACGAAACTAAGTTTGGCCGGTTCAGCAAGAATCGGACAAATTTTAATCCATCTATGGGCAGGTTGGTTGTACTGAAGTCGATCTATAGATTAGCTTCAATGGAATCAGCCTGTCAGCTTTTTTTTTTTTTTGTTTGATCGCGGATTTTTTTCTGCTGCTATAGCTGCCAGCAGCGATCATTGTATTTTGACAGCTGGGAAACCTCCCACTGTCAGAATACAGTAGCACAGCAGGAGGATTGGTGTTGATCGGGGAATCATGCAATTATCTTTCCTTCAAAGAAAATTGCATAATTTATGATCTGCTGAACATACTTCCATAATGCATCAAATTATGTGAATGGGCTATGGAGCAGTTGAATATCAGGATTCCACTACCTATTCATAGATACATACAGGGAGTGTAGTAATACAAGTTCTATGATTAACAAAGAGGGCATAAGGGGGCAGGTGAGAAGCACAAGTTTGCAACATTTCTCTGTAGCAGTTAACTCTCGCAGCACCAGAAAACAACCACTAGGGGCAATATCTGCTGGCTGTGAGGAGGCACAGCAGGGAGAGGTTATAGCAGAAGCCTGCAGGTAATGGGATAAATAGCGCCCCTTTCATTAACAAGGGGGAGCTAGGTAGGTTTTTTTTAGTTAGTGGCTGGACAGCAGCTTAGGCGTGAGTCAGCCATGTCATCTTAGGCTAGGGTTGAGGGCTCTGCAGATCAGTCGCCTGATACCTCTCCCTTGAGACTTCTTCAAGAGACTTGAAAAGTTTCTAGAAGGCAGTGGGTGGGTTGATGAGGGGCTGATCTGCATACTTAAGGGACTTTGGTCAATCCCCAAGAAGGAGGCTTCACATGGGGCCAGGGCAACCCTTAAGTGTAACTGACCCTACTCAGCAGCAGCAGAAGTAAAGGCTGGAGTTTGGAGGGGACTACCTACAGGCAGAGTTGCTGGACAGGAGGATCTCTCAACCTCACTAATCCCTGGGAGAGGACAGACTGGGAAGCAGGGAAGAAGCCAGCCCAGCATAAGGCCTGAAGGCAGCCACCAACCTATGAGCTTACAGGAGAGGACTGAGTGATTAATCCTACACCCCCTGGGCCAGATTAGGGGAGAGGGGATTCCAGTGGGAATCCTGACGAGCTCCTCACCTGGGACTGTTCATTTCTAATTGGCATCCCCTTGGCCAGGGATTCCCTCAGGCAGCTGCATGAAGAGAATTCATCTGCGGTCTGAGATGGTACACCAGAAGGGCTGGAGAGCTCCTCAAGGAGAGACTTTGCGGTTTATGGACTTGTACATATTTGCTAAGAAGTTTGTCCTCAGTTGCGGTTCCCTTGGGCATCCCATTCACCCCTCAACCCCTTCTAAGTTCAATACCCCTTAAGAAAACATAAAACCAAGTTCAAGGACTGTTTACTGTCTCCTGTGTGCAAGGTTTGAAGAAAATGCATGTCACCTGGCTGTGCTAGGACTATAGGGGGACCCAAAATTCGGCAATTCCTAAGGGAGTAGTGCTACATGTGGGAACTCGAACTTTTGGGATCTCCTATGGTACCTGGACAACTGATGCCCCTTGCTACCAACAACCAATACATCAAGAAAAGTGTTGTTTGCTTTTGAAAGTGTCACAAAGTCTGGCAGGAAAAGTGGAGTGCACTGGACTGCAGGAATTGTGACTGTTGTGGTGATTTTAAAGTGCTGCTGCTATTGATGTTGCCCGCTGCAACCATGTCGGGCTCATCTACAAGACTTCCTGCTGCTCTACAGGTGACTAATGAAAGATACTAAATAACAATAAAGGTCAGAGGCTCCAACAATAATTAGTATCGCACAATTTAAACAGTAATTTGCCCAATAACCAAAAAAGCCAACAAAAAGAAAATGTGAATAAAAAATTCACAGAGAAAAGTGGTTACAAAAAGGAGAAGCGATACAGGATTAATCTTGAAAACTATGCTTTATTAGCACAATTGCACATGAAAAATATTCAAGTGAGAGCTGCGATCAACCATCACCTCAATGAAGACATAACACAAAACAACCTAAAACATGGAAGTAAAACAAAAGGACATCATAGCAGGCCTGAAATAATGCTATGCTGCTGGATCAACGACACCCTAGTCTTTTGCATCAGCAGCAGAGGCACGAAGGGGTGCACCACCGTGGTGGGAAATGGACATTCAAAAATGCAAACTGGCTGTATATCAATCACAATAGCACATACATAACATCAATAGATGTGGACATAAGCCCTTTTTAATAGCCAGCGGAGCTGGGCTAGAATAACCATGTAGCAGGGTATAACCAAAAAATGAAAAAAAAAAAATAAAGATATTCCTGTGCAGATATGCCGTTAGTCAACAGAAAGGACACTGTCCTGATGGTAACCAAGGTATCATCATGGTATAGTAAGCATAGTAACAAGGTCCTTCAGGACATAAATCAGCACAGTTATGTTGAATAGTGGCCATAGACTGGTAGTAGGTATGGAAAAAGTGGTGAGCAATGGATGGAAGTCCATAGGGCTGACGCTGGGCAGAGCCCTACTTATGTATACTCCAATATGCTTATGTGATCCACCAGGTATGGATGAGAGTGTCACTCCCTGATGATGAAATGACTATAAAAGTGATCAGGTGATCCTAGTAGTATGACTAGGATGCAATGCCCCAACTCTTTGAAGTGATGCACCATCCCAATCCTGTAGTAAGGAAGTAACAGGGGAAAAGTTAATGGAACTACAGCCAAACGGACATGGATAATAAATCCTGTCAATGATGTGACCTGTGGTGTGAGAAGGATGTCACTCACCATCCTTGCGGTCAAGTACTGCCAATATGACATTCCACCGATATCCGACTACCATGTCTGAAGTCTCGGAGGCAGCCGCCAGCTTCGGGAACTAAAGTGGACAGCTCCACTGACAATAAGTGCTGTGGTGATTAGCAGAAGCCAGGAGCACAATGCTCCGTGTCTGTATCCCGCCATGGGATCAGGTCCGTGGCACCGATGTGCGTAGGCCGCCATGACGTCACGGACGTATGATGTCAACGCGTTTTGCCGATGGGCTGTGCTGGTTTATGTCCTGAAGGACCTTGTTACTATGCTTACTATACCATGATGACACTTAACCAACCTTGGTTACCATCAGGATAGTGTCCTTTCTTTTGACTAACGACATACAGTATTTGCACAGGAATATCTTTATTTTTTTATAATTTTTTTTCATTTTTTGATTATACCGTGCTACATGGTTATTCTAGCCCAGCTCCACTGGCTATTAAGACGGGCTTATATCCACATGATGCAAAAGACTAGTGTGTCATTGATCCAGCAGCTTAGCATTATTTCAGGCCTGCTATGATGTCCTTTTGTTTTACTTATATATTTTAGGTTGTCTTCATTGAGAACAGCAAATCCGCACAATTTCGCACTCTCGGGGACCTGCCCACATTTCTCGGTGTGTTTGAACTATCTCAGGTGTCCCTCCCGGACTGACCCTTTCAGCTCCCGACCCCTGGCCTTCCATTTCCCTCATCTTGGCAGCGCTCCGATCGAAAGAAGAAAAAATGTTCCAGATCCTCCTCCCAGAAGATTCCAGAGGGCTGATTTCCTACCTGCGTAACTTGGGAGGTTTCTCTCCCCTTCTCATTTTTTCTACAGTTTTTCATGCAATCTGTTGGTCATTCTCGTTTGATATGTAAATTATATTTGTGCCTGTTTTCTTTTATACCCTGGGACTGTGGTTGGAGGCTAATTCCTGGGTGCTGCCACCGACGTTTGTTGTGCTGTGCGGGGACGCCTTCAACCATAGGATCAGGGGCTTTGGGTCTTCGTCTTGTTTGATTCATTCACGCCCTGCTCTTGTCTTGCCCTGTTATATTTATTTGTTGGGGGAGGGGGCCTATTTTGTCATGCCTGTTTGAGGGTTCACTAAACACGTTTTGTAGGGGGGGTCATTCTCACAAGGGGTGACCTCCTTTAAGGTAATTGTTTGCCATTGGGAGGCCTGGGTCAGATACATGTGCCTCTGACGACCCCCACCTAGGCCTTCAGTGTACTGCACAGTGCCACACTGTATGTTATTTGGACAGTTCACCTGTCTATTAGTTTCTTCCACTTACTTTCTTCCTTTTTCTGTTTTTCCTCTCTCGGCTTTATATCCTTTTCCCACTAGTTCTTTCTCCCCCCTTCCCCCTCCTCCCCTTTAATTTTTTTTTATCCCCCCCCCTTTTTTTTCTCTTCTCCTTTGGAGGGTTGGGGGGGGCTTGGAGGAGCGCTGTCGGTGACATGCTTTTCCTCTATTTGCTCCACCATGGACAAAAGTGTAGCCAGATGCTCTACCATTTCCATAAACATGGATTGCAGATTTTGCTCCTTCAGGAGACTCATTTTCGCTCTGATGGTGTCCCAGTCCTCCGCAATCATTATTATACTGAGTGGTATCATAGTACTAATCCACAGGCCAGATCTAGGGGGGTGTTAGCGGCCTTTCATCATACCTTTGGCCCGGAGGTCTTGGACTCCCTAATTGATCCAGCTGGTCGCTACCTTTTCCTCAAATTGAAATTCCAAGATTTTGTTTTTACAGTAGTGAACGTTTACGCTCCCAATCAAGATCAGGTTCCATTTCTTGAGCTGGTCCTCTCTAAGCTGTCTGATTTGGGGGTCACCGTTTCATCGTAGGAGGGGACTTCAATGTGGCTCTCTCTCCAGACTTGGACATCTTCGCTGGTAAATCATCCCTCTCCCCATTGGTCTTATTTCAAATTAAGTTGCGTTTGCATGACTTACATTTAGTGGACATTTGACGTATCCAACACCCTTTCGGAACGAGACTATAGTTTTTACTCTGCAGCTCATGTGTCATACAGTCGTATAGACTATTTTTTTGTTTTGCAGTCTTTTCTTGATTGTCCGACTTCATCCTCTCTCGGTCATTTTGTATGGTCGGACCACGCCCCAATCCATCTTCTGATTCAGGAGCGACCATCGTCTTTGCGTCACTTTTCGTGGTGCTTGAACGACACCCTGCTCAAAGATTCTTTGTGTCGCAGAGGTCGTGCAGGCTATTCAACATTTTGCTCTTGATCACACATTAGACACTACTACACTTACTCAATGGGAGACTCTCAAATGTGTCCTTAGAGGGGTTCTTATTAAACATGAGTCTCATTTAAAAAAGGCTCGCACGACGGAGATGCGTTATTATTTTCACTCATTGTGCACCTGGAATCTTCTCACAAACGCACGTTGGACCCGGCGCTTGCAGTGGACTTATCTAACGCTCGTAGAGACTTACTCCAACTTTTAGATTCTTCCTCCCTTGCTGCACGTAACACGTATTACTCCCTAGCTAATAAATGTGGCCAGCACCTGGCGCATTTACTCCACCCCCGTTTGTTTCGTCGTCCAATCCATACTAAGGCGCCCAACAATACTAAACTCTACCATAATAAAGGAATTTCTTCCGCGTGAGAGTTATTATTCTCAAATTTACAATCTGTCCTCAGTGACTCCTCATGCTCCTTCTGTTTTTTCCCTTCCAGTTATGTCACAATACATTACGGAGATGGCATTGCCTGTTCTAGATGCCCAGGATGCATTGGACCTAGAGGAGCCTTTCTCGACTATGGAAGTTCTTGGGGCAATTAAGGCCTTGAAAATGGGTAAGTGCCCGGAACCAAATGGGTTTACCCCACCATTTTACAAAACATTCGCTGCCCAACTGGCCCCAGCTGAGCGGTGCATTCCAAGCAGCCATCTTGAATGTTTGTTGGAGCTGTATCCTGTCATCCTCTGCTGAAATAGGCTGTGAGGTCTCTGAGGTGAGGTTGTGGAAACTTTGGAATATATGCTAGCGGATGGAGGCAATAAACCAATGCTTTTATTCATCCTTTGAAATGTGAGTGGTCTGGCATTTTTATCAGTTCTGCACGGGGTAAATAGCAGTATTACACTATTTTATATTTTTTTCCCTTGCACTGCTGTGGAGTTTGGTGAAAGGAGAAGGCAGGAGCGAGTGGAAGGAGAATCCTATATCTTATATGGTGGAAAGGAGTCCTGGAGGCTATAATGGGGGTTTAGGATCCCAAAAATCCTAAAAGGCGCATTACTCACCATCATCTGGTGAGTGCGGTTGATGTTGGCTTCTCACTGGTGGATGGTGGAAGCACAATCTTTTTGGAGAAAGAGTTTTTTAAATACACTATCTATGTGGGAGAAAGGACTTTTGTTTATTTAATATAATTTTTATATATATATTTTTTGGACACTTTAATATGATTTAATTAATTTATATATATTTTTTCGGGGGACACTTGATTATTATTTAATTTTGATATTGATTTTTACACTGTATGGTAATTGATTTATGTTATTCATTGAGTGAGGGGGTTTTGTTTTGCGCTGCTTATTTATATTTCTTTTACTAATTGGCCCCCCTTCTAGTCCAAGCTTTTAATGTTATTGACGATTTGACTGTGCCTTCAACCGCTTTTCTGTCTGCCAATATTTTGGTTATTCTTAAGCTGGGTAAATACCCCTCTCTCTGTGGTAGCTATCGCCCAATTTCTTTACTCATTCTGGACGCTAAGCTTTTTTGGAAACTTTTGGCGAACCGCGTTTCCCCTTTTCTACCAACCCTGATCCACCACGATCAGGTTGGTTTTATCCCCGGTCACGAATCTAGAGATAATACATCTAAAACAATCCATCTTATATCAAGCAACATGGTTAAAAGGCTTGCCTCCTTTCATTTGACGCTGAGAAGGCGTTTGACCGTGTTGATTGGCGCTTTCTATGTCTCACCCTGGAACAGATAGGTTTGAGTTTGCGGTTCCTCGCTCAGATTATGTCCCTCTATTCTTGTCCTTCGGCATCGGTCCTAGTGAATGGTACGGTCTCTTCACCTTTCATCATATCGAATGGGACTAGACAGGGTTGTCCCCTCTCGCCTCTTCTCTTTGTGTTAATAATAATAATCTAGCGAGAGCCATACAAGCTAATGACTCATTCTTGGGCATCCGCACTCCCTCCGCACATCACAAACTATCCTTATACGCAGATGACCTTCTAGTTTACATCCAACAGCCACTTATTTCACTCCCCAGTCTTTTCCACGAATTCTCAGATTTGGTTTATTTAGTAACTTAATATCTCTAAAATGGAGGCCTTAAATATATCTTTACCTGCCCATGTGTTGGCGAACTTACGCTGTAATTTCACTTTTTAATGGCACCCAAAGGCTATTACGTACCTGGGGATCATGATTTCTGCTGATCTTACTTCTCTATATTTTCTTAATTACCCTTGCTTTCACATATCTGAAAAGATCTGGCTTCATGGGGCGCTTCTGCTCTGCCGTGGTTCTGCTGCATTAACACCCTCAAGATGGATACCTTACCTAAGTTACTCTATGTTTTTCAGGCTGTGTCGATTGCTGTCCCTAAGAGTTTCTTCCTCTCTCTACGTTCCTTTCAATTAGATTTATTTGGCACCGGGGGTTCTCCAGGTTAAAATATAGGTTACTTACTTACCTGAAACTCGGAGGCAGAGTGGGTTTACCAGACTTTGAGCTTTAATATAGAGCCACATTACAAGCCCGAATGCTTGATTAGTTTCCTAGACCCTTCCATAAAGCCTCTTGTATGATAGAACAAGATTTGGCTCAGGTTGATCTTCGGGTTTTACCATGGGGTTAAAGCCAGGACCTTCAGCGTTTTCCCAGCCTGTCCCCATTGACTGTGGCTGTACTGCGCTTGTGGTATCAACGGGGCATCATTGCTCTCTTATCTTCTGATCCCGCTCCCTTATCATCCCTATTTGATAACCCCGCTCTTCCTCAGGGGTTGGACTCTTCTATTATTGGTCCATTTATGCGTGCCTCCTGGCCCGTAGCCTGAAACTTTATTTGCCCCCAATCGAGTCTCCTGCTCCTTCAGGGTCTCCTGCTCCACCTACACACACCGTCCACTCACTGAGTTTGAGTGGTTGTGCCCCCTCTTTGATCCGCCGAGACATGTCCTAGCCTCCCTCTATAAAGTGTTACACACTGCTCTTCATTCCGAACTCCCTCCCTGCACCAAGGCGTGGACTCGGGACATAGGTAAACATTATATAGGCTGCAGACTGGTCCACGTCATTCCAGTTCACTCATAAATCGTCCATTTTTTGCTATTCCCAAGAAAAGAACTTTAAGCTTCATTCTCGATGGTACAAGGACCCCCTCTCCCTACACAAAATATTTCCTTCTACAACTAATCTATGCTGGCGCTGGCGGTTGGTACACAACTCCATATTTGGTGGAATTGTGACCTAATACAACCCTTCTGGTGACAGGTCTTTGCTGTATATGACAGGATCTATGGTGAGTCCTTGGCCCCTTTGCCGGAAATTGCTCTCCTCTCTATATTACCGGGCTCGATGACTGTGCAGAAGAAAAGTCTGTTACATTTCTTTCTATCCGCAGCCCGTCAATTGATACCCCTCTTTTGGAAAATGACCACTCCCCTGCCCCTGCCGATGTGGGTTTCTGTGCTTAATGATACCTTGAGTATGGAGGAGATGCTTGCATTTGCCAATGTTTAACCTATGATAAACATAAGTTACTGTGGTCGGTCTGGCTTCATTTCTCCTCCTCTTTGACTGTCCGACATATGTGTTCCCCTGCCGTCTCCAAGAGGAGTTGAGCCTTGCTCCCCCGATGCATTCTCGTTCTGGCATGTTCGCCGGTTTGTCCCCGCAGCCCGTATTGGGTGCGGGGTCACTCTGGCGGGATGCTTGTGTGGGGCCGCCTTGACTCTGCTTTCTGCCGCGTCTGTCCCCCGACCCTCCTCCTCCCTCACTATCTTTATAATTGACTTCTTTTTCTTTTTTCTCTTCCCTGTAGACTCTTTTCTTCTTTTTTTTCTGTTTGGGTTTATACTTTTGGTTACACGGAGTTCCACATTTTGTTATCTATATTTCATCTGGGGATGCACCCCATGAACATATGTTCTTTTTTGTTTTTCTCTATACTTCCGTAATATGTGTTATTGAAACACTTCCATTTTATTTATTACTTACTTTATTATTTACTTATTTTCATTCATCTGCATGGACTATCGACACACCTATGATGTTTTTCTATCTACTTATGTGTCCATGTTATTATTATTTCTCATGTTTTGTATATTTAACATTGCTGTAAAATATAATAAAGACAAATTTGCCTTTAAAAACCTCCATAGACGATGCTTATACTATCTCCACAGGTTACCAATTTAGAGCTACAGAGGAGATCCAGTGCTAGGATTATTTCTCTCGCTCTGACGTTCACGGCGATACCTCATTATGTGTGATTTGAACACCGTTTACATATGTTGCCGTGACCTATGTATGCGTTCACCACTTTATACAAGCACAGGGGGATGGGGACGCTTTAAATATTTTTTTTATTATTATTTAGTTTCATGGTTTTTATTTTCACACTGTCCCTTTAAAAAAATGTTTTGATCACTTTTAGTTCTATCACAAGGAATGTAAACATCCCTTGTGATAGAAATAAGCAGTGACAGGTCCTCTTTATAGAGAAACCACACATCTCTCCCCTTTAATGTAAAACATTAGATAAATAAAAAGCCCATTGACCTAGTGCAGGGATGTCAAACTGGTGGCCCTCCAGCTGTTGCGAAACTACAAGTCTCATCATACCTCTGCCTTTGGTAGTCATGCTTGTAACTGTCAATCTTGCAATGCCTCTGTCAGGAATGGACTCACCACTGGTGGTGGGACTCACCTGCCGTGTGGGCTTCAGTACCAGGGCTGGCCAGCGGGTGCTCTCAGCAGCCAGAAGCTCAATCCTGCAATCAAGTCATCACCTGATGGTGATTGCAGGAGGTGTATTTAAGGAGTGGCCAGGCCTGCAGTCAGTGCCTTGGTGTATAGTTTCCCTTGGCCCCTGTATTCTCATCCTGCCTGCTTGAATCCTGACTCTGCACGAACTCTGCCTGTACCGACCTCGGCTATTCCTGACTACTCTTCCGCCTGCTCCTTGTACCTTGCCTGCCCGTTTGCTACCGACCCGGCCTGCCCGACTACGTTTAGTATTGTTCCTATTGTTATCTGTTGGAGGTTTGGTTTGTTTGCACTGTGTCTATGTTTAGTCTTGCACTGCGTTTATGTATTGTTTAGTCTTTAATAAGTTGTATTGTTTATACTATACCTGAAGCCTGCGTTTCCCTGTGTCAGTCCACACACCTCTGGTCATACCTGGATCCCTGACAGCCTCATGGGACTAGTAGATTGGCAACAGTTGGAGGGCCACCAGTTTGACACCCATGATCTACTGCTTTAAAAAAAATGGCCTTGTTTACATTAGGCCGGAACCTGAATCACTTCGGTCCTCCTGGGCCATAGAGATGAGAGGAGGCCATCTTTCCTCCACTCATCTCTCTGACAAGCAGCCACAACTGCCAGATTGGTTCTCAGTGCTATCATCTAGGTAAGCCCAAGAACCACTGGGAAGCAGCGAGAGGGGAGGCAACCCCTCTCGTCACTTCTAAAAGTGATCCAGCAGCGAATCCGCCGCTCGTACTACTTTTATCGGTTGGAGAATTGTTGGCTAAAAAAAACAATATTGGGGTTATGGCATATTGCTGCAGCCATAACCCCGGTATTCCACTTCCCACCGAGGACATCTTTTGTCTATGGCCCGATTGGGAAGTGGTCCGTGCACAATCATTAGGTCAATCAAAGCAACATTTGCAGAAAAAAAAAACAGTTACATGAGCCATTTCTGCATCACTACCTCCTCTTTCCTGCAATTTGTTGGGTAAACATTTTTCCCATGTTTTGTAAACCCACATTTTTCCTGCCATACGCCTTTATGTCAAGACTCAGATGCTGCACAGATTGTTTAGCCAAATAAAGTCTACATGAACTTATAGTATATAATAATTTGTGATGTCCAACGCTGGAGCACAATGTCATCCTATGCAGTTTGCCAGAAGACAATTATTGCCTCAGCTACCAGAAAATCTGATCTATATCAAACTGCAGCAGTATACTTTATAGCTTACCAGAGAAAAACACAAAGGTATAATATATTTACGCTATTTTAATATAGAATCAAGGAAAATATATATGTACATATATCTAACACTGATCACAGAAAACAAAAAAGATTTATCATAAATCTGATATTCATGGAAAATATTGCCCTTGGATTTTTACTTGGAACTCAATGGAGTAGAACAATTTATAGATCGCTGACTACAAAAGTAATATTTTTAACTTTCAGATGACATTATTGGATGCTTTCTGCCAAATATGTGTAGAAATCAACTGCAAAATAATAAAACAAAAGAACACACCCTAACTTAAAATTTCTGCTTTAATCTGATTATTTATTAGGACATATAAAATGTATTACAACTGTAGCTATTCAGCAGGTCTAGATAACAGATAAAAGGTGATAAGGCCACATTCACACAGGGCTTCAATTTGCTTCACTTCGGTTTGCTCAGTGGGTGATCTGAGCAGATCAGACCGAATGGAAGACTATTTATACAGAGCAGACATGGACACAGCCCGCTCTACTCTATGGGTGGCTGGGTGTACACAGACCGACGGTCCATTTACACCCGAGTGCACTTTGAGAGGATCAGTGTCAGGAATGGACTCGCCAATAGTGGTGGGACTCACCTGCCTTGTGGGTTGCAGTACCAGGACTGGCCAGCGGGTGCTCTCAGCAACCAGAGGCTCACTCCTGCAGTCAGCCAAAACACCTGAGGCTGATTGCAGGAGGTGCATATAAGGAATGGCCAGACTTGCAATCAGGGCCTTGGTGTTTGTTTCTCAAGAGCCCCTGTACCTGCATCCTGTCTGCTTCCTGTCTGATCCTGCTTGATCCCTGACTCTGATTGAACTCCGCCTGTCCTGACCTCTGCTATTCCTGACCACTCTCCAGTCTGCTCCTTTGGTACCTTGTCTGCCTGATTGTTCCTGAGCCGGCCCGTCTAACTACGCTCTGCCTGCTCCTTTGTACCTTGCCTGCCCGTTTGCTACCGACCTGGCCTGCCCGACTACGCTTAGTATTGTTCTTTTGTTATCTGTTGGGGGTTTTGGTTTGGTTTGTTTGCACTGTGTTTATGTTTAGTCTTGCACTGCGTTTATGTATTGTTTAGTCTTAAATAAATTATATTGTTTATACTATATCTGAAGCCTGCGTTTCCCTGTGTCAGTCCACACACCTCTGGTCATACCCAGAGCCCTGACAATCAGATTGGATGTAGGTGAGTGTAAAAGGACACAAGTCTGTTTATGTTCGCCACTCCATACAGGAGAATAGAGAGGTCCACCTGAAAAACGGACAGGCGGACCTGATCAGACCACTAGTGTGAAAGACGCCCATCGCTGTAAAAGTCTTACACTACACAAATCAGAATCCCAACAAATTATTATAGTCGGCAAACGTATCCAATAATATCATATCTCTCAGAAGCTTGAGTGGCAAGATCTCCTCAGCTCAGTTCGTGGCTCTGTATCCCACACCAAAAAAAGTCTCTTACTTCTACACCAAAAATCTAACAGAAGCGTAAGAATGCCCTGTAATGGCTGCAGATGATGGGTGGGCCTGCTAAGAAATATTGAAACTGGGATGTATAATCATATTTACATAGACATGACATCCCAGTTGTTTAATGAAGCTGCTTTTGACCACATAAGCTACAATCTCATCACTGGTGTGGTGGTCCTCAAAACAGCTGGCAGCCAAAAGGGAAAAAGTTTATCAGATGGGCTTGAAAATGTCCCCCAACCACCATGGTTGCTCAAACTTCCTTCTTCCTAGATGAGGAAGAACAACCTCCACCAGTAGCCCAGAGAGCTGCTATGGGACATGTGCTGTTTCAATGTATTTTGCCTAGCTTTTTTTTGTTTTAATAAGTTTGAATTAACGCAAATGTGTGAGCAGAGCACATTTCTGGTGGTCTTGAAGCACTTTTTTTTTTACATTTTTAAAGTGTTTTAAAAGCTTTGTGCAAGTGTTTTTGCACGTTTCCTGGGCTGTGCAAAGGCGGGAGAGCATAGCTGGGCATACTCAGGCATAGGGAATACACTACAAAATACTTAGGTGTGAATGTGACTTCAAGTTGTTTTTGTTTAACCTTCTTTGTGCCCCCCACCCCAGGCAGCCGTCACTGGCACAAGTGTCCCCTTTGGAAGATTTTACCTCTATTCCTCTTACAGTGACAAGTCAAAAATTTTGGAATTTCCTTACTATCATTCTCAGTACATTGGTCACCAGGGCAATTATAGAGTGAATATACCTAGCAGGGGAGAAAACAGCAATAAAAAGAAACTGTCAAGCAATCAATTTTCAGCTGACAATTAAATGGTCTCAATTTCAGGGTCAAGTTGATTTTTCTGCCTAGTGCAACTTTACAGCTCCTGAGTGCCACAGTGGAATGTAAACAGGTAAACAGGGTCTCCCAATTGACATAACTGATCAAATATGGTCATGTTCATATTTAGCAGCAGGGTTCCAGGAGCTGTCATTCGCAGCAGGTAAGCAAGGGGATCTGATGTGTTGGCAGGGTTTTTTTTCAGCAGGCTAGTTCAATGTGATTGGCAGGAATCTGCATCTGACAGGTTGCTTTCTTTCTGTTAAACGCTTCCCGTCTGCCCTATAGCAGATATACTGCTATAGGGCGGCACGGGTATGCAAAATCACGTATATATGTGATTTTGCATGTCCGGGTAGGGGGAATGTGCATCAATCACTGGGTCCTGGCCGGTGATTGCCAAGCATCTCCAACGAGGGGGAGAACTGTTAGTAAACAAAACAGTCATGCAAAGCAGTGTGCTTACAGGGAAGCACGAACACACAGCCCCTAGTAAAACAGCACACAATACACAGTTAACCCTTTGATCACCCCACATGTAAACCCCTTCCTACCCAGTGACATTAGTACAGTGTCGGTGCTTTTTAATAGCACTAATCACTGTATTGGTGTCACTGGGGATGTCAGTGACGACAAGCCAGTTCTGCCCCAGTGTCAGAATGTCCGTCGCAGTCCAGCAATAAGTTGCTGATAGCCGCCATTACTAGTAAAAAAAAATTCCAGTATATATACCGCCATTTGTAAACGCTATAACTTTAATGTAAACTCATTTGCACGTATTGGGATTTTTTTTTAACAAAGACATGTAGCAGAATACATTTTGGCCTAAATTTATGACGAAATTAGATTTTTTAAATTTTTTTACTGGACATGTTTACTAGCAAAAAGTCAGAAATATTGTTTTTTTCTCAATTATCTCTTTTTTTTATAGCGCAAAAAAATAAAAACCGCACAGACAATCAAATACCACAGAATAAAGCTCAATTCGTTTGAAAAAAAGGACATAAATTTAATTTGGGTGCAGTGTTACATGACCGAGCAATTGTCAGTTAAAGTAATGCAGCGTCGTAACACATAAAATGGCCTGGTCAGGAAGGGGGGTAAATCCTCTGGAGGGCAAGTGGTGAGGTGTTTTCTCGTAATCTAATGTTGGATTTGAACAGAATGCTTGTGCCTTTCTAGTCAACAACTGGATGCCTGATGGGGTGGTATTTTGAAAGTTAAAGATGGCTTATCATTTGAATTTGTAAATGTGGATAAACGCTCCGATTTTATGTAAACCAAAAAATTCCACAGCTAAATATTTTATACCATTCCATATGGTATTCAGTCAGGTCCATAAATATTGGGACATGGACACAATTCTAACATTTTTGGCTCTATACACCACCAAAATGGATTTGAAATGAAACGAACAAGATGTGCTTTAACTGCAGACTGTCAGTTTTAATTTGAGGGTATTTACATCCAAATCAGGTGAACGGTGTAGGAATTACAACAGTTTGCATATGTGCTTCCCACTTGTTAAGGGACCAAAAGTAATGGGACAATTGGCTTCTCAGCTGTTCCATGGCCAGGTGTGTGTTATTCCTTCATTATCCCAATTACAATGAGCAGATAAAAGGTCCAGAGTTCATTTCAAGTGTGCTATTTGCATTTGGAATCTGTTGCTGTCAACTCTCAAGATGAGATCCAAAGAGCTGTCACTATCAGTGAAGCCATCATTAGTCTGAAAAAACAAAACAAACCCATCAGAGAGATAGCAAAAACATGAGGCGGCCAAAACAACTGTTTGGAACATTCTTAAAAAGAAGGAACGCACCGGTGAGCTCAGCAACACTAAAAGACCCAGAAGACCACGGAAAACAACTGTGGTGGATGACCGAAGAATTCTTTCCCTGGTGAAGAAAACACCCTTCACAACAGTTGGCCAGATCAAGAACACTCTCCAGGAGGTAGGTGTATGTGTGTCAAAGTCACCAATCAAGAGAAGACTTCACCAGAGTGAATACAGAGGGTTCACCACAAGATGTAAACCATTGGTGAGCCTCAAAAACAGGAAGGCCAGATTAGAGTTTGCCAAACGACATGTAAAAAAGCCTTCACAGTTCTGGAACAACATCCTATGGACAGATGAGACCGACATCAACTTGTACCAGAGTGATGGGAAGAGAAGAGTATGGAGAAGGAAAGGAACTGCTCATGGTCCGTCGCATACCACCTCATCAGTGATCATGGTGGTGGTAGTGTCATGGCGTGGGCATGTATGGCTGCCAATGGAACTGCTTCTCTTGTATTTATTGATGATGTGACTGCTGACAGAAGCAGCCGGATGAATTGTGAAGTGTTTCGGGAATATTATCGGCTCATATTCAGCCAAATGCTTCACAACTCATTGGACGCTTCACAGTGCAGATGGACAATGACCCAAAGCAGACTGCAAAAGCCACCAAAGAAGTGGAATGTTCTGCAATGGCCAAGTCAATCACCTGACCCGAATCCGATTGAGCATGCATTTCACTTGCTGAAGACAAAACTGAAGGGAAAATGCCCCAAGAACAAGCAGGAACTGAAGACAGTTGCAGTAGAGGTCTGGCAGAGCATCACCAGGGATGAAACCCAGCGTCTGCTGATGTCTATGCCTTCCAGACTTCACGCTGTCATTGACTGCAAAGGATTTTCAGCCAAGTATTAAAAATAAAAAGTTTGATTTATGATTATTATTCTGTCCCATTACTTTTGGTCCCTTAACAAGTGGGAGGCACATATGCAAACTGTTGTAATTCCTACACCGTTCACCTGATTTGGATGTAAATGCCCTCAAATTAAAGCTGACAGTCTGCAGTTAATGCACATCTTGTTTGTTTTGTTTCTAATCCATTGTGGTGTATAGAGCCAAAAATGTTAGAATTGTGTCCATGTCCCAATATTTATGGACCTGACTGTATCTACAAGCTTTGTTACCTCCTGCAGTGAATGCTGCTTCATGAAGTGCGTTGAGATTCTGTGTATTATTATTATTATTATACAGGATTTATGGCGCCAACAGTTTGCTCGGCGCTTTACAATATAACGGGAGACAATACAGCAACAATACAGATCAATACAAGAGGGAAAGGAGGGACCAGAGAGCTTGTGTTGTGTAACTCATGGATTATGTAGATTTTGCACTTTTACTTGTATAGACATTATAAACTTGTATTATCAAGTATATTCATTTTTTGGAATATTTTCAATATGTCTGTAAGGGACCACCTGGCGGTACCTCTAGCACTCCACTGGTCAGGATTCCCCAGAGCGCGGAGTCTAAGTCCCAGAGCACTTGCTCACCAGGGCCCCTGATGGTGGGGATGGACTTGGAGCGCACCGAGACCAGGCCGCGACTACTGGGTACACCCACCAGTGGTAGAGGAGCCTGCCAGAGGCTCCCGCAGGGTGAGAGCCTGATGTGAGGAGGTCGGGAGACCCCGACGGGATGGATGGATGGATGAGCAAGTGCAGGGTCAAACAAGCCGAGTCGGGAGCCGTGGGGTCGGTGCGGTACAAAGCAGTGGGCAGAGAATAGTCGGGTCACACGCCAGGTCAGCAGCGGCAGATCAAATCCAACAGGGGCCATCCAGGAGAGAGGTCAGGCAAGCCAAGGGTCAGAGCAGGAGAGTACAGCACAGTCAGGGATAATCCGGGTCAGCAACAATCAGAATTCAGGTAACACAGGATCAGGAACAGGAGAAGACCAAACGGCAACCAGTGACAGCCCAGGGCGATTTAAATACCGCGCCCTGCGCTGTCATTGGTGCCCGGCGCGCACCCGTGGCTTCTAGTGCGCATGCGCGAGTTTCGTCGCCACAGCTGGCCCGTACCCAGCGCCCGCATCCCTGTGCGAGGCGGCACACTGCCCCTGCGCCGGGACCAGCGCCGCGGCGATCCCTGACAATGTCTTTTTTCTAATAAAAAAATTTGATTCTTAAATACAGTTTGTGTGCAAAGTCCCTTGGGCAACTTCTTTTCTTTTTAAAATGACTGCATTTGGGATGGAGTCACACCTTATCCACATTCACTACTGCCTCTTGCATGTTACTAAACATTTCATACCACTTCAGATGTTATTATTGTCATTTACATGTAGTTGGTACAAGGTTATTTATGAAACAAACAACAAAAAAGTGAGCGCTTCAAAATGGACAAGCAGCTGAAACACACAGGACAACCAAAAATCCCCACATGAATATAAAATATAAAGTGCAGCGCTATAATTGTGACATAAATTAAGAGAAAGGGATATGGATAAAAATAAAGTAAAAAAATGGATCAAAATAAAAGAAAATAAGTCCCAATGTAGAAAAGTCCCAGTAAAGGTGACTTCAGGCGGCCGTACACACTGACCACAGGTGCATGCAATATGGCAGAGATGGAGTTCAGGACGTAGTCATCATGGACACAAGAAGGGTAGATGCAATCCCTGGATCAGTGAAGATCCTCAGACCAAAGCAGCACAGGATCCACTAGACAGCAAGTGTCAGGCTCCGCCCAACGGGATCTCTAGTGGTCCACGGCACGGGGTTTCCCAGGACGCGGAGTCTAAGTCCCAGTCTGCCTTTTCACCAGGGCCCCTGATGGTGGGGATGGACTTGGTGCAAGACTGAAACCAGGTCGCGTCCCTGGGCACCCCCGGCGGTGGCAGAGGGGTCCCGCTGAGGGTATGTGCCCGGGTAGAGCCTGCTGTGAAGGGGATGACAGATCCCGATCCGAGCGGGATGGATGGGATGACAGATCCTGATCCGAGCGGGATGGATGGGCAACTAACAGGAGTAGGCGAGGTCAGACTAGCCGGGTCGGTATTGTGCGGGCAGCGTGGTACGGGGGGAGTAAGCGGAGAATGGTCGGGGTCACATCCAGGTTCAGCAGGTAGCGGGCAGCGCGGTGCAGGAGGTCAGGCAGAAGGATGGTCAGGGACGAGCCGGGGTCAGAGCAGGAGAAGGTCAGCATAAACAGGACAGGCAGAGTTTGGCAACAAGGAGCGTACTTACAGGAACAGGAACGAGACCTTGCGGCAACTTGGAGATGCACAGGCAGCTTTAAATAGAGCGCCCTGCTCTCCCATTGGTGCGGCCGCGATCACTACTGCGCATGCGCGGCCGCCGCGATCGCCGAGGATTCTGCGCTCGCCGGCTGGGACGGATCGGCGGTCTGCGCATGCGCGCGCCGCCGAGGACCCGGGATCCCTGACAGCAAGGAAGAAATCACAGCTCCACCTGAGAAAACCACCACTCCTCCACTGCACATCAACGATATCTAGGAGGAGATACTCCCCACAAGGAATCTAGATTCTAACTGTGAAACAGCCCGGATTTTGTAAGTGCCTCTCCAATGTGGAACAATAGTATCAATTCCAATGAATCTCAAAAGGGAGGGATCTCTCCCATGATGGCGTAATAGTTGAGATTACTGCCGTCATATCACTGTGTTGTGACCTTTGGTGCTCCTCAGACCTTGGAGGCTTGCATTTAATGTGACGCCACGTCTTGCAGTGCTCACAAGGTTATTGATGGGTCTATCCTCAAGGGGTATAGGTTGCAGTTCCATGCTTTTCCCAACAGTCTACACAAAGCTGGAGGTAGCATTCCAAGCATCTCTAGCACAGTCTTTTACTAAGGTGAACCTTTTAACTGTGATAATCCATACAAGCCAATGGTGCTAAAAGTCTCCAGGGGTGCAGAGATACAACGTTTCTGGTATCTGAGCATAAGCAGTCATCATATTATTATAAAGCAGGTAGTCCCTTCTATTTATCACTTTTTATCACTTTTTACAAAACCTTCTTTCAGGAATTCACGGTCATTACCTCGGTATCTACAGACCAGAGACAGGTAAAAGTAAAAAAAAAAGTTTGTTAAAACCCTTTTAATGTATACCATATAAATGACCTGGAGAGGTTTTTTGTTTTCCCAGCAAAACTGGAGTTTCCCTTTAATCAAATTTCCTACACTATACAACTGTTCTCTTCACTATTTCCTAAAAATGTGCAAAGTACATCAAATCTGTTTTCTTGTGACTAGGTCACCAAGGCAAACTTAACCTTAAACAATCTTATAATGTTCCAACAGGTGGACAATAAATTAATATACAATAAATAATAAATCCTTAGGATAACATGGTGGCAAGTGTGTATATTCCAGTGTCAGGTCTCCAAGACAAATCTACACATTTTTTTCTACTTGCGTTTGTTTATATCATCTCGTGGAATTACAACAAGTGACCTGAATCCACTCAAGAATGTAGTAAAAACATACGTATTTATTGCTAGTTTAAAATTGTACTTTTTAAGATTTATGGCCACCATTATAAATCAATGAGGCGTTTACTACATTGTTGGACTGGAAGCACATATTTTGACAGTAGTTTCACTACTGGAGCACTGGTGACATCCTGTGGCAATAATGTACATGGGTATCTATTCGATTTAAGGAAAAAATGACAATTTTATTAACTTCAAAAACATTAGAGAATCTACCATATGTGTAATGTTGTTGTACAAATGTCCATATGCTGAATGCATTCCCTTCATCTCAGTTAGTGATTAACACAGATTTTCTTTGTATTCAATAAAGTACTGTAATAAAGAAAACTTCAGGGGGAAATGATCTCTAGACTGGGTGTTGAAGGGCACAAAAATCTGCATTCTGCACGACTCTACACATATGCAAGATTAGCGGTCATCCCCACAGACATACAGCGAGGAACAGAAGTATTTGAACACCCTGCGATTTTGCAAGTTCTCCCACTTAGAAATCATGGAGGGGTCTGACATTCACATTGTAGGTGCATTCCCACTCTGAGAAACAAAATTAAAAAAAAAAAATTCAGGAAATCACATTGTATGATTTTTAAAGAATTTATTTGTCTTGCACTGCTGAACATAAGTATTTGAACCCCTGAGAAGATCCGTGTTAATATTTGGTACAGAAGCCTTTGTCTGCAATTACAGAGGTCAGACGTTTCTTGTAGTCCTTGGCCAGGTTTGCACTGCAACAGGGATGTTGGCTGACTCCTCCACACCGATCTCCTCTAGATCTGTCAGGTTTTGGGGCTGTCGCTGAGCAACACGGAGTTTCAGCTCCCTCCAAAGATGTTCTATTGGATTTAGGTGTGGAGACTGGCTAGGCCACTCCAGAACCTTGATATGCTTCTTACGGAGCCACTCCTTGGTTCTCCTGGCTGTGTGCTTCGGGTCGTTGTCATGTTGGAAGACCAGCCACGACCCATCTTCAATGCTCTGACTGAGGGAAGGAGGTTGTTGCTGAAAATCTCACCATAAATGGCCCCATTCATCCTCTCCTTAATACAGTGCAGTCGTCCTGTCCCCTTCGCAGAAAAGCACCCCCAAAGCATGATGTTACCACCCCATGCTTCACAGTAGGGATGGTGTTCTTGGGATGCAACTCATCCTTCTTTTTCCTCCAAACACGACGAGTGAAGTTTAGACCAAAAAGTTCTACTTTGGTCTCATCTGACCACATGACTTTCTCCCATGCCTCCTCTGTATCATCCAGATGGTCATTGGCAACCTTCAGACGGGCCTGGACATGTGATGACTGGAGCAGGGGAACCTTCAGACGGGCCTGGACATGTGATGACTTGAGCAGGGAACCTTCCGTGCAATGCATGATTGGAAACCATGACGGCGTAGTGTTCTACCGACAGTGACCTGTGAAACTGTGGTCCCAGCTCTCTTCATGTCATTGACCAACTCCTCCCTTGTAGTTCTGGGCTGATTCCTCACCTTTCTTCTCATCAGTGATCCCCCACGAGGTGAGATCTTGCATGGAGCCCCAGTCCGAGGGAGACTGACAGTCGTCTTTAGCCTCTTCCATTTTCTAACAATTGCTCCAACAGTTGATCTATTTTCACCAAGCTGCTTGGCAATTGCCCCGTAGCCCTTTCCAGCCTTGTGGAGGTCCACAATTTTGTCTCTGGTGTCTTTTGACAGCTCTTTAGTCTTGCCCATGGTAGTAGTTGGCGTCTGACTGACTGTGGGGTGGACAGGTGTCTTTAAAGAGCTCAGACAGGTGCTACTAAGTTATATTAATAAGTGGAGTAGAGGTGGACTTTTTAAAGGCGCAGTAACAGGTCTTTGAGAGCCAGAATTCTTGCTGTTTCTTAGGTGTTCAAATACTTATGTTCAGCAGTGCAAGACAAATAAATTCTTTAAAAATCATACAATGTGATTTCCTGAATTTTTTTTTTAATTCTGTGTCTCAGAGTGGGAATGCACCTACAATGTGAATTTCAGACCTCTCCATGATTTCTAAGTGGGAGAACTTGCAAAATCACAGGGTGTTCAAATACTTCTGTTCCTCACTGTATACAGGGATCACTCAAGGGAGGACTGGGAACTTCTTTTAGCCTAGAGGGAAAACACATCCATTTTGACCTTTCACAGTAGGAAAGTTTGCATTGCACCACTGCAGTGATTTTGGGCATAGTGAGATGCTGTATGTGTGTCCTCTTAAAGAGTGCTATATACATATACAAATATTCATGCTGCATGTACCTTGTTATCTAACTTGTGATGTGATAGAACTTTGTATACGATGCACAACCCCCTGATTCACTCCACCAATATGCCTTTGATGGGTTACTATAGTGTATGATTACAGCCTCACTTGTCCTGATTGTCCACAGTCTCTCTCCCTCACTGATGGACCTCCACAGCTCAAGTAGAACTTGCATTACACTCCCTTGCACTGTTGAGGACACCGCCAGCATGCTGGGGGTGGGTGAGGTCTTGTAAGAGAAGGCCTAGCAATTCAGACAGCAGTGGAAGCGCTTCTAGGCAGCAAAAAAAGAGCTTCTGGCAGGGATTCTCATGCAGGTATCAGGCTCTAAAGGTACAGTAGTACAGCCATATGAAGGTAAGAATGGCCTGGGAAGCAAAGTATCACCTGTAGCAGTCATGGTGCCCCAAGCCATGGCCTATGTGGTTTATGCCAAATCTGGCCCAGAGTATAAGGTGCTTTATGTGCTAAACAAGATGACTCCTACTCTTGGAAAACTACATTGACACACCAACAAAATGACAAAAAATGGTCATGCCTTCATCACATACAGTAGAAACCTCATCATTCCTCTACCTGTTTGTCAATACCAACCCATATCACCATTCACAAGCAACCTGTTTTCTCATTCTTGCCGTGTATGTCAGCCAGGTGCTCAAGTCCAGAGATCCGCTCTTAGGGCACAATCCAATGAAACTCACTAAAGACAGCATACTCTATGAACACTATTTATTAAACTGACAGCCCACACTGAAAACTCCGACCCGAAACCACACCCTAACACCTTCACCCCACATAGAACTTAATTGTAGGGATTCCTACACCTAAGCCCTGTGTCGAGTGAAACATGTTAGGGGTGTAGCGTCTGGTTGGAGTTTTCAGAGTGTGCTATCAGTTGATTAAACATTGTTGCAGTAAGATACAGTGTCTTTGGTGTGCTGCCAATCCATTGGATTGTAAAGTGTTCTGGCTGTCTTTGTGTGAAATCCCTGGTGTTCCTGCCATTCCCTCTAGCTGTGCTGAGAACTCCATGTGCTCTCATCCAATGATTAGATTTGTCCCGACACCCACCATCCTGCACAGCCTTCCACCAGGAAGTTCAGTGTACTGCTGTTTCTCCTCCCATCGTGCTTATGTGGCTTTGAACAGAGGGTATGTGATCACTTATAAAAAGGGCTGTGCAACCAAATCAATCCATCAAAAAGTGTCAGACACTCAAAAGGGATCTTCAATATCTCCGGATCATACAGCTGCACCTCCAGTCATGTGGTGTATCTTATCCAGAGCAGAAAGTGTAGCAAAGGATCTTATGTTGGCGAAACAGGACAGAAGTTGCAAACAAGGATGAATCTGCACAAACATACCATCAAGGAACATAAAGAAGATGACCTCTGCACATCTGTAGGACACCGTTTCACACAACCGGACCACACAATGGGAGACCTCAATGTTTTAGTTCTGAAAGGAAAATTCAAATCCATCCAGGAAAGAAAAATGTTTGAACTAAGAATGCTAATTCTATTTGACACAAGAGATAATGGCCTTAACTTGGACCTGGGATTCCTCAATCATTATCCGACAGTTTCATGACTATTAGCTGAAGCTTGACCCAGCCCTCTGTGTGAGTGTAGTATCCCCCCACCCCCCCTCGCCTTTGCTGTATCTTATCTGTAGCCTTTTTTTTTTTTTTTTTCATCCCTTCTAACATTCTGCTTAAACTTTGTGATTTGCATAGTACTGCTTGGACTTTGAAGAAGGGGACATTCCCCGAAAGCTTGTCCTCAAAATTGTACGTTAGTGCAAATAAAAAAAGTATCACGGACAGTACTGAATTGTTTCTGTTATAAAAAGGGGAAACTGAATGGGTTGTTTTAAAAGCTGAGAGTTTACAACCACTTAAATGCAAATAAATTTATATGTTTTGTGATGAAGCGCTCAACTTATATAGTGTATACAAACCCTTTTTTTTTTACATCAATAATATTGTGAAAAATACAAAATAAGTGCTTAATTCCCTCTTAAATTCTATAAACTATACAAAATCATTTATAAATAACTGGGGCAAATTCACACTCCTATTTATGCCCCCTAGTGGTCAAAGACCGTGAAAAATCTAATACAAATGATAACACTTTATCTGTGCAAAGTGATAAGTGTATCCAATTACATGAACTAAATCAAATAAACAGTCCCAAGACTTGTGATGCCACACTGTGCAAATAATAAGTGTTCAATACACAGTGATTGTAACTTCACTCCATGCTGCAAACGTGCTCTTCGTGACACTCTGATGTGACTCCCCTGGATATAGCCAAAATGCCTCCTCACCTTCCACATTCGACCCTTGCGGGTCACAAAGCCTTAAATATATAATATCTCAGACAGATTTTCATGCTCCACTGACTCCACCGACTCAATAAAGATCCCCTCCAAGCAATGAATTCCTCTCAGATCACTTTCCTCACAATATGGACTCATAAACACAGGACGTATATGTAGAAACAAAGACAAACCTCCATAGTGCAACACTGTTTTAATGCACTTAAAATTTCCAAAGCAAATGAACACTCACATGTCATCCAGCAGAAAAAAGCAGTTTCCCATGTGCTATGGGTGTACTAAGGTGTACCAAAATGGCGTCCGAACCCGGAACCGGAAGTACGTCACCCCTTAACCGGAAATGCGTCGACGCGTTGCGCCACAAACACGTGGCTTCTTCAGGATTTAAATGCAGCTTACCAATTCTTAGATGTGGTGGCTGCAATAGCTCTTTTTTTAGAGTTTTTTCCTGTATTTTCCCCTGGTAATCCAGTCAGTAAATCTGGTATTTCACAGCTTCTAGAACAGGCCAAACTCTCTAGCAAAAGTGGAAGTTAGAGGGATGAGACAACTGACAGGAATACTTACAATGGTCAGCTTTCATTCATTAATGTAAAACCTTTAATGCAAAAGGAAAAAAAAACTGCTTGCTGTAAATCCTAATAAAAGTGTTAGCCGGAGTTAAGCTTCAAATTGTAAGATAAGTCCATGATATCCTGCTAGTGCGTCAGACACAACCCTCCCTCCAGACATCGTGCTGCTTTTCAAAGGTGTGTGCTTTACTATCGCATCTAAAACGCAGACATCCTAAGGCAGGAAGTGTTTTACTGGCTGGATCACTAGGTGAAGGAGAAAAAAAAGCCGAAAAAAGAAAATGAATGCAGCCACAACATCTGAGTGGTAAGCCCTAATATATAAGAATTTTTGGTTTTGATGACTGGTGAAACCTGTTAGACTCTAGCAGGCAATGTATGTTACTATAAAAAGTCTCTTCTGAGTGCGGCACCTTATACAGAACAGAAAACATACAGTTTGTGAAAGAGTTTCCTCCTCAATTGTATAGTAAAGAATAAGTGAAACGATAGTGTAGTACAAAGTAAGCAACCAACACAATAAACACTGCATGGTAAAGGGGTACAGGCTATCTTTAAAAATACCGTATTTTTCGCCGTATAAGACGCACCTGACCATAAGACGCACCTAGGTTTTAGAGGCAGAAAACAGGAAAAAAAAAATTCTGAACTAATGTACTGCAGACACAGTACAGGAGATGACCAGAGACTGCGGACATAGTACAGGAGATGACCAGAGACTGCGGACACAGTACAGGAGATGACCAGAGACTGCGGACACAGTACAGGAGATGACCAGAGACTGCGGACACAGTACAGGAGATGACCAGAGACTGCGGACACAGTACAGGAGATGACCAGAGACTGCGGACATAGTACAGGAGATGACCAGAGACTGCGGACAGCACAGAGATGACCAGAGACTGCGGACAGCACAGGAGATGACCAGAGACTGCGGACAGCACAGAGATGACCAGAGACTGCGGACAGCACAGAGATGACCAGAGACTGCGGACACAGTACAGGAGATGACCAGAGACTGCGGACACAGTACAGGAGATGACCAGAGACTGCGGACAGTACAGGGATGACCAGAGACTGCGGACAGCACAGGGATGACCAGAGACTGCGGACAGTACAGGGGATGACCAGAGACTGCGGACACAGTACAGGAGATGACCAGAGACTGCGGACACAGTACAGGAGATGACCAGAGACTGCGGACAGTACAGGGATGACCAGAGACTGCGGACAGCACAGGGATGACCAGAGACTGCGGACAGCACAGGGATGACCAGAGACTGCGGACAGTACAGGGATGACCAGAGACTGCGGACAGCACAGGGATGACCAGAGACTGCGGACAGCACAGGGATGACCAGAGACTGCGGACAGTACAGATGACTGCTGACCTTTGGGGAGGTGGGGAGCGGGTACCTGAATTTGACAGGTACCCGCTCTTACTTCCGCAGAGTTTTTGTTTGAGCTTACCTGTTCCTCTATCCAGCCGCGTGCTGTCTTCCCGGCTTCTGTAATGGCGCTCGGCATGACAGCCGGGTGCCCAGTGCGCATGAGCGAGAAGCACTTGCGCTTTGTGATTGGTCCGGCGGCTTCTGGGATCTGTCATGTGTCCCAGGTACCGCCTTACCATTCACAAAAAGCACCGCTTCTTGAGCATGCGCACTTGGCACCCGGCTGTCATGCCCAGTGCCCACACTACAGAAGCCGGGAAGACAGCGCGCCGCTGGATAGAGGAACAGGTAAGGTCCTGCTGCAGAGCTGAGCGGCCGGCCCAGTATTCTGACACGGCCGCGGTGGAAATACCGGACCGGCCGCTCCATATTCGCCCCATAAGACGCACTGACATTTCCCCCCCCAGTTTTGGGGAAGAAAAAGTGCGTCTTATACGGCGAAAAATACGGTACAGTAAAGCTCGTCGCATACTTCTCTTTCATATGTTGTTCAGTGGGAGCGCGACCTGGGAGTGGCTGTGGATCCGGAGGACTGGAATAAGGCCTGGTCATTCATAGCTAAATACTCATTTAATACGACTACACTGGAGGCAGCCTATAAGGTATTGTTTCGGCACGGTTGGCCCGGGCTAACCCTGCCTGTAGTGATCAATGTTTTCGGGGTTGTGGCCATCCTGGAGATGTCTTGCATATCTGGTGGTCATGCCCGAGACTGTTTCGCTTTTGGTCTCGTGTGTTTGGCCTCCTTTTCACCTCGTTCCATCTCTCCATACGCCGGTACGCCTTGCTTCAATGCCCCATACCGGGCCTCTTGGCTCACCAGCAGAAGTTGGCTTCTTATTTGTTTTTATCGGCCACTAGAACAATTGCTCAGGCCTGGAAGAGTCCGTTTGTCCCTATTCAGGGGGTGCGGGATCGTATGACTACTATGATGCTCAACGAACAGATGTCGAGTATCCGCAACGACTCCCACCGTAAATTTTTGAAAATATGGGAGCCGTGGTTGCAATATGCCTTTCCCACACCCCCCCCCCCGGCTAGCCTGGGGATGTAATGGCGTTTGATACTGGCGCTCTTGGACCCCTGCTTTTTGCCCCCCCCCCCTTTTTTTCCCCCTTTCTCTCTCTCTCTGTTTTTGGTGTGACTGGACAGCTGCCTTTAGTTGTTAGAGTCAGTTGCATTAATGTTTTGTACCTTATGTGCCATTGATAGCCCCTGCGTGGGCGTACCTTTTGCCCTGTTGGCGTTAGAGCACTGTTTTTCTTTTTATTTTGCACATTTTCTTTTTTTCTCTTTTCTCTCTGTGCAATTGATAGCCCCTGTGTGGGCGTGTTTTATTGCCTCTGTTTTATAAAATGTTTAAAAATGAATAAAAACCATTGGAATATAAAAATACAGTAAAATACTCAAACTTCTGGTTTAGTGCTGGATAGAATCACCAAGGGCTAAATTTCTTTCCTTTTTTTTTTTTCTTTCTTCCTCTCTTTCCTTCTTAGTGGCTTTACATAATTTTGATGCAGCACTGACTAAGCACTTGTTCCCAACGTCAAGGATATGATAGATGTCTATGGTAAAATACTCTCTTTAATTATATAATGCACATGCTCTGCCAGCAGCAACCAGATGTTCATGAAACCTACCAGGTTATCCATTCTATATGCATGAGAATATAGATGTATTTTTTCCCAGAAGTTAGTTGTTTTAGCAACAAGTACAATTGTCAATCTAACAACAAAAATATATTGGTAATATTTTAACGTCATTGCAGTAAGTCTTATCGAATCCGATTGAGTTTGTATAGCTTTTTCACTACCAAGATCACAAATTCTTTACAAAATCCTGCACTCCGCATGTCTGTAACCACTTAGTGCCGTTATCCAGCGCCTACATCTCCGAGGCAATGTAAATAACTTCACAGAAAGATCTCTAAGTGTTTGGTATTTGTACCACTGACCCTTCCTATGAAGTCCTTCTTTTATCGAAGATGAAAGGCTTAAATTAATTTTTTACGCACTTATTTTAAATCCATTTCATGACTTTCCCCTAACGACCACACTGGATGTTTACATTTTTATACCAATAACCATTAGTATATAGCACTCTATGACAAGCGTTTCATTTAGAATGCATGGCAAGGGTCTGGTTTACACGTTGAGAAGGTGGAATTTGTCTGTTTACCCGTGTGTGGCATCCATAATTTAACAGCATGTACTTATGGCAAGGAATGATATCAACAATAAAAGTGAGATTTGATAAAATGGTGACTATCCAACAGAATGAAGAATGTGTGTCATGTATATTATTATTACATTATTATTATACAGTATTTATAAAGCGCCAATAGTTCTCTCAGCACTGTACATTACAAAGGGGGACAGAACATGTGACAGAACAATACCAATACAATGCAAAACATGAGGGGATTGAGGGCCCTGCTCCTTGGAGCTTACAATCTAGGAGGGAGGGGATGGTGGCACAGGAGGAGATAGCTGTGGGGGATGGAGTGGTAGGAAGAGTGGAGGAGGTTGGCAAGTTAGCAGGGGGTGGGGTAGGCTTCCCTGAAGAGGTGGGTTTTCAGGGTGCGCCTAAAGGAGAGGAGAGTAGGTGATAATCTGATGGGTTGGGGTAGGGAGTTCCAGAGGATGGGTGACACCCTGGAAAAGTCCTGGAGGCGGGCATGGGAGGAGGAGACCAGGGAACTAGAGAGAAGGAGGTCTTGTGAGGAGCGGAGTGTGCGTGTTGGGCGGTACTTGGATATTAGGTCAGTGATGTAGTTCGGGGCAGTATGGTGGACGGCTTTGTACGTCAGTGTTAGGATTTTGAATTTGATCCGTTGCGCAATCGGAAGCCAGTGGAGGGATTGGCAGAGGGGGGTAGAGGACACTGAATGGAGGCCAGTGGAGGGATTGGCAGAGGGGGGTGGCGGAAATGGAGCGGTTGGAAAGGTGAATGAGTCTGGCAGCCGTATTCAGGATGGACTGAAGCGGGGATAGCCAGCGGTGAGGCAGGCCAGTGAGGAGGGAGTTGCAGTAGTCAAGTTTTGATATGATGAGGGAGTGGATGAGCTGTTTAGTGGTTTCTGGGGTTAGGAACGTGCAGATTTTGGTGATGTTGCGTATATGGGGTATTTGTGACAACACAGTTGAAGATTACCATAAAATATGGGCTTTGAATACACCCCTCAATTATTCAATTGTAAGTGAGGAGGACTTGGTAACTAATTTGTATGTTAGACCAAATAATATTTGTGTCAAGGACAATGTTAGACATTATTAGAGTTTAACAAACCTTCAGGTCAAACGCTCTTTATTGCATTTGAAAGCATGCAACTAAATGCAGCCATTTCACAAGCGAAGGCTGCCTTTGATATGCTTTGCCTAGAGTTTGAATGCCCCCAATAGGACATGCAGTCTTCCAAAGAAACATAACACAACATAAAACAGGTCAAACACAGCCTCTGAACTGTCATGTCTGCTGCTTAACCGGTTCCCGCCGGGCCTATGGCCGAATGGTGGCCGGCAAAAACCCTCGACCCTCCGGGTGGATGCCATAGCATCCTTTCAGGCATGCGCAGTTTGCATGCCAGCAGAGCTGCGCAGCGGCGCGATCTGTCACCGGCCATGTACCTCAGACACGGCCAATGACAGATCTGTGTACCGTTCCCCGTTGCCAGCCTGATGTGACCTGCCGTGGCCAATCACAGCAGGTCACATGACAGTTGTATACAATGGATGGCTTCCTATCATGCCATCCATTGTATACAAGTGTGGCTAGCTGTGAATGGTCACAGCGATCACATGCACAAGCTGGGCCAATCACAGCCCAGCTGTGTCATGTGATTAGCTGTGGCCAAATCACAGTTAAGGAAAAAAAAAATCCTGAATGAATCGATGTCAAAGTAATTCTTTGCTATAAGCAAATTGTGTAAAAAAAAAAGTATATATATATATATATATATAGATCACTTCCCCAAAGTAGTACAATGTTACTATGGTAACATTATACTACTTTGGTCATAGTGAAATATGAAAAAAATCTTTAAAAAAAGAGAAAAAATGTAATAAAAAATAATACAAAAATTTAAAAAAATTATCAATTTTATTTTTTTCTTCATTTCCGAAAAATTATGACAAAAAAATTACAACTTCAAAAAACTCGCCATGCTTGTTATGAAATACATCGGACTGTCTACTTTATGGGGTCATTGGGGGGATATCTGTCCTGTCCTGACATTTGGGGGATATCTGTACTGTCCTGACATTTGGGGGATATCTGTACCGTCCTGACATTTGGGTGATATCTGTACTGTCCTGACATTTGGGGGATATCTGTACTGTCCTGACATTGGGGGGATATCTGTACTGCTCTGACATTTGGGGGATATCTGTACTGTCCTGACATTTGGGGGATATCTGTACCGTCCTGACATTTGGGGGATATCTGTACTGTCCTGACATTTGGGGGATATCTGTACTGTCCTGACATTTGGGGGATATCTGTACTGTTCTGACATTTGGGGGATATCTGTACCGTCCTGACATTTGTGTGATATCTGTACTGTCCTGACATTTGGGGGATATCTGTACTGTCCTGACATTGGGGGGATATCTGTACTGTTCTGACATTTGGGGGATATCTGTACTGTCCTGACATTTGGGGGATATCTGTACCGTCCTGACATTTGGGGGATATCTGTACTGTCCTGACATTTGGGGGATATCTGTACTGTCCTGACATTTGGGGGATATCTGTTCTGTTCTGACATTTGGGGGATATCTGTACTGTTCTGACATTTGGGGGATATCTGTACCGTCCTGACATTTGGGGGATATCTGTACTGTTCTGACATTTGGGGGATATCTGTACTATTCTGACATTTGGGGGATATCTGTACTGTACTGAATTTTGGGGGATATCTGTACTATTCTGACATTTGGGGGATATCTGTAATGTTCTGACATTTGGGGGATATCTGTACTGTCCTGACATTTGGGGGATATCTGTACTGTTCTGACATTCTTGGATCTCAAGAAATTAGATTGGCTGTCAGAACTTCAGGATTGATTAATATTCAAATATACAGTATCCCATAGTTTGTGAACTCTATAACTTTCCTACAGACTAAATAATAAATACTAATTTGGGTTATTTTCACCAAGGACATGTAGCAGAATACATCTCGGCCTAAATTTATGAAGAACAATTATTTATTTGCAAACTTTTATAACAGAAACAAAGAAAAACGTGTTTTTTTTATTTTTGGTCTTTTTTTGTTAATTTAGCAAAAAATAAAAACCCCGGCGGTGATTAAATACCACCAAAAGAAAGCTCTAGTTGTGTGAAGAAAATGATAAAATTTTAGTTTGGATATAATGTTGTATGACCGCGCAATTGTCATTCAAAGTGTGAGAGCGCTGAAACCTGAAAACTGGCCTGGGCAGGAAGGGGTAAAATTGCCCGGTATTGAAGGGGTTAAAGTCGATGGGATTTTGAAAACCTGTTGGTGTGCATTTCAAAGGAAAGCAACACCCTAGGTCTTATAGAAATTATTCTTATTCAAGTTTTTACAAAACTAAATAAAATAATGATTTGTTTTATCCACTGCAACCCTGTCTAGCTTCAGTAAAGTGAATTCAGACTGTACCCGATATGTCTCTACACTTTGCATCTCAACCTATTTAAAGCAAACTGACCTATCCGTGCATAAAATTAAATCTGCACAGCATGTGCTTAATTTGCTATCAAAAACCACAAGAAACAAGATCAAAGCTGTAGCCGGTTTAATTTTATGATGACAAAGCCTCTATATGTTAACAACTCCTGGCAAGCTTTCGTTTTCAGAGTAAGGACATGACAAAAAAACTAACTATGAATAGGAACCCCACTGCACCAATGAGAGCAGAGTAAATGCCAATTACATCTCAGAGAAATTATGGGGTTGATTTACTAAAGGTAAATTGGCCATTCAAGGGAATTTTCATTTTGCAAGAGAATTTTCCCTATCCACTTTCCCTCCAAGAGAATGTATTCCCCTTCCTGACCGGGCCATTTTTTACAATGTGTTACTTTAACTGACCATTGCGCAGTCATGCAACGCTGTACATAAATGAAATTTATGTCCTTTTTTCTCCACAAATAGTTTTCTTTCAGTGGTAATTGATCACCTGTGAGTTTTTTATTTTTTGCGCTATCAACAAAAAAGACCGAAAATGTGAAAAAAACACATTTTTACTTTTTGCTATAAAACATACTTTTAAATTTTTTTTAAAAAAAATCTAAATTTCTTCATAAATATAGGCCAAAATGTATTCTGCCAAATGTCTTTGCTATAAAAAAAATCCCAATACATGTAAATTAATTGGTTTATGTGAAAGTTATATCATCTACAAATGGCGGTATATATACTGGATTTTTTTTTATACTAGTAATGGAGGCGATCAGCGACTTATAGTGGGACTGTGGCGGCCATTCTGACACTAGGGGGGAACCAGGGGCAGACTGACCATTTGGAAACTCGGGATCTGCCCGAGGGCCCAGGGTCAGTAGGGGGCCCCATGAGATGCCCCTGGTATCTTTTTCATAGGCTTTTTTGAGTTTGGGCAAGGACAAAGGGGCCCCATGATCCCCTATTGCCCAGGGGCCCCATGAGTTGTCAGTCCGTCCCTGGGGGGAACTGATTACCTGCCACTGACATCCCCAGTGACACTAATACAGTGAGCACTGACACTGTACTAATGACACTGGGCAGGAAGGGGTTAACATCTGGGGTGATCAAAGGGTTAACTGTGTGCTGTGTGCTTTACTTGTTTTACTGTATGTGTTTTACTTGGGAAACATGCTGCTGTGCATTTCTCTGTTGTGCAGAGAAATACACAGCAGCATGTTACTGCTGGCAGGAGAGAGACCGGTGTTGTTTATACACAATTCTCTCTGCTGTCAGTGACACGTGGCGATCGCCGGGTGCCGGTGGGGAATCTCAAGCTGGGACCTGGTGATCGACATAGCGGCGATGATCACATTGGCGGTGCAGGTAGGGGGCCCCGTAGCCGGAATCATGTATATATATATGTGATTTTGCACAGCCCTGCCGCCCTGTAGCAGTAGTTCTGCTATAGGGCGGTACGAAAGCGGCTATCTTAAGATGTGTAGAAAATACATTTTGGAAAGATTGTCCAATTGCAAGGAAAATAGTATTGCTTACACATGATTAGCTAATGGAAGTCAGAAGATCTTCACCACCTTGTCAAGGTAACAACTTGTTTGCCTTTAGCAAATGAACTCCTAAGTCTCACAGTTAAAGCGGAAATTCACTTTCTCAATCAACATTGTCCATGTTTAATCCTTATGCTGCTAGCATTTGTACATAGTGTACATAGAAAAGGACTGTATCATATACTGTATACCCGTTTTACACCTTTTTTTTTTTTACTTTTCTTTAGTCCTGGTTTCCAGACCTAGGCAAATTATGTCATACATCCAGAAATCTTCAGGAGGGGATGCAGAGTTTTCTCAACCATAGCACACCCTCCAGCCTACATGCCTGAGATAAGGGCAGATAGATTCCAGGAAGTAAATGCTACATGAATCATTTGCCATTACTCAAGATAGCCATGACTAGAACATGCTGGGGGATGTTTTCCAAAGTGATTTATTAGCAAACTAAAGCATGGAGACCTGGATGGATGGATGGACGGGTGAGTTTGCTTTGAATATTAAAAATGAATTAAATAGCGTTTTCGGTTTGTGATGCTCAGATACAGTGCAGTTCCGCTTTAAGATGTTTACAGAAAGTGATGCAACAGCAGATCTTTCCAAATAAGTACAGTTAATTGATTTGTTAACAAAAACACAGTATTTCTTACCATATAAAAAACAATTAGAAAAAGAGCAGCGAGTATAAAATATAGAGAATGTTGTGTCTGACTGGTTGTATTCATAAAAAAAGTCTCATTTTTTTTAGTTTTTATTAGTTAGTGATGTCCAGTTTAAATTTTACTTGTTTTTATTTTATACATAGATATGTTAAATCCCAAGTTTAGCTAAAATCAAAAACATAAAAATCATTACAAGGGACACAACGTACAGTTAATATGTGGTATTCCCCCAGCTGATTTTCTTTCTTTTAGGAAAAATCTTCCAGGGGCGGACTGACAACTCATGGGGCCCCCGGGAAATAGGGGATCATGGGGCCCCTGTGTCCTTGCCCAAACTCAAAAAAGCCTATGAAAAAGGTACCAGGGGCATCTCATGGGGCCCCCTACTGACCCCGGGCCCTCAATAGGGGATCATGGGGCCCCTGTGTTCTTGCCCAAACTCAAAAAAACCTATGAAAAAGGTACCAGGGGCATCTCATGGGGCCCCCTACTGACCCCGGGCCCTCGGGCAGTGCCCGAGTTTCCAAATGGTCAGTCCGCCCCTGGTTAATACAAATAACGGGCTGCCAGGAGCTCTCATCAAGAGAGCTTCACTTTGCCCATCTTTCCCTGCTAGATCCTCAGATCTGCCATTCGTAGAAGCCAAATTACAGCTTTTATGAACGGAACATAAACTCTGAAAGGGGGACGGATGGATGATTGATTGCTCTGCCCCATCTATTCATAGATCCTGTGTCATTCATAGAAGCTGTAGTACTGCTTCTGTGAATGGGAGATCTTGCAGGAAAGGGTGGGCATAGCCAAGCTCTCTTGATCAGAGCTCCTGGCAGCCCTTTAGTTGTATTAAGCCCTGCCCTACAGGAAGATTTAGGCAGTGAAGGTGGGGGGATGGAAGAAGTTTTCTTCTAAAAGAAGAATCAGCACAAGGGAAACTTTATACTAACTGCAATGTACTGTATGTCCATTGTGCAGATCTTTATGTTTTTGATTTTGGATAAACTTGGGCTTAAACCATTTCAATACCGTGCGATTTTCCCCCTTCCTGCCCAGGCCAGTTTTCAGGTTTCAGCGCTCTCACACTTTGAATGACAATTCCGCGGTCATACAACATTGTACCCAAACTAAAATTTTATCATTTTCTTCACACAACTAGAGCTTTCTTTTGGTGGTATTTAATCACCGCCGGGGTTTTTATTTTTTGCTAAATTAACAAAAAAAGACCAAACATTTTGAAAAAAAAAACACGTTTTGCTTTTTTTCTGTTATAAAAGTTTACAAATAAATAATTGTTCTTCATAAATTTAGGCCGAGATGTATTCTGCTACATGTCTTTGGTGAAAATAACCCAAATTAGGATGTATTTTTTAGTTTGTAGGAAAGTTATAGAGTTCACAAACTATGGTATAGATCTGAAAATTGATCAATCCTGAAATACTGACAGCCAATCTAATTTCTTGAGGTCCAAGAATGTCAGAACAGTACAGATATCCCCCAAATGTCAGGACGGTACAGATATCCCCCAAATGTCAGGACGGTACAGATATCCCCCAAATGTCAGGACAGTACAGATATCCCCCAAATGTCAGAACAGTACAGATATCCCCCAAATGTCAGGACAGTACAGATATCCCCCAAATGTCAGAACGGTACAGATATCCCCCAAATGTCAGGACAGTACAGATATCCCCCAAATGTCAGGACGGTACAGATATCCCCCAAATGTCAGGACGGTACAGATATCCCCCAAATGTCAGGACAGTACAGATATCCCCCAAATGTCAGGATGGTACAGATATCCCCCAAATGTCAGAACGGTACAGATATCCCCCAAATGACCCCTTTTTGCAGAGTAGACAGTCCGACGTACTTCATAAGAGGAATGGCGAGTTTTTTGAAGTTGTATTTTTTTTGTCATAATTTTTCGGAAAATGAAAAAATTAAATAAATTATTTTTACTATTTTTTTTTTTTACATACTGTCACCAGTGCAGTACAGCATCATCATATAACTGGCATGGCGGTGAACAGGAACACTGACTGGTGACAGTATGAAAAAAAAATATATACCGTATATATATATTTTTTTTTTTTACTTTTTATTACATTTTTTTTTTTTTTTACCAAAAAATAGTAACATTGTACTACTTTGGGGAAGTGATCAGTATTTTTTTTTTTTTACACAATTTGCTTATAGCAAAGAATTACTTTGCTATAAGCAAGCATTTACCTGAATGACATCGATTCATTCAGGGTTTTCAGGTTTTTATGACATGTGCATGTGACCTGCTGTGACCATTCACAGCTAGACACTAGTATACAATGGATGGCATGAATGAAGCCATCCATTGTATACAACTGTCATTTGACCCGCTGTGATTGGTCACAGCAGGTCACATGGTACCGGCAACAGGGGCCGGTACTCAGATCGGCTGTGTCCGAGGTACCCGGCCGGTGATAGATGGCGCCGCTGCGCGGCTCTGCAACCACGCGAACTGCGCATGTGCCGGAGGACGCCAAATGGCGTATACCCCGGAAATCGAATGCATTTTTGCGGCCGCCAAACGGCTATAGGCTAGGCGGCTAATGGTTAATTCAGATTTAGAACAAAATCATACTAGAAAAGGCATTTCCTGTTTTTGCATTATCTAGAAAAAAACGTCCTACAGCTGTCTATCAATTTGTAAACCCCACCAAGAGGCCACTCAAGCTTTGCAGATCCATCCTCCCGGAGGCTGCAAAGAAGGGAACTTCAAATTAAAATTTCCAACCCCTGGAATAAATTACGTAAACAAAATGCTACAGAGTAACAATGTGGATTAGGATTACAAAAGTATGTAGCCTATAGATTAAAATAAAATATTTTTTACATTCGCTTCATAAAGGAATTTACTTTTTCAAAGAACACGAAACACTCAGGGACAACCTTATTTACTTTTCTTAGGGCCCAAAGATTTATATCTACACCCCTGAGAAATCTTTCTAAGGGGTCCTACTTAAGCCTTAAATAAATACACATCAGAGAAGTTAATTTTAAAGAATCCTGGGTGCAGGGGCGGACTGACAACTCATGGGGCCCCCGGGTAATAGGGGATCATGGGGCCCCTGTGTCCTTGCCCAAACTCAAAAAAGCCTATGAAAAAGGTACCAGGGGCATCTCATGGGGCCCCCTACTGACCCCGGGCCCTCAATAGGGGATCATGGGGCCCCTGTGTTCTTGCCCAAACTCAAAAAAACCTATGAAAAAGGTACCAGGGGCATCTCATGGGGCCCCCTACTGACCCTGGGCCCTTAGGCAGTGCCCGAGTTTCCAAATGGTCAGTCCGCCTCTGCCTGGGTGCATGCCAGTGAGCACTCCTGTATTTAGAAAGTGAATATTTTATTCTATGAAAATGTACGCTTTAACTATGTTGCATGTCTGAAGGATTATGCAGAGGACTCAGTTACCCAGCAAAGTTCAGCCTTGCCAAGAATAATAATAATTAGCGTATCTTCAAATAGTCACTTCTATCAGTCATATTTTTATAACTTATAATGTTTAAGAAAGTAAAATGCAAGAGAAATCTTGAAGGCCGTGTCTTTATGGAACACTTGCATTACATCACTGTCATGCTTACCTTGCAAACAGTAGAGAACTGTTGATCGTTGCCTGTTCCAATTACAACATAACCATCCTTCGCTTTAAATGACTGAAAAAAAAAATTAAATAAACATAAGGTCAGCTAAGAAAGTGCATTCAAAACATATCATGCCAGAAAAAAATGTTTACTTTGCAACTTATATTTTAATAGTCACACAGAAAAATTACACATCTGGAAACAAATTTACAAGGTTGAGTTTTCTATATATAACACTCAGAAAAGATGATTAAAAGTTCAGACAAGGTTGTTCTTTGAGATGTCCCCAGGATAGTGCTAGGAAGGCTTATAGTTTGTATAACCAATTAAAGGTGGTTTGAAATAGTGTAATATAAATATTAAGGAATTTTCAGAAAAAATGTATACAGCTCAATACTTGCAACTCTGAAATCATATATTGTTTTCAGATAGATTCCTGGTAAGGTATATCATCAAAGTCATTCTTAGATACAGATGAAAAGATCAGTCTAATTTAAAGAGTAAATCCACTTTTGTAGGGGAAAAAAGCAATCCCTTCTGGGTGATCAATGCACATTGCAATGATTTTAAAAAAAAGTTGTTGCGGGTTCCTACCTGCTTCTGTTCTGAAGAAAAAGCTGTTTGCTGGGTTATTTTAATGTGCAAAGTGAATCTTAATGGAAGTGACTTTTCCATGAAAAATGTATTATTTTTTTATTTATTACACATATCTATATAGTGCTGTCAATGTCTGCAGCACTTTACATATATTTTGTACATTCACATCAGTCTCTGCGCTCAAGGAGCTTGCAATCTAAGGTCCCTAACTCACATTCATACATACACATACTAGGGCCAATTTTGGTGTCCGTTTATGACACAGAGAATAACTGCGATTCAGAGGATCTCAGCTATTCTCTGGTCATTCACAGTTTATGACACTCAGGAGATCAGTTCAGCCCTTCTCTGGAGATCTGTGTTCTCCCTCCAGATTCTCCAGCCCAGAGCTGGAGAATCGGAGGGACCGCAAACTAAGCAGAGATAATTTACCTCCGCTTAGTAAACTGATCTTTTACTGTAATCTCACGAGATTATAGTAAAATGAGCCGTTTTCCAGCGTTTGGAGACCGTTCTCCCTTCGTTTGGAGAACTGATCTACATAATGCTTCATAAACGGCATTCACAGGAGAACTGTGTTCTCCGAGAATTCCAGAGAACTGAGTAGCGAGCTATTACCGCTGGTTCATAAACGGACACCTTAGTCAGGAGCCAATTAACCTACCAGCATGTCTTTGGTGTGTGAAGGGAAACAGGAGTAACTAGAGGAAACTAATCAGCTGATGCACTTGCAGAGTTCTAATGAGTAAACCTCTAGGGTTGCATTCCTTAACCTCCCTGGCGGTATGATTCTTTCCGATTTTTTGTGCTGAAAGCGGTACCATTTTTTTGCATGGAAATATGTATTTTTTTTATTGTAGACCTGTAATTTTTAGGAATAACTCACTGAAATCTGTCCGAACAAGAGTCTAGTAAACATCCCGGGGAGGATAAAACTTGAAACACGAAATCATAAATTATAATTTAATATATAATCATAAAAAATAATAATATAATAATAATAAATTTAATTCAACAATATAATCAAACCAAAAACACTGAAATTTGAAATACAGAGGCAAATTCGTACATCGCTGAGTAAAGTCGCAGAATCGTTTTCAGTGTCTGATGACGAATTTCCCCCACGAATCATTATCACTCAATTCTGCAAGTGGTTCTGATTTACTAGCGCTGTTCTAAAATCGCTTTTGACGTAAAGGGACGCTTTTTGGACGCCATGGACTTTTCTAAGTTTCCAGGCAGAAAGAACAGTCAAAATGCAGGCAGGGCGCCGGACAAAGCACTCGGGACAAAATGTATGTGAAATGGGTTGAAACAGCAATGACAGCAAAAATGGAATTTTTAAAATTTTCAAATTTCCCGCCGGTTCCGGCGCCCGTACGTCCCGAAGTCACAGGGACCGGAACACGGAAGCCAGATGCCGGCATTGGCCGGAGGAGATGGCCGGGGACGCTGCAGGGGACACATCGCGGGAGCGAAGGACAAGGTAAGTGCTGCAGGGACTCCCTGAGCAATGCCGCATGGTAAGCCCGAGTGTAGCTCGGGGTTACCCGTATGTCCCGACGTCACAGGGACTGGAACACGGAAGCCAGATGCCGGCATCGGCCGGAGGAGATGGCCGGGGACGCTGCAGGGGACACATCGCGGGAGCGAAGGACAACGTAAGCTGTGCAGGGACTCCCTATGCAGCGCCGCATGGTAAGCCCGAGTGTAGCTCGGGGGGGATACCGCTTTTGGTACTGAAACTTTACCCCGAGCTACACTCGGGAATACCGCCAGGGGGGTTAACTGCCCCAAACCTCTGGAAAGCTTAGCGCTGCCCGATATTAGCTGCCTTCTTATGCATGCCTTGGATTGGTTTTGTTATAGATCACATAAAGATTGGATCCTTTAGATCATAAGGTTAAGCAACCTTCCGCCACTAATGCTTGAAAAAAAGATTGTCTTCATTATTATGTTGGGATAATTAAATGGTGTCTTTTTAGAATGAATTATTCATGACCTATGATGTACATTATTTGCTATATGGATATTCTCTGCTATTAAACGATCCCATCCATCAGGGCAGTTGGAATAGGATGATCGGCTGTGCGTGATTACCTGTGTGTGACTGGGACCAATTAGTCTCAACTGCACATTGCCAACTGTCAAGTTTTGATCAGGCGATGGTTTGTGCCCACTCATGGAGTATTTTGTGCTCGATTCAGAGGGGGCCTTTTGCCCCCTGTTCTTTTCCCAGTTTTGCCTTGACATTGGCAGCCATCTGTCTGTGTGTGGGGCAGATCTGCAACACTTTCTATCCAAGTCATCAATCTAAGCAAAGGATCTATGTCTCCTCTGATCATTGTCATGTTTAACCTTGGAGTATCTGCTGACAGTTGTCTGCTTGTGTTAGTGGGCAGTTGTGTGATAATTTCCAATCGAAGTGGAGGATTTATGTCTCTCCTAATACATTTTGTGTATCGCTTCCAGATGATTGCTGTTAGTGGTCTGTCCATGTGTGCAGGAAATTCTGCAACACCCAGATTTAAGCCACAACTGTTGGCATGTCAATTTGATTTCTGATGTTTGATTGGTGGCCTGAAATTACTGTATACTGGTAGCTGTCCCCAGATTCAACAGGTTGCAAATCCAGGTTAAATTTCTCTTTTGCCTCAAAGGTTAACATATATTAATTTTGTTTTAATGGGAAATGGATATAGTTATGTTATTTAGATTTTAGATTAAAGCATGAAATTAGTTCCATAGAATTACTATTGTATATGCTAAGTTATTAAAACCAAACTCACTTTCATATCGCAATTGTGATTGGGTTACAATAATTAAGTGTTCCTGCATGGCGACCACTTCCTGTTATCTCACATATATATTCTTATTATTATAGCCAAATTTACCCCCCTAACTCCTCCCACAGTTTTTACACTACATAGACAGTAATATACGGAAACGTGCGGATTGTTCCCGATTGGTGTGCTATTACTTTGTGGAACGTTTCACCGAATGGTTCACAAAATATCGCCGTTTTTGTGGTGAAATTGGTCCCATAGGAATGAATGGCGGAATGTTCAAAACTAGAGTGGGAGCTGACAAAAGCTAGAGTGTGAGCTGAAAAATCAGGACATGATTTCTAAACTGCCATCACTCCCTCATTTTCAAGCCCACCTACACAAATCTTATATAAAACGTTCAGCTATCCCTGCTGCCACTAAAAATGTCCACGGCTAAGCCATAGTCCTGATAGTTTTCACAATATGACCATTTGTTTGCAACTCACGCCGCCCATTGACATTCATTGAAACTCCACTCTAGCCACCTCAAATTTGAAGGGCAATTTCTAAACTGCGACTGTGCCTTCATTTTTAATATTTCAGAGACATCCTAGGCATCAAAATGTAGGTCTGGGTCTTGTGATTCTCACAATATAAAGCTCTTCAGTGTAGGATTTCTAATTTTTAAACCGTTTGAAGATGGCAAGTTGGAGCAGTTTGTTTTTAACCGCTCTTCTCTGCCCTTGCTGTAGAGTGAGTTGCCATAGGAACCCAGGTGTGTGAGCAGGCAGCAGAGTGACAAGCCACTCCGCCCAGTTACTCCGCCCACTCCAGTTGTAGACTACTGGTGGAGGCAAGAACACTTCCCACAATTTCCCCAGAAATTGGAGCTTTTCTAGTTGGAGTTAATTATCAAATACCTGCCAGCCTGACAAGAATCTGTGTATAATACATAATATATACACACACACAACTATGATTTATTAATTTATCTGTTACTCCTGAAGAGGGAGTGAGATTCACTCAAAAATACATTGAGTTTTAACATTTCTTTATATTTCTTTATTGAGTTTGGAGTTTCTTTTATCTATGAAACCTGGCTGGACTACATTTCTCTGATAAGCACCCGATGGACACACAATATGAATCAACAGGTGAGCCATAGTAATCTACACCCGGCATAAATATCTGGTGAGTTTTTTCCTGTGTGTACATCTGTGTTATCAGATCTTGCAGCACTCAGATGATATAATTCTTTATCCACCAGTGAATGAATACATTTTTGTGAACACATCCCGGACTCCATATGTTGTGAAGAAATAATATTTTACACTTTTGGATCTACTGGTACTCTTAAATGCTCCCAGTTTTCTTTGTCTCATTTCAATATATATTCTTTGCTGGGGATCAGGATGGTAGCAGATTGAAAAGAGCAGGTTATCTTTCAGCAATTTAAATTGGGACCCTTTCACATGCGAGTTTAGTCTGGAGAGGTCAGTTTTTCAGACAGATTCGGGCTGAACAAGTATGTTTGTTTATAGGTGGGCAGATGAAAATGAACGTATGTCCGTTTTCATCTGCTTATACCCAAGTCCGTTTGTGTCTTCAGAAAAAGGAAAAGGTCAGTTTTGTATTAACCACTTGCCGCCCTGCTACTGTAGAAATACGGCGGCAGGGCGGCACGGGCAGGCAAAACCACGTTTTAAAACGTGTGTTTTGTAAACAGGTAAGGGGCACGCGCGAGGCGCGCCGCCGCCCTACCTGTCCCGCCGATCACAGCTGCGGATGTCAGTCGCCGGGTCACAGCCGGTCCTTACCGGCTATCTCCCAGCGATTGGCGGCAATCAGTGACAGAGAGCACAGCTGCAGTAGCTGTGCTTTCTGTCACTTCCCTGACAGCTTGAGGACAAGCTGATCGGGACAGAAGAGTTTCACTCTCCCGATCATCCGTGTCCCCTGCAGTACACACCCCGCCCCCTAGTAAAACACTCCCCCTCACACAGATAATCCGTCCCTGCAAAATAAACTTAACCTCTTCCTCCCCAGTGCCATTAGTACAGTGTCAGTGTTTTTTTTTTGCACTGATCACTGTATTGGTGTCACTGAGGATGTCAGTGACCCCAAGTCAGTACCCCCCCAGTGTCAGAATGTCCACCGCAGTCCCGCAGTCCCGCCATAAGTCGCTGATCACCGCCATAAGTCGCTGATCGCCGCCATTATTAGTATAGAAAAAAACTAAAAATCCCAGTATCTTTCCCGCCATTTGTAGACGCTATAACTTTCACGTAAACCAATTAATTTACACGTATTGGGGTTTTTTTTTAGCAAAGACATGTCGCAGAATGCATTTTGGCCGAAATTTATGACTAAATTTGATTTTTAAATTTTTTTTTTACTGGACATAACTTTTATAGCAAAAAGTCCAAAATATTGTTTTTTTTCCTCAAAATTGTCAGCCTTTTTTTTATAGCGCAAAAAATAAAAACCGCACAGGCAATCATATACCACCGAAAGAAAGCTCAATTTGTGGGAAAAGAAAGGATGTAAATTTTATTTATGTACCGTATTGCATGACCGCGCAATTGTCCGTTAAACTAGCGCAGAGCTGTATAGCAAAAAAATGGCGTAAATTGCAGTATCTATACCATAGTTTGTAGACGCTATAACTGTCACACAAAGCAATCCATATACACTTATTGGGATTTTTTTTACCAAAAACATGGAGCAGAATACATTTTGGCCTAAATTTATAACTAACTTTGAGTTTACTATATATTTTTTATAGCTGAAAGTAAAAAATATTGTTTTTCTTCAAAATTTTTTTTGTTTATAGCGTGAAAAATAAAAAGCGCACAGGTGATCAAATACCACCGAAAGAAAACTCTATTTGTGTGAAAAAAAGGACGTCAATTTAGTTTGGAAGCAGCATTGCATGACCGTGCAATTATCAGTTGAATTAGTGCAGCGCCGAGTAGCAAAAAGAGGCGTGGTCATTAAGGGGGGTAAATCCTCTGGAGGTCAAGTGGTTAAACACAAAACATGACTACATTGATGACATACATGTAAAAGGACCCTTAGGCCCTTTGTACACTGGACCACCCAGCTACAGTGCATCGCTCCCAGCATTGTAGTGTAACCTGCAGGGACCAGTGCAGCATCGAGCCCTGCTGCAGGCAGTCTATAAAAACCTATGGTAGGCTGTGGCTGGATGAGGATGAACAATGTACCTAGTGGTAACAGCATTTAGATCCCTGTGAATTCAGGGATGAAAACTAGAAGACAGTAGACTTGTGTTCCAGACCCTAGTAACTGAAAGAATAGGACCCTAAAAGCAACATTCAGGCTCGTCACCACTACGGGTGCCATAGACTTTCGTAGAACTGGATGCTGCTACTGCCACTGCCACACTAAAACACCACGGGATGCACTAAAGCTGGATGGCCCCGTGTACAAGGGGTCTTAGTCATGAAAAGTCCTTTCACACAGGTGCCATCAGTTCAGTCATGTTTTTTTGTTAAGAAAGAAAATGATGAATATGGAATTGGGTTACATCAGTTTGCACATTTGTCTTCAGTTCAGTTTACAAAACATCATTTTTTCATGTTCATTATTCTTAGTTGTTGAAGAAACTAGTCATAAGTGACAAAAGTATAAACAAAAATATATTTCTTTCATAGAAATGGACATACATGAACATGTGCTTACATCAGATTATGTCCAGAAAAAGGGAAAACGTACACAGACCTTTTTGGGGTTTTTTTCTGTGGACAGAAACAATTGAGTACTGTCCGTGATACTTTTTTTATTTGCACTAACATACAATTTTGAGGACAAGCTTTCGGGGTATGTCCCCTGGGAAGAAGGGGACATACCCCGAAAGCTTGTCCTCAAAATTGTATGTTAGTGCAAATAAAAAAAGTATCACAGACAGTACTCAATTGTTTCTGTCGCAAATGCACTAATACGGCTACAATCACCTCAAGCAAAATGGAAGAGGCTTTTCTGTGGACATAAACTGTAAATGGACATATGTCTGTTCATATCCACCCATTCATAGGCATACCTTGTGGTCCGGTGTGCCTCCATCTGAAAAACCTGACAAAAGGATCCAGCATGAATTCTGTTTGAAAAGACCCCAAGTTTGTCTCTGACGGGGGATCTAGCAATTGATAATCTCTCTAACAGGTAGCTAATTAGAAATATCCTAGGTGAATCTTACAAGAACTTGGAGAGAGAACAATCTGCTTCTGACACATTGTATAACAGGATGTTCTTGAAATACAAATTAAACAGAAATTGGACATTTATCTACTCAAGAACTATTCCCTAGGTGATTGTGAATAAATATTCAATCAGCTTTTCCAGATGATTCTTCTTTTACCTCACTATGATGCGAGTTTTGGAAGAGAATCTATTACATTAATATAATTGGTATATACACTCACTGGCCACTTTAGTAGGTGTACCCTGCCTGTATCGGGTTGGACCCCCTTTTGCCTTCAAAACTGCCTTAATTCCTCATGGCATATATTCAACAAGTTTTTGGATTATTCTTCAGAGATTTTGGTCCAAATTGACATGATAGCATCACGCAGTTGCAGATTTGTCGGCTGCACATCCATGATGCGAATCTCCTGTTCCACCACATCCCAAAGCTGCTCTATTGGATTGAGATCTGGAGACTGTGGAGGCCATTTGAGTTTAGTGAACTCATTGTCATGTTCAAGAAACCAGTTTGAGATGATTCCTCACTCTCCTTCTCCTAACCTCTGGGGATATCTCCCCAAAATCCGGTCCTCCATTATCTCACCCCCACACCAGGCACCCTCTTTCCTCCGGGAATAGCCGCAATCTGCTCAATTTAATATCAATTCCCGTGCTCCTAAAAACAACCCTCCCTTTTCCATGGGCACTCTGGAATGCCCGATCTGTCTGTAATAAGCTCACCTCTGTCCCATGACCTTTTTGTCTCCCACTCCCTTAACCTACTAGCAATTACAGAAACCGGGCTGCAAGCAGCAGATTCTTCTTCTCCCACAGCACTTTCCTATGGAGGCCTTCTCTGGACCCATTCACCCAGACCCAGTGGTCAGAAAGGTGGTGGAGTTGGTTTGCTTCTATCTCCACTGAGCACCTTTCAAGTCCTCCATAACCCTCTCTCTCTATCTTTATCTTCTTTTGAGACTGACTGCATTCGGCTGTTTTCTCCCATTTCTCTGAGGATTGTAGTGATTTATCGGCCTCCTGGACCGGTGTCTCGCTTTCTTGCTGATTTCTCTACCTGGCTACCCTACTTTCTCTCCTCTGAGCTACCCACTATCATTCTTGGAGATTTCAACATCCCTATTAATGTGAACAACCCGGCTACATCCCAACTCTTCAACCTAACCTCATCTTTTTCCTTAACACAATGGACACAGTCCTCCACTCACTCTGATGGGAATACATTAGACCTTGTTTTCTCCCATCATGCACTCCCTACAACCTCACAAACACACCCTTTCCTCTCTCTGATCACAATCTCATCACCTTCAAAGTGTCCTCATCTTCAAACACCTATCCCTCCAAGCAGCCAACAATTACCCGCAGAAACCTTCACAACTTTAACCCTTCTTTTTTCTACTCTGCAACTGACCAACTCTATGACAGAATCTCTCCCCTGCCCTGCCCTGACCTGGCCACTGCTGTCTATAACAGTTCACTTTCATCCACATTAGACTCACTTGCTCATCTGAATACATGAAGCATCAGGCCCGACCATTACAAACTTGGCAGACTGACAACACCAGAGATCTTAAGCGACAGAGTCGTGTGCTGGAGTGAATGTGGCGTAAAACCAAATCTCCCCAAGCTTTCACCCTATATAAATCTGCTTTCTTAACATTCTTCCCTCCATGATGCCAAACAAGCCTACGTTGTCACTCTCATCAATAGCTTATCATCCAGTCCTTGTCGTCTCTTCTCTACTTTTAACTCTCTGCTTTCTTCACCTCCACCCAATACCTCACTCACTGCTTACGAGATTGTAAATCATTTCATAAACAAGATTGATGCAATTCATAGGGGCATCTCCACTGCACAGACATCCATCCCACTTAGCATACCTTATACTAAACCTCCCTCAACACTTTCCTCTTTTGACCTTGCTACTACTGAAGAGGTCATTAAGCTTTTCTCAGAAGCCCGTCTCGTTACCTGCCCCCCTGGATCCTGCCCCTCACAACTACCACGGTCACCTTCTACTATCCTATGCTCCCTCATTCACATCTTCAATCTCTCCCTCTCTAACTGTGCCTTCCCCACCCCTCTAAATCATGCACACATCACTCCCATAAAAAAAGCCCTCCCTGGACCCCACCAACCTGAACAACTTAAGACCCATCTGTCTGCTGCTGTTTACCTCTAAACTTTTGGTATACAATCTTGACAACAACCTTCTTGACCCTTTACAGTCTGGATTTTGCTCACTCCATTCCACTGAAACCGCCGTACTAAAACTCACTAATGATCTGCTAACTGCTAAAACCAATGGCCACTACTCATCCTGACCAATGGCTACTACTCTGTACTCTTACTACTTGACCACTTTGTGGCTTTTGATACTGTTGACCATCCCCTCCTCAAAAAAAAACTCCACTCTCTTGGCCTCCGAGACTCTGCTCTCTCCTGGTTCTCCTCCTACCTATCGCAGTGCTCCTTCAGCACTACCTATAACTCTGGCTCCTCCTTTCCACTCCCTCTTTCTGTAGGGGTCCCGCAAGGTTCCTTCCTTGGAACCCTACTCTTCTCCATCTACACCTTCTCCCTTGGTCACTTAATAAACTCCCATGGCTTTAAGTACTATCTCTATGCTGATGACACACAAATCTATCTTTCTACTCCTCAACCCTTCAGTCTCCTCTCGCATTACTTAAATACTAAGTGACAAATTGGCATTGATGTCACTCTACTTCCTCAAACCCAATCTTTGTTTCAGATATCTCCTCCGCCTCTACAAGTTCTTTTTCTGTACCTCCAACAACCACTCTATCAAAGTAATTTCAAAATATTTAACCCCTTCCTGCCTATGCCTCCCAGCCTTTTAAGAGCTTCTAGATGCTTTTACAGCAGATTGGCTGTCACAGCGGTTACAAGACTGGAAAACTCCAAATGGCAAGAATGCACCAGGAGCTTAACCAACCCCCGGCAGCTACCCTACTGGAAATGTGCAGGTAGCACGCTCAGCACAGTAAATTGTTTATACAGGGCAGCATGTATGCGGCCGTTCAGTCTTAAGGTTGACCTGCCGAACGGCACATATACTGTATGCGTACGGCCTGCATGAATTTGTTAACCACATCCCCGCCACCCTTTAGCAGATATACTGCTACAGGGCGGCAGTGGTGCGCAAAATCACGTATATATACGTGATTTCGCATTTCCAGGTAGGAGGGTGCACGCGGGCCACCATTCGCGGCCTCGGCTGTCAATCACCGGGTCCCAGTTGGTGATTACCCGCCAGCGCCCAGTGATTACCGAGGATCTCTGACAGGAAGGAGGCCTGATTTGTTTACTAACAGTCATTCCTCCTGTTGGCTTGGGCACACTGCTCTGGATGGCTGTGAACAGCACAGCCATCCAGAGCAGTGTCCTTACAGTGAAGCACCAACACACCGCCTCCCCAGTAAAACATTCTCAGCACACAGGTAACCCTTTGATCACCCCTCATGTTAACCCCTTTCTGCCCAGTGTCATTAGTACAGTGTCAGCATTTTTTTTTTCGCACTGATCACTGTATTGGTGTTAATGGGGATATCAGTGACATCAAGTCAGTTCCCCCCCAGTGTCAGAATGCTTGCCTCAGTCCCGCCATAAGTCGCTGATCGCCACCATTATTAGTAAAAATAAATAAAAATTCCAGTATCTATACCGCCATTTGTAAATACTATAACTTTCATGTAAACCAATTAATTTACACGTATTGGGAATTTTGTAACAGAATACATTTTGGCCTAAATTTATGACAAAATTTGATATTTTTTATTTTTTTACTGGACATGTTTAATAGCAAAAAGTCTAAAATATTGTTTTGTTCTCAAAATTGTCGGGCTTTTTTTTTTATAGTACAAAAAATAAAAAATGCACAGGCGATCAAATACCACCGAAAGAAAGCTTAATTCATGGCAAAAAGAACTTAAATTTAATGTGGGTGCAGCGTTGCATGACCGCGCAATTGTAACTTAAAGTAATGTAGCGCCGTAACACAAAAATGGCTTGGTCAGGAAGGGGGGTAAATCCTCAGGAGAGCAAGTGGTTACAGTCCAAAGACTGCAATTATACTGCAACTCTTTCAGAATGTAAGAATAAAAATAACCTTTGCCACAGCAAAAATAAAGAATGCAGGGCACATGGCAAGGGCAAAAGCAAGATGAAGAACAAGGTCACTGACACAATAAAATTTTTTAAAATGTATCCAATTACACTTTAACTTTAGATGAGTTGGCCCTGTAAAGAAGAGTTTAACTTTTTGTCCTTTATAGCCAGCCAACTGAATTTCTGTAGATTTACAACCCTATATCTGTAAATAAACTCTACAAAGATTTTTTGCTGAGAACTTTAAAAACAAAACTGAAGAATCTTCCAATAAATAAAGATATTGATATTTGAAAAATGGTTGACTTTTTTTACTTGATAAACCTATCCATATTAATCTAAAACCTAAATCAGATTTCAATCCAGTGGGTGCCGAGGGTACTTTTTGGAAACTTTAACTCCTTACTCTCCAAAGTTCTATATGAATCAAAAATGCGCATTTTACAATGGAACCTGACCAAAAGAGAAAATAAATAGTTTAAAGCCTTACGGGCTAAAGAACATATGATTAGAGCCACAAACAAAAGCAAAAACAAACACGATTATATTTTAGAAGCTAATAGAATTGTTGAGGTTGAAAATTACTATAAGCCCTTAAGGGGACATCCAACTTATGTTTTTACTGAAGAATTTAAAACATTGATTAACTGAATATATTCTATCAAAAAAGGTATTCTTAAAAAAAAATTAATTTATCTTAATTACCCACCCTAATATTCCCTTTATGTACCATCTCCCAAAAATACCCAAGTCCTTTACATACTCCCTGGTCATCCATTTTATTCCGTAACTAGTAATTTATCATATTATGTGGATTTGCACCTTTAAAAGGTTGTAAAACAACTATATATATTAGAAACAAATAAAGGAAAAATAAAAGATATAATTGGGTTCCTGGTTTGCTTTTGTATTACACTAGATTTTCTAATATGCCCCATCAGAAAGGATTGGAGGTGATAAAACCTTACTGACAACATGATCACTTTACGTGAACTGGTCAGGCCATGCCCCCCAATGTGTTTCACTCTGCCCCTCTGGGGGGCGAAGTGAAATTCTTCGGGGGTGTACCCTGGCAGGAGCTGAGGCTAAGACTGCCATTCATTCCGATACCAGCGGGTCTGCATAGATGTGTGACTTCATGGGATCTATTCTTTCCTTAACCTCCTCGGCGGTATGATTCTTTCCGATTTTTTGTGCTGAAAGCGGTACATTTTTTTGCATGGAAATATGTAGTTTTTTATTGTAGGCTGTAATTTTTAGGAATAACTCATTGAAATCTGTCCGAACAAGAGTCTAGTAAACATCCCGGATATGATAAAACGTGAAACAGGAAATCATAAATTATAATTTAATAAATAATCATAAAAAATAATAATATAATAATAATAAATTTAATTATATAATATAATCAAACCAAAAACACTGAAATGTGAAATACAGAGGCAAATTCGCACATCGCTGAGCAAAGTCGCAGAATCGTTTTCAGTGTCTGATGAGGAATTTCCCCACAAATCATTATCACTCAATTCTGCAAGTGGTTCTGATTTACTATCGCTGTTCTCTAGCCGATCTAAAACCGCTTTTGATGTAAAGGGACGCTTTTTGGACGCCATGGACTTTTCTAAGTTTCCAGGCAGAAAGAACAGTCAAAATGCAGGCAGGGCGCCGGACAAAGCACTCGGGACAAAATGTATGTGAAATGCATTGAAACAGCAATGACAGCAAAAATGACATTTTTTAAAAATTTCAAATTTGCCGTTGGTTCCGGCGTCCATACGTCCCGACGTCACAGGGACCGGAACACGGAAGCCGGATGCCGGCATTGGCCGGAGGAGATGGCCGGGGATGCTGCAGGGGACACATTGTGGGAGCGAAGGACAAGGTAAGTGCTGCAGGGACTCCCTATGCAGCGCCGCATGGTAAGCCTGAGTGTAGCTCGGGGTTAGCGCTTTTGGTACTGAAATCTACACTCGGGAATACCGCTAAGGAGGTTAAGGGGACATCCAACTTATGTTTTTACTGAATAATTTAAAACATTGATTAACCGAATATATTCTTTCCAAAAAGGTATTCTTAAAATAAATAAATAAATAAATTTATCTTAATTACCCACCCTAATATTCCCTTTATGTACCATCTCCCAAAAATACCCAAGTCCCTTACATACTCCCTGGTCATCCATTTTATTCTGTAACTAGTAATTTATCATATTATGTGGATTTGCACCTTTAAAAGGTTGTAAAACAACTATATATATTAGAAACACCCCAGATTTACAAGGAAAAATAAAATATATAATTGGGTTCCTGGTTTGCTTTTGTATTACACTAGATGTAGCCGCCCTCATTTCTAATATGCCCCATCAGAAAGGATTTGAGGTGATAACAGCTTACTGACAACATGATCATTTTATATGAACTGGTCAGGCCATGCCCCCCAATGTGTTTCACTCTGCCCCTCTGGGGGGCGAAGTGAAATTCTTCGGGGGTGTACCCTGCCAGGAGCTGAGGCTAAGACTGCCATTCATTCCAATACCAGCGGGTCTGCATAGATGTGTGACTTCATGGGATCTATTCTTTCCTTAAATGGATCATTTTATGATTATAATTTGAATACATTTTATAATATATTTATAAACTTAAAAATGTTATACCTATAAACAGACATTCATCTTGGATTTTATTAAATTTATTTTGGCAAACATTATTGTACATTTCTTTATAGATTTTATCTTCAGATTAGTGGGAGAACTATGTGGATGAGATGTGTATTTAGCTTTACTAATATATGCAAGGGTCTTTTTGTGCAAAAATGTGATCATTGCAATGTGGAGTATGATGTGAACCTCTATCTCCACTATAGACTTATAGATGCCATTATCTGCATTTGGAAGAAAGACCCATTATTCATTGATGGATGTGTCTCTCGCCTTAAAATGCATTATTAAGGTTTACATTTTACAGTAAACTATAATAATTTGAGCACTCATTTTTTTGGATACCATTCTGGATGGAAAACCAGTAGAGATGATATCTAACAATATACATTTTAAAATGGTACACAATAACAGTTACTCAAATTTTCACAGTACACATTATATACCATGGAAAACCAACATTCCATTTGGACAAATGGATGAATAAAAAAAAGAACAGGGGTAAAACTATAATTATCCAGACATCTTTTATTACAGGTTACAATTCAACACATGGAGATCAAGCAATCACTGGCATCTGATGTTCCATGACCAGCTTTTAAAAAAAATTATTCCAAAGTCCTCCATTCTACACAGAATTGATACTGTAATGCTCATGGGACGCATTCATTATACCCTATTGGATAGGATGCACTTATTTGATAAAAAGTGGGAGTCATGGAGGGATTGTAGACATCTATTGCATGATTAACAACATTCCCAATGAAAGTCGTATGGCATATACTGTTGACAGATGTATCATTTAATCTACCTCATCATTTACACACTTCATGTTTCTGCAATCTTAATTTTCTTTTCTTTTTCTTTCTTACATTAATATACTTCTCTGTGTTGTACTATTCAAAAGTGCCTTGTTATTGTTGAACGTTCTATTTGACAATGTGCTGTTGTTTTACAATCTACTTTTATGCAATAAAATCGTTTGTAAACAAAAAAAAATATTCCAAAGAAACCCCATTTTGTCTCTAAGCAAGCTGGGAAATTGGGTGACGTGATCACTAAAAAGATGATTACCTCAATAATAATAATAGTGTTAAAAAGGTAACAACAATGACTACTACAAAGGACAACTACAAATGCAGAAAATCTAATTGTTAATGTTCTTAAAAACAGTATAACTGAAGTAGTTTTAGCAATAGGAATCTGGTCAATTAATAAATATCTTGATTACAACGCTGTTTGTGCCCATTCAGGTTGTGTTATATTGGTCACACAATACATAAAATAAAATCAAGATTAAACAAATTTAATATCAAGAAATGTTTTCTTAAATACATACAAAATACAAAATTTCTAGACACTGTGAAAAACAAAGATCAGTGAAAAGTGGAAACAGTCCCCAAACACAACAATCTGTAAACAATTACAACATGTTCAAAAATGCGACCAATCATAAATGTGAGAAGACTCCAAGGGCAATAACATTAACCCTATGTCTCCAGCGCATAGATTTTGATATTTTATAGCACATCCAACGTGATCCACACAGTCAAAATACACTGCTTATCGGATCACCATGACCCTCAAATAATGAAAGCTTGTGGGATCTGTCCCAAGCAACCAAGGTAGACTGTAACTTCTCCCTATGTATGAAAGGCAGACTCACAAGTAGCAAAGATAAGAAGCGAAGTACAGTCACATAGTGTGGTAAATTATTAATCTACTCTTTATTATAAATTAAAAATGCACACTTCGATGATAATATAAAGTACTGTCAGGCATAAAACATAATGTAAACGAGTTCCAATCCTCTGCCGATGTGTGTGATATCATAAATCAATATGATAAATATGATAAATTCACATTAAAACTCCATGGGGTTTGACCCATTCCTTGTCTCTCCAGAATGATGCTGGATAAAGACTGTGGGCATGAGAATCTGCCACGTTGGTCTCCATGGTGGATCATTTTGTAGATGTTGGTAAGGAAGGAGCAAAGCTCTGGTGATGCATCATAGGAAAGGCAAGCTGAGCTATGTTGTGTGGACCAGTCAGGGCCAAGATGGCTGTTCAAGAATGAAACAAAGAGCCAGTCTGACCTGCAGCTGCCCTGAATTCTAGGGTACTGTTTGTGTAGTATTATAGTCAGCAGACTGTGTTCTTCTATTGTTGTGACTTAGATGACGTTCAGAGCACATTTTATGCCCAATTCATGCAAAACTCCATGGAATCCCAAGGGGTTCACATACTTTTTCTTGCAACTGTACATGCTGAGAGTTTTTTTTTTTCTTCCATGTGCCCTTTTTCAACCGCAAATTAAGAGCATACACCAACCAGAAATTCTCCAAATGAGCCAACATACAAATGGTAATAAGCACTTTAGACATGCACATGTGTTCATTATTGCTAGGAGTTGAACGCCAGGCAGACATCGCAAAAGCTCTAGTTACTACAGATAGGCATTTGTTTTCCAATATAAATAAATGCATCTTATATCTTTAGGTATCTAAGTCTGTCTTGATACCAGTCCCCTGTAATCTCATTCACAGCAGCACACAGACTGGAAGAAGGAAGGTGGGAACACAGTCAACTAGGCTCTGCTGTCATGTACATGTTTTGAGGGTGAATATGCTGACAAGTGAAAAGAGCCGTGTGATCAGAAAGATGATCTCAGGAATGTGCTTCTGCTTCTTGATTTGCCAATCAGTAGGTTGGGAATGTATGTTCATTTTGATCAAGATGTGTTGTCACAGCTGCACTGTTGAGGACCTAGCTATGCCATGTCACAAGATTGGCTGAACAGAATTACAATTCTTTGGTGGGTTAAGGAGTGTCTTCATTACTGCTGTTTGACTTTAACCCCTACAAAACCTGATTGTGTCAGTGAACCCTACATAGTTGCTCAAAATAAATGGGGATATCCTCCTGCGCTTTATATGGATGTGATCCCTATAATTATAGCTGCTGCCACTCAACTTAGACCAATAAGTGTTAAATATACATACATAAATTAGTGAAGCGCTATAACAATCTAAATCATAACCATATATAAAGACACAAAAAGATCCTTCCATAGTGCAGCGGCCATATTGGTTTCCCCAGGTTCCATGCAGTACACCCATGGGATGTGGTGGCAGGTTGATGTACTAGGGGAATACATGTGAGTGCAATTTTTTCCTGTATTTACTTCCAAATAAACATCATTGCACTATGGAAGGATCTTTTTGTGTCTTACTTATATGCCACTGAGTGGTGGTGGAGCGGAATAGATACGCTGGGGGAGGAGTCTCCATTTACCTTGTGGTCCCTGGATGAGGAGCATATTCATGAGGATCTGGTACAGAGGAGATTATTAGCCTTTTGGCCCTCTGTGGGTCATTGTGTGGAGGTGAGCATTTGAGGATTTATTCACCAGAGTGAAGATCACCTTTTTAAAACAGTTTCACTTGCATGGACTTTTTATATTTTGATCATTCACAGATGTTTTTTTGTATTTGTGAATCACATTTATATGGAAATATATTGAATGATTATTAGGGTTGAATATATTGTTTATGTACATGATATATCTTATATCACTGGTAATATATTCACTTTAATTTTGTGTGATAATTTCACCATAAGGATATACTGTTGTTTATGGGTCATTTATCACTGAGTACTATTATGTTGTCACAAGTGGCACAATTAGCATGAATTTATCTATGGTTATGATTTAGGTTGTTATAGCGCTTCACTAATTTATGTATGTATACATAGTTGCTCAAACAACCAAAATATCCAACCTAGCTATTACTTGTTCCTTCTCAATGCAGGGGATAATAGTATCAACTGTGGTCCTTGGTATCTAACAGACATCATTATTATTATTATTATTATTATTATTATTATACAGTATTTATAAAGCGCCAATAGTTGGCTCAGCGCTGTACATTACAGAGGGGGACAGAACATGTGACAGAACAATACCAATACAATGTGATACACGAGGGGATCGAGGGCCCTGCTCTTTCGAGCTTACAATCTAGGAGGGAGGGGATGGTGGTACAGGAGGAGATAGCTGTGGGGGATGGAGTGGTAGGAAGAGTGGGGGAGGTCGGCAAGTTAGCAGGGGGTGGGGTAGGCTTCCCTGAAGAGGTGGGTTTTCAGGGTGCGCCTAAAGGAGAGGAGAGTAGGTGATAATCTGATGGGTTGGGGCAGGGAGTTCCAGAGGATGGGTGACACCCTGGAGAAGTCCTGGAGGTGGGCATGGGAGGAGGAGACCAGGGAACTAGAGAGAAGGAGGTCTTGTGAAGAGCGGAGTGTGCGTGTTGGGTGGTACTTGGATATTAGGTCAGTGATGTAGTTCGGGGCAGTATGGTGGACAGCTTTGTACGTCAGCATTAGGATTTTGAATTTGATCCATTGCGCAATTGGAAGCCAGTGGAGGGATTGGCAGAGAGGGGTGGAGGACACTGAGTGGAGGCCAGTGGAGGGATTGGCAGAGGGGGGTGGAGGACACTGAATGGAGGGCAGTGGAGGGATTGGCAGAGAGGGGTGGAGGACACTGAGTGGAGACCAGTGGAGGGATTGGCAGAGGGGGGTGGAGGGCACTGAGTGGAGGCCAGTGGAGGGATTGGCAGAGGGGGGTGGAGGACACTGAATGGAGGGCAGTGGAGGGATTGGCAGAGAGGGGTGGAGGACACTGAGTGGAGGCCAGTGGAGGGATTGGCAGAGGGGGGTGGAGGACACTGAGTGGAGGCCAGTGGAGGGATTGGCAGAGGGGGGTGGAGGACACTGAGTGGAGGCCAGTGGAGGGATTGGAAGAGGGGGGTGGAGGACACTGAGTGGAGGCCAGTGGAGGGATTGGCAGAGGGGGGTGGAGGACACTGAGTGGAGGCCAGTGGAGGGATTGGAAGAGGGGGGTGGAGGACACTGAGTGGAGGCCAGTGGAGGGATTGGCAGAGGGGGGTGGCGGAGATGGAGCGGTTGGAAAGGTGAATGAGTCTGGCAGCCGTATTCAGGATGGACTGAAGCGGGGATAGCCAGCGGCGAGGCAGGCCAGTGAGGAGGGAGTTGCAGTAATCGAGTCGTGATATGATGAGGGAGTGGATGAGCTGTTTAGTGGTTTCTGGGGTTAGGAACGTGCGGATTTTGGCGATGTTGCGATGATCCTGCCAATTTCTGCCAAAGAAGAATGGCCCAATTCTAGATACGCTCAGAAACTGAGAATCAACACAGAGCCCATTTACACTTCTGTTTTGCGGTAATGTGTGTTGCAGTGCTATTTATTTAGGAGGATCAGGACAGACTTCACTAATGTTCATGGATGAAATACCAAATACACATTATAATGTTTAAGGATGATTAACTATGTATACAATTTTTATATGCACAAATTCTGCATATTATGTTGATTATATCAATTTATAGTAACAGCAAAAAAACATATTTGCACATATGAGCTGCACAAAGGGAATTCTGCAAAGAGCCACGTGTAGTTTAGAATAGGTTCCTTTTATGTTTTAGAAAATAAACAGACAAAGCTCTTGCTTGCCTTAGCAAAAAATGTCTCTAGGAGCAGTTGTATTTCAGAAACAGGTCTTACCATCTATATGAAGTGGTAATTCTTCAGTTTTTGTGGTCTTTGTTATGTGTGGGAAAACAGGTCGCTCCTAATGGCATTGTAAATTTAAAAGACCAAAAAGGATTATGTCATATTTGCCAAACAAAGCTGTCTCATGATAAATGCAGTAGATTCTGCTTACTATAGGGTTTTGCACAAGGGTCTTTGAAGGCTATTTTAAGGTTTCGTTTTAAAAACAGTGCTTTGGGACCGCTGATAAAGCAGAAACATCTCAAACATCATTAGCAACACATTTATCATTTAAATATAAAAGCCATGACTATAATTTCATATACTTTTTTGAAGGCACTCGCATAAAACACATGTTACTTCCAAACTACACAAAAGGACATCTATGTTCAGGCCACACACAACTTTTGAAGAGATTTTGTTTTGTTAAGCTTAACAACTGTGTCTTATCTCAGTTTACTGTAATCTTCAAAAACAACCTTCAATATCTAACTTCTATACTATAATCTTTGTTAAATGAAAACACCTCTGGCAGGGTCATAGTTTATCCCAACCCCTGTCAATGGCACATTTGCTGGATGACTTCATTGCCCTGAAAATGCCGTTAAAATATACAAAAAGACGTGAAATAAAAAGTGAATTAATAAACTCAATACTGTAAATATTGATGATATACATGTGAACAGGGAGGTGCAGCGCTGTATAACCAAACAAATAATAATTACACAATAGTGAACAGTGACTGTAAATTAGTAATGCCACTATATGGTGGCTCTAGGTGAAGAGAGTGAAAAACAGTCCAGTGAAGGAGTGCTCTTAAGATCCAGGGTGATCTTCAGACGTCCAATATACAGGACCATCGGGTGATAAAATATAAAGACTGCGCACTCACCAGATACGCAATCTTTATGCGCATTTGTGTAAAATTATCACTAGACCTCCTGTATCATCATCCTGGTCTGGTCAGATCTGGTCAGCATATCCCTCATGGCCCGGTAACTGGATGGATGCAGCTGTTCCGTAGACTTGGCCGGTTCTCACCAGAACTCAAATAAATAGAAAGGGCCACATAGTGTAATATCCTCAGGTATCTTTATTGAAGGCACAGGATAGCAGAAAATCCAATTTACAAAAAATACTGACCCAGGTATGAATCAAAGATGGCTGCCGGGGCCCCTCGTGGCGCCGGCGGTGAAGCGTCCAACCTGCTGTAGCTATCCCTGACGCGTTTCGAGCGAAGGCTCGTAGTCATAGGGGTGCAGCTTACAGTGGTGGACGCAAGTGACAATGGCTAAATACGGACATTGGCGCATGCGCAGTACGCCATGCGCCATTTTCCCTACGCTGGATGTCCGCGCTACGGGCGCCATTTTATTGTAGCCCGACCTGATGGCGCATGCGCAAACGCCAATCGTCAGGTGCACTGAGACAAACAGCAGAACAAATACTATGAACACCATAGCTGGTTCAATGTGATGCTATGAGCACCAGGGATAATTCAATCCATAAATTATGGGTCACCTGTGCAGAGTGAAGCCCAAGTGATATGGCTATGGGCAAATACCAGGATGGATCCTTAATTAATAGATCCAAAATCCTAGTATATAGCCCATGTTTATCCTAGCCCAAATAGTGTGATTATGTAAACCCATACAAGGGTGTATTTATATAAAAATAAGATAAAACATATTTGAAAACATATATAAAAACGTATATAAAAAATATATATAAAAACCTGGTGATCATGCATACATAGATACTGGCAAACATATAACATCTGCCAAGCAAGAGAATTTTTAATAGATGAATACATCATAAATACCTTTATGTATGAAAGTCATTTCTAAACCAGTAATGACCAACAATAAATATATTTAATACAACTGTAAAAATAAAACATGCGTCTATAGACCAGTGGGTCATTAGTGCATGTAGAATTATTAATATAATAACATATTTGTTAAAATAAATATGTATCATCATAATGGCAAACGGAAACTCTTATAGTTTTATAAAATAAATAAAATAAAATAAGATGGATATACATAGGATCAGTTGTAAAGAATTCGAATATAGATGTACAGATAGAAGGATATCTAACTAGACCCAATTAGCTGTTATCAATGAAACTATTGATATCCAATTCTATGTTAAGTCCTTTGGGGCGCATACAGTCCATCTGGAATATCCATTTTGTTTCCATTTGCGAGACTGCTCTTTTCTTATTTACGCCCCTCCAGTGGGCCTGTACTATATCAATACCTACAAACTGTAATGAAGATGGATCCCTATTATGATGGGTTCTGTAGTGTAATGATAAAGAATGATCTTTAAAACCCTTCTTAATATTGCTAACATGTTCACGAAGTCTATCCTTAAGTTTTCTGATGGTACGCCCAACGTACTGTTTTTTGCACGGACATTGCAAGAGATACACGACATATTTACTATGACATGATATGAAGTTATTGATCCTGAATGTCCTACCAGTACTAGTCGATGTGAAATTATCTGTCCTCTTTTTCCTATTACTATTACAGGTGCATATAATACACCTGTTGCATGGGAAAAAACCGGTGGTATCGTTCAAAAAAGAAATGTTCCTAGGAGGGTTGATAATATTTGGGGCAATAAGATTCCTCAGAGGTTGAGCTCTTCTATAAGTAATCTCGGGTCTATCAGGGAGGATTTTAGTTAACACTGGATCCGCCTTCAGAATTTTCCAATTCTGATTAATAATCCTCGAGATGGTCTTATATTGTCTGGAAAATGTAGTAACAAAAGGACAAATTTTTTGTGACTTTTGTAAAACATTATTATTAGCAAGCAAAGAATCCCTATCCATATTCCCTATTTCGTGCATAGTACGGGTCAGATCTGCATCGTCGTATCCCTTTTCCAAGAACCTATTTTTTAATATAGATGCCTGTGAAAAAAAGTTATCAACCGAAGTGCAATTTCTTCTCAACCTTAAGAATTGGCCTTTTGGTATATTTGAAAGCCATAACGGGTGATGGCAACTACTGATGGGAATGTACCCGTTGCGGTCTGTTTCTTTGAAAAAGGAAGAAGTTATGATGGTACCTTCTTGGTTTATTAATGTCAAATCCAAGAAATTTACACTAGATCTACTATAATCAAAGGTTAATTTGATATTTAAGGTGTTATTGTTAAGAGTGCCAAAGAAATTTATTAGTGTCTGTTCATCCCCTTTCCAGACAAGCAGTATGTCATCAATATATCGCCTGTAGAAGTATAGTTCCGGCCAATCTCTGGCATATATAACATCCTCCTCCCATCTAGCCATGAACAAATTTGCCAGGCTTGGGGCGAATTTCGCTCCCATTGCCACACCCCTAGTCTGCAAATAAAAATTACTATCATACCAGAAATAATTTCTAGTCATAGCAAAATCCAAAAGGGTGAGAATAAACTGTTTATGTAAAGGAGACAGAGTAGATTCATTAAGGTAAAAATCTACTGCTTGCATACCCTCTATGTGATCAATACTCGTGTACAAAGAAGCCACGTCAGCAGTAACTAAAATTGTATCATGATCGACATGGAGGCCTTGAATATCCTGCAACACTTGTTTTGTGTCTCGCAGATAAGATGGCGTTTTCCGTACTAGTGGTTGTAGGAAATAATCTATGTATTGTCCTACTCGGGAACATAAAGATCCAATACCACTTATGATGGGTCTGCCGGGAGGGTTCTCTAAATTTTTATGCACCTTGGGGAGAATATACATGACCGGTATCCTAGGAGCCGATGGACATAAAAACTCCTTCTCTTTTTTATTTATAATGTTATCCGAATAACCTTTAGCGATAATAGTCTTTAGAGATTTTTTGTATGCAAGCAAAGGATTCTTTGGGAGACGGCAGTATGTATCCACATCTCCCAGAATATTATATACTTCCTTATTATAGCTATCTTTATTCATTAGCACAACACCCCCTCCCTTATCTGCAGGCCGTATGACTAGGTCTTTCTGGTCAAGGAGGGAATCAATAGCTTTGGAAGTCCCATGATGATCTCTATAGTTCTTTATCTTCACAGCAGCTAAATCTCTAAGTACTGTTTCTTTAAAAACATTAATATAGCTATTGGTCTGTGGGGGGGGGTTGAATAGAGATGCATTCCTTAAGTTTGATTGGATATTAATATTAGTAGTATTTTTGACAATAGGGTTCATATAGAAATATTTTTTCAAAGATATTGACCTTACAAATCTGTGTATGTCAATATATGTATGAAATTTGTCCAGTTTATTATTTGGTGCAAATTTTAATCCTCTATCCAGTAAGTCCAGCTCTTGGGGGGTTAACACTTTCCCACTAAGGTTAAAAATGCCCTTACCCTTTATAGTTTCCTCTTTTTTGGGTTTGTTAACCCTTTTGCCTCCTCTTTTTCCCCTGCTCGAACGCTTCTTTTGCGTGAGTTTCCCTGGTCTAAAAAATGAACCGGGGTGGGATTCCGATTCTCACTATGATATGTGGGATAGTCAGTTGTTGGGGGATAATAGACCTCATTTCTATATGGTGGAGCATATGATGGTTGCCTAAATGGCTGCTGAGGTGTTCTGGGTATAGGTGCCATGAACTCATCATGTCTATAGGGGGCTCCATAATTCCTTCTAGGGGAATTATAATAACCATATCCTCTGTTATAATTATTATTAGAGGGTCCTTTACCTTGTTGTTGATATGGTTTTTTAAATTGATTGTCCCTATACCCTTGATTGGGATACCAGTCATAGTTTCTAGAGCCTATATTCTCATCTGACATAGACCTCAGTGGTTCAAACCGATTAGTTGTAGGTATATTACTATTGTAAGTAACCCTATTATCCCCAGATGACTGAGATTGATGATGATAAACCTGGCGAGAGTGATTAGGAACCTTCCCGCCTTTATTATTTTTCTTTGGTTTAGATGTATGCAAATTAGTCTCCATGGGTATGGGAGACGCAATACCAGGTTCATCTTCATCCGTTTGCCATTTAAAAACTTTATTAGTAGCATAATCCCTATGATCTCGTATGTATTTCTTACATTTTTTTGTCTTTTGTTCCTTCTCAGTATGTTCTAAAGACTGTTTCAATTTCTCAGATTCTAATTGATAATCATTCCTATCCTTAAATGGAATGAGTTTCTCTCGTACTTTATTGATTTCTATGTCTAGAAACCTGACGATTGGCGTTTGCGCATGCGCCATCAGGTCGGGCTACAATAAAATGGCGCCCGTAGCGCGGACATCCAGCGTAGGGAAAATGGCGCATGGCGTACTGCGCATGCGCCAATGTCCGTATTTAGCCATTGTCACTTGCGTCCACCACTGTAAGCTGCACCCCTATGACTACGAGCCTTCGCTCGAAACGCGTCAGTGATAGCTACAGCAGGTTGGACGCTTCACCGCCGGCGCCACGAGGGGCCCCGGCGGCCATCTTTGATTCATACCTGGGTCAGTATTTTTTGTAAATTGGATTTTCTGCTATCCTGTGCCTTCAATAAAGATACCTGAGGATATTACACTATGTGGCCCTTTCTATTTATTTGAGTTCTGGTGAGAACCGGCCAAGTCTACGGAACAGCTGCATCCATCCAGTTACCGGGCCATGAGGGATATGCTGACCAGATCTGACCAGACCAGGATGATGATACAGGAGGTCTAGTGATAATTTTACACAAATGCGCATAAAGATTGCGTATCTGGTGAGTGCGCAGTCTTTATATTTTATCACCCGATGGTCCTGTATATTGGACGTCTGAAGATCACCCTGGATCTTAAGAGCACTCCTTCACTGGACTGTTTTTCACTCTCTTCACCTAGAGCCACCATATAGTGGCATTACTAATTTACAGTCACTGTTCACTATTGTGTAATTATTATTTGTTTGGTTATACAGCGCTGCACCTCCCTGTTCACATATATGCTATTGAAGGTTTGATACGGTGCCTTTTGGGTGTACAGCTGCTGCTTATTATATATTATATATTATCACATAAGCGCTCACTTATCTTCTGTTTTTATTGATGATATACAGTTATCAGAATATAATTTTTTTTTAACAGAAGTCACAAAAAGAGTTTGCATATTCAAACCTGAGAATACAACAGATGATTACCATTCATTATTATAAAGATGAGTAACACAAGAAAGCGGATGCAGACAACAAACCACAAGTCAAAACAGAAACGATACGAGCGCTGGATGGAAACAAAAAAGCGACTAGCATGAAAGGCGAACACCAGGAGCCTCCAAAATACATATATCAAAAGAACATGCAGCGATAATAAAATTCAATAATACATGCATATAGTCATAAGGTGCATATAATTGAAAAACAAACCACAAGTGTCCTTTTATCATGCAGCACTAAATGACCGCTGCTCAGTTCTCCGGCATTCTCAGAGGAGACAGTTTTCCTCTGAATGCCTTTTTATGAAGCGGTGTAGACCGCTTCTCCAAATGAGGAGAGAAGCGATCTACAAACGCTTTGAAAGCTAGAAAACGGCTGCTGTTACTGCTACTGCTGTCTCGTGAGATTACAGTAAGAGATCAGTCAAACACCGTTTACTAAGCAGCGGTAAATTACGGTTTTCAGTTCCCCCGATCCTCCACCTCTGGGCTGGAGAATCTGAAGGGAGATGGCCAGTGAAGGGCTGACATCGCTCCTTCATATACTGGCCATCTGTGTGCTGAGATGATCAACGGAGAACATGTTCTCCGCTGATCATCTGTTTCCTAAACCACTAATGATCTGAGATCAGCAACGATCCTTAGGATCGCCGCTGATCTGTTTCATAAAAGGGCACCACAGTACTGACCCCAAATTCTATAGTTTTGAGGAAAAAACTATTTTCAACAAAACATAGCTTGGAGAAAAAGAAAACTGGTGTTTCAATACTTCCCTAAAAAAAAAAACCACAGTATACACAAAATCAGTTCCATTGCATAATATGGTTTATTGGAAACCACTTTGAAACAGTATTCTTCAGGTTTCCCGAGATTAACCTCTTCCCGAACGCAATGTACTGCGGACGAGCTGTAGGTGCAGTGTAACCTATGTGGTAACTATATGTGCTTATATGCATAGCATGTGATATATTATATACCCATGGTATAATTTTTTTGAAAATACCTCCTATAGGGAGTGTAACCAATGTGCGGTGCTGCAAATGCTCTAGACTATGGTGGTCATAGCCCTTGCAGCACACATATATCCAGACCGGTCTTGGTGTGATTTTAATGGTTTTAGGTCTGTGTGTATTGTCTCATACTGAGGTGATGGTAAACCAGGGCGATTGCCCGAGTGTCAATTATTAATGTGTAATAAAGCATAATTTTTGGAAATTTTTCTGAGTATCGCATTCTGTCCATAATGTAGCCGCTTTCTTGTGAATCTCTTTTCACAAATCTCTTCTTTAGTCTGCATATTTTTTGGCTACTGGATGGAAGCCATATATTGGGTGATACAGTAATTAATATTTGAACCTCTAAATCTATCTTTTACTAAAAGCGACGTACCTACCTGTCTTTTATCTTCTGGGTTTAGAGCGTGCATGCGCGTGCCCCCCCCCCCCCCCGCTAACCCCCACTGTGATTCGTTGTAGGAGGTGTGTGTCAGCAGGTCTCGGCCAGTGATTTTGGCCGGGACTCTGCCGATCTTACAGTGAATGGAGAGGCAGAGCTGTGCCTGTATTTGTAAATACAGACACAGGATCTAGCTGGTTTTTCTCTCCCTGGAACCATTTTGTTCCAGGGAGAGAAGAAAGAGACATCACAGTTGAGTAAAAGCAGCACACTGCACCCACACACGTTAGATAGAGACATTTTAACCCCTTGATTGCCACAGTTAACCCTTTGATTGCCCCCTGCCAGTGCCATTAGTACAGTGTCAGTGTACAGTATTTTTCACTGATCACTGTAGCGACATCAGATCAGTGTCAGGGTTAGTTAGTGTCCCTCCCAGCCAGGGTCAGCTAGCATTAGATTGGCTGCACATTATCGCACTCATGCTATAGGTTGCTGATCACCGTCATTACTAGTAAAGTGTTTGTACGGATCAATATATTGATCATAAACAAAACTTTACCAGTGCCCCTTAGTATTAGTGTCCCCAAAAATGCAGTGTTAGCAGGATCATCCGCATTTGCTGCCTGCACTAGAGTTTATCTTTTTTATACCAGCACTGCAGTATCGCTTGGCGGCGTGGTGAGTCCCATAAGTGCAATCCAAGCTGGTGCGGTGGTGAGCACAAGTAGTGTCCCGCAGCCACAAAGAATTCGCACACAGGCCCATAGAGCCCCTAGTGTCCTTCCGGATGTGCTTGCAAATCCTGTTTGGCAGCCTACAGATTCTGAAGCACCCGTACTTCCCCCATTCACTGCCCGATTCATCATATGCCATGTTTTCTGCTGCCATGACCAGGCATAGCTATGAGACAATAATGCACTTCATGCAGTTCAGTGATAACACACTGTCGTCCTTGGGGTGACCCTGAAAATGACAGGCTCTACAAAATTCGACCCCTTATAAACCACCTAAGAAATTTGCAGATGTGTATACGCCCCAGCAAAACATCTGCGTGGATGAGTCCCTAATTTACTTTACTGGCCACCTTGCATTCAAACAGTACAGCAAGCATGCCAAATATGGGGTCAAATTGTATAAACTCTTTAATAGGGCCGCAGGCTATATGTACAAATTTAGGGTTTATGAGGGAAGAGACAAAGTAGAGCCCCCCAACTGCCCAGACTACATGGGGAATAGTGGCAAGATAGTTTGGGAGTTGGCGTCATCATTGTTGCGTAAGGAGTACCACTTAAATGTGGATAATTTCTATACAAGCTTGCCACTATTTATACATCTGTAAAATCTTGGAATTGGCTCATGTGGCACCGTGCGACCTAATCGCTGGAGCTTCCTCCAACGGCTTGTAAATACCCGACTTAGAAAGGGGGAGAAAGCCTGCTTGAGGAATGATGAATTGCTCACAGTGAAGTGGAAGGACAAATGGGAGGTTTTCATCCTGTCTTCCATTCACACAGATGCGACAGTCCAAATTAACACAGTATCTGGCATTGTTGAGAAACCCCTCTGTGTCCACGACTATAACCCTAACATGGGAGGGGTGGACTTCAATGACCAAATGATGAATCCATACCTAGTTACCCGGAAAGCTCAACACTGGTACAAAAATGTGTCTATTTATTTCAAGTAGCTACATATAAAGCTTTTGTAATTTACAAAGCAACTGGACGAAGTGGATCCTTCCTAAAATTTCAGGAAGAAATCATCACGGCCCTTTTGTATCCAGAAGGTGCTGTGGCCTAATCCTCAAATCCAGATGCAGTTAGCTGGCTGCATGAGAGGTATTTTCCAGATGTCCTCTCTGGTACCCCAACCCAAAGGTCACCCCAAAGATGCTGTGTCTGTAGCAGACACGGAATAAGATGTGGCACCCACTTTTTTTGTCCTTCCTATCCTGGTCAACCTGTCTCTGCCTTAAGGACTGCTTCCGTTGCTAACATACACTAGTGGAGTATTAGTATACAGCACGGCACAGTTCAGGGCACATATTCAACATTCTCAAAAAGAGTCTCAAAAGATGTTAGATAGTCAGGAAATTGTCCATCACATTTTGAGATACCCGAAACTCAGAGGTTGTTACAAAAAATGTTTTAAAAAAATTAAATAAAGTTAAAAAAAATGTAAAAATTAAAATAAAAGTTGTTTTTATTGAGTTTATTTTCCTCTGAAGACGTGCAGTTGCACGAAAGGCCTCAGGAGATCAACTAGCTGTGACGTCAAGCCGCTGGAGCCACGAGCTGGTCCGGCAGCCATCTTTGGAATGGTCAGTGTACCTGTCATCCCTTATAATTCAATATCGTTTTTGAATAAAATTTAGTGATTTTAAAACTACTACACTATGGGCACAATTCTTATGGCTTCTTTATGGAGCCTTTAAGCCTGCAGAGCCTGTGAGGAGTACCAGTCTGAACAAGTTCCCAGAGGGAGGGAATCCCTGTAAACAGGTGGCTGACCCTAAAGGAGACCTCTGGAGCCAAGCAGACATCTTCCACCGACCGCAGAGCTGCACATTCCTAGACGGATGTTCTACAGATAACCATCACACATCGTTACCATTAGTCCCTAAGGAGGATTTTTTTTTACATGCGCATATTCCATGCACATCTGGTAAGCGCACAATCCTACCATTTTCGACAGCTATTTTTTACATTGGTGGATTTCTGGATTATTCATGTTTTTAGACTGATTCTATCACCTTAGTTTTATTCCAAGTGCTGCACTTTTTATTTCTAATTGTATTTCTGAGGTTTCTTTTGGTTGCCTGAGTGTACTAGCTGCTACACAGGAGAGCGATCACTATTGACTATATATATACTTTGTCTTCTCTTTTTTTATATTTCAAAACCTTGTGAGAAAAAATGAGATCTGAAATATACTCCCCATCCCTCTTTTTATATTCCTTGGGGTGTCTACTTTCCAAAAAGGGGTCATTTGGGGGGGGGGGGGAGGTGTGCTATCCTGGCATTTCAGGACCCTTCGAAACTGTGATAGGTAGTGAGGAAGTGAAATGAGGAAGTTACGCACCTTCAGGCTTTCAAAGTGGTCATTGGATTTCAGGCTCCTGTATGTGGCTAGGCTCCCACATGTGGTATCTCCATACTTGGTAGAAGTAGCAGAATGTATTTTGGGGTGTAAATCCACATATACCCATGTTGTGTGAGCAATATATCAACTAAGTGACAACTTTGTGTAAAAAAAAAAATGTTTTTGTCATTTTCCAAAAACTTGTGGAAAAAAAATAACTCCTCTATGGACTCAATATGCCTCTCAGCAGATAGCTTAGGGTGTCTACTTTTCGAAAAGGGGGTCATTTGGGGGTGTTTGCACTGTCCTGGTATTTAAGCACCTCAAGAAATGTGATGGGCAGTCAGAAAGTAAAAGCTGTGTAGATTCCAGTATCTCTCCCATAGTCTGTAGTCTCTATAACTTTCACACAAAGCAATCAATATACACTTATTGGAATTTTTTTTAACCAAAAACATGGAGCAGAATACATTTTGGTCTAAATTTATGACGAAATTTGAGTTTTTTGGATATTTTTTATGACAGAAATAAGAAAATATAGTGTTTTTTTTTAAAAATGTTCAGTCTTTTTTTGTTTATAGCGTGAAAAATAAAAAATGCACAGGTTATCAAATACCACCAAAAGAAAGCTCTATTTGTGTGAAAAAAGGACATAAATTTCATTTATGTACCGTATTGCATGACCGCGCAATTGTCAGTTAAACTAGCGCAGCGCTGTATAGCATAAAAATGGCATAAATTGCAGTATCTCTCCCATAGTTTGCAGACACTATAACTGTCACACAAAGCAATCAATATACACTTATTGGGATTTTTTTTCCAAAAACATGGAGCAGAATGCATTTTGGCCTAAATTTATTACTTTGAGTTTACTATATATTTTTTTATAGCCAAAAGTAAAATATAGTTGTTTTTTTTTAATTTTCAGTCTTTTTTTTATTCATAGTGGAAAAAATAAAAAGTGCACAGGTGATCAAAAGAAAGAAAGCTCTATTTGTGTAAAAAAAAAGGATGTAAATTTTGTTTGGGTGCAGCATTGCATGGCTGCGCAATTACTAGTTGAAATGGTGCAGTGCCTCTGGAGCAAGTAGCTTGCTAGGGGGGCACCCAAGCAGGCCTCGCTTCCAAGCCGCTGCTCTTGCATGTCCATTGACAAGCAGAGCTGCGGCTCGGCCCCACTCCCCCTATTCTCATTGGCTCACCGGCTGTGATTGACAGCAGTGGGAGCCAATGAGGCGGGAGTGTCCACAGAGAGCCAAGGCTCTAGTGCAAATCACTGGGTTGCGATGGGGCTCGGGTAGGTATTGGGGGGGGGGGGGAGCTGCTGCATACAGGTTTTTTACCTTCATGCACGTAGAATACATGCAGGTAAAAAACCTTGAGCCTTTACAACCAATTTAATTCAATTTATATAATTCATTAGATAGATATAGCTTTCTTTTTGTGATATTTAATCACCACTGGGTTTTATCTTGTAAATATTTATTGTTTATAATAAATTTGAATATAATAAAATTATAAATTTGTTTCCTTTTCTGTTACAAACGTATCAAATAAAAATACCTTTTTTGGAAAGTTTGACCCCTATTTGAAAAACAAGGCAAGTTGGTAGTGGTGCACTAGACATATTAACCACTTACCCTCCTGAGGATTTACCCCCCTTCCTGACCAGGCCATTTTTTGCATTATGGTGCTGCGTTACTTTACAATTGACTGTAAAGAAATAGTAAGCGAGCGTTATCTAAGGCTATAATAATTAGCTGCTAGAACACCAAAAAAGGCAACCAAGAACAAACCTTCTAATCAATATATGTAAATATATAAAAGGTGCAGCGCTAGATATGCATAAAAAATTAAACAAAATAAAACCTAATTAAATAGACATACAATATATGGTAGCAAAATAATCAAGTGCAAAATAGTCGATCACACTTATGGTGAACTATAGTGAATAAATGTCCCAAATAGCTGAAAAATGCCCACGTGGGTATCCGGTAGATCCTGATAGAGTGTGTGGGGGCGAGAATCCAGTGTGCCACACGGTGGAAATAATGTATAAAGAGTATAAAAAGTCTTCTTCCAGAACAGGACCCCAAGACCTTTATGTGTGACTGGGTACATAGAGCACTATGTCCTAAGCCCCCTGGCGATAAACCCCCTTGGGACATTTATACTGTGCATGAAAGACGTTCTGATTAACCATTAGCCGCCCGGATAATCACCGCTAATGACCAATCACAGCAGGTCACATGACAGTTGTATACAATGGATGGCTTCATTCATGATGCCATCCATTGTATACTAGTGCCTTGCTGTGAATGGTCACAGCTAATCACATGCACATGTCATGTGATTAGCTGTGACCAAATCACAGCTAAGCACAAAAAAAAAAAAGAAAAGCTGAATGAATCGATTTCATTCAGGTAAATGCTTGCTTATAGCAAAGTAATTTTTTGCTGTAAACAAATTGTGTAAAAAAAAAAAAAAAATACTGATCACTTCCCCAAAGTAGTACATTGTTACTATGGTAACATTGTACTACTTTGGTCACAGTAAAATATGAAAAAAAAATCTTAAAAAAAATAAACAAAATGTAATAAAAAATTAAATATAATAAAAAAATAAAAAAAAATAAAAAAATATACCGTATTTTCCGGCGTATAAGACGACATTTTAACCCCTGGAAATCGTCTACAAAGTCGGGGGTCGTCTTATACGCCGGGTGCTGTGCTGAAACCTTACCGTACTTCCGGGTTGACGCTACTGCGCATGTCTTCGGCAGCAGTAGACGATCACGGATCACCATAGCTCGCAGAACTGCATGAGACGTCGGATGCAGCAGTGCTCGATTGAGCTTGACTGAAACTGTGATATGCAGAGAAGGGATACACAGTGATTCTGCGCATGTCACAGTTTCAGTCACGATCAATCGAGCACTGAACGGCTGCATCCGACGTCTCATGCAGTTCTGCGAGGAATGGTGATCAGTGATCGTCTACTGCTGCCGAAGACGTGCAGAAGCGTCAGCTCGGAAGTACCGGTATGGTACTGCTGCATCCGACCTTGTCCCCTTAACTTCTATGAGATACGGTAATTAATTATTAATATTATAATGTCTGTGGCAGTTCTGTGCAATTTATGGTATCTTGGAGACAGGCAGGGCTGGGCAGGCAGGGAGAGCTGACCCACCCAATCCAAGCAGGCTTTGTATGCAGTGTGCACAGTGTGCACAGAAAATACTGGTACATTGCTTGCCGTGATTGGTTGGAAGAGGGGGGTAGTCTTATACGGCGAGTATAGCCCAAACCCTATATTTTAACAGGAAAAGTAGGGGGGTCGTCTTATACGCCCAGTCGTCTTATACACCGGAAAATACGGTACATATTTTTTTTTTTCATACTGTCACCAGTCAGTGTCCCTGTTCACCGCCATGCCAGTTATATGATGACGCTGTACTGCACTGGTGACAGTATGTAAAAAAAAATAGTGAAAATAATTTTTTTAATTTTTTCATTTTCCGAAAAATTATGACAAAAAAATACAACTTCAAAAAACTCGCCATTCCTCTTATGAAGTACGTCGGACTGTCTACTCTGCAAAAAGGGGTCATTTGGGGGATATCTGTACTATTCTGACATTCTTGGACCTCAAGAAATTAGATTGGCTGTCAGTACTTCAGGATTGATCAATATTCAGATCTATACCATAGTTTGTGCACTCTATAACTACAAACTAAATAATACATCCTAATTTGGGTTATTTTCACCAAAGACATGTAGCAGAATACACCTCGGCCTAAATTTATGAAGAACAATTATTTATTTGTAAACTTTTATAACAGAAACAAAGAAAAATGTGTTTTTTTTTCAAAATTTTTGGTCTTTTTTTGTTAATTTAGCAAAAAATAAAAACCCCAGCGGTGATTAAATACCACCAAAAGAAAGCTCTAGTTGTGTGAAGAAAATGATAAAATTTTAGTTTGGGTACAGTGTTGTATGATTGCGCAATTGTCATTCAAAGTGTGAGAGCGCTGAAACCTGAAAAATGGCCTGGGCAGGAAGGGGGAAAATTGCCCGGTATTGAAATGGTTAAAGAAGACAACCTTAAAGCTGCCCGCAATACCCCGGTGATTACCTTGGGTGGCTTAAATCTACAAATTTTCCAAGATGTCTCCCAAGCCACACTGGAGAAACGCTGGAAAGTGCGGGAGATTACGTCGGTCCTATCATCGGCTTGTATTCGGTATAAATGGTGATTTCCCTTTAAGTTGATCGTTCCGGACAATGGCAGTACATATACAGCTACAACTGCTCTGGAAGGACACGACATCTTCATGAGGCTGGATCTAGCAGATGCTCCATTACGTCAACATCCACCTTCTACCCCCCAATGTTTCTCCCATCTGGAACACTCCTTCTCCAAGGTGGGATCGGCGGAGAGTCAGACAGGAAGCAGGCTGATGGGTGCCCTGGTTCTTTGTTATTCTTTGTCATTTTGATTGACGATTGTGTCATGCTATTATTGTATTATTACATGTGTGTCTGTTGATTTTGGGTTAAGTCCCTTGATATCTTGATGTGCAAAATTTTTTTTTTACAGGTCATTAGACCCTTAATTTGGGGTCTGCAGGCTGTCCCCACGTGGCAGTTGATGTGCTACCCCACCCTGTCGCTGGAGATGGGCAGAGATGTCACTGCCCTGTTGTGGAGTGGCCACTCTGTTCTCCCTGCCTTGCAGCGGAGGGGCCTGGGCCCGGTTGGCCCTTTAACTTCATTGTTCTCTGTCTTTTTGGGTGAGGCATCTCGCCTACCTGATCCATGGTTTGGTTTGATCCTTTTAACATTTGGGGCTGTTGGGGCCCTGTTTCTGTTGTTCTATATTTTTATTCTCTTTAATTTGGTACATGATGGTAGTTTCATACAAATCGCCAGATCTCCTTGCCACGGATATGTGGTGTGGACATAGCATAAAATAACTAAGTCAACCATTATCTTCCGGGTTGTAACACCGGATACTCAACCTTTCAGATCAACTCTTCCTGTCACAGATTTGTTTGATACGATAGCCTTGAGAGATGCTCCTTTTTCTATACTTAAACATGGTGAATCCTTGTATTTCACATAATGTCCAGGGTTTCAATTCTCCAAATAAGCGCAAAACAACCTTCCTACAATATAGGAGTTTGGGGGCGAACATTGTTCTGCTACAAGGGACCCATTTTGCTGCAGCTAAACACCCCACTTTTTTCCACAGGTAATACAGGCAGGTGTTTTACACTGTACATTCCACCAAGAGCAGAGGAGTGGCAATTTTCCTACATAATTAATTTCCCTTCGAAGTTCACCAGGTCTATCGTGACACTGAGAGCAGGTTTCTTATTATTAAGGGGACCCTTTTGGGCCGTGAACTCACAACAGCCAATGTGTATGCACCAAATTCAGCTCAGGTGACCTTTTTTTCCTGCTTTTTTTAGGTCCTTGATAGGTTCTTGTCCCCCCATTTATTGGTGGGTGGTGACTTTAATCTAGTGGCTAAACCATTATTGGATAGAAGTTCCTCCTCACTCTCCTCCCCGGCCTTCCCTAAATGATTAGAATCATTCCAGCTGGCCGACTCTTGGAGGGCAAACAATGTGGGGGGCTAGGGACTATACATTTTACTCCCATCCATAGGACTCATATGCTAAGCTGGACTTTGTATACTGTTCACCGATCCTCCTGGCCAACTCCACGTTGGCGGGGATACACGCATGTTCTTGATCTGATCATAATATTGTGTCACTGTCTGTTGCTTTTATAGGCCTAGCGTCAACTCCCTATTCGTGGCGAATGAATGACTCTATGCTTACAGATGCTGGCAATAGTCATGAGGTAGCCACCTCAATTCAGGAGTATTTCCAGCTGAACAGTACTCCTGATATTTCCCCAGGCATGTTGTGGATGGCCATAAGGCTGTCTTTAGAGGCCGCTTAATTTCTATGGCAGCAACCAGGAATAGGGTCCGTTGAAAATGCATCCAACTGCACACAAGAGAATTGGAAGCACATTATATAATTTATGTAGGTAATCTGCCCCTTTTGAACAGGGATATAATATCGCAACAACGTTTAGAATTGAAAACCCTACTGTCCCAAAAAACTGAAAAAGCTTTGCGCTGGTCTAAGGCCGCTTTTTTACTACACAGTAACTCAGCATCAACCATGTTCTCACGGAAACTTAACCGATCAATACGCCCCCTCACACATATAAGTTACGTAATAAACATGGTAAAGTTTCCTCCTTGCCACACGAAGTCCTGGCAATTTTCACAGAGTTTTACTCCTCCCTGTTAGCCTCACCACAGGCGGTTCCCACTCCCATGGATATTTCCTGGCTTGACTCCTTACCTCTTCCTGCTCTTACGCCCTCTCAGATTTCATCCTTTAATACCCCTTGCACCTTGGAGGAAATAACATGAGTTATTGGCTCTCTGAAAAATTCTACAGCACCTGGCCCCACTGAGTTCTCGGCCAGTTATTATAAGCATTTTCCCCCTCTGTTGGCCCCTTCCCTAGAATCTATGTTTAATGAGGTTTTACAAGGGTGCAGTTTCCCTACAGAAATGCTCTTGGCTAACATGTCTCTGATACCCAAACCTTTAAAAGATCACCTCTCTACCACAAACCTACAGACACATCTTGGTTATGAACAACAACTTAAAAATATTCAGCCATATATTGTCAGATAGATTGGCCCCAATTATCTCCTCTTTGGTCTCATCTGACCAATCGGGATTTATCCCTGATAGGCTTATCACTGATAACATTAGCCTTACATTGAACGTAATTCAAGATGCTAATTTACACTGAAAAGAAGTGTTGTTAATGAGCTTAGATATTAACAAAGCCTTTGATAGTGTCCTCTGACCCTATTTGTTTACACTGTTGCAGAAATTTGACATCAGTGCTGAATTGCTATCGGGGGTACAGACTCTATATAATTCCCCCCAAATGAGGATTAGACTTCCCAGCTGCAACTCAGACTTTTTCACCTTGAACAGGATATATTTATTGGACGTAAAAAATGACAATGCACATCCCATACGTTTCCTCCCCCCACTGTCTGCCCAAAAACCAGGGGAGGAGAGGGGGGGGGGGGGATCTGCTGTGGTGGTTGGGGGTGTCCTAGGGGGGTGGAGGAGGGGGTTATTGCTGAGGTGGAGCTGTGCCTTCTGGAGAGTTACAGCAGCATGATCGGACAGCGCAATCTGTTCAACAGAAGATACACGGAGGTAAAATTGGTCAGTAACCAAGAAGTTCATTCTAGAATAGGTCCTATGAACCTTGTAGTAGTGGCTACACACATGAGGAGAGCCTAGGGTGCCTATCCAACAAGCAATAAGGTACATCATTTAGATGGATTTTTTAAAGTGTTTTAGAGCTGGGAATGATAGGGTAGATTTGCCCAGGAAATGTCAAGCTTCGAGTTTTGGCTAACATTAAAATCACTACTGAGCATGAAATGAAATTACTTGTGTTTGTCTAAGTTATTATCAGTGTAGGAGTTGATGGATATTTGGTTAGTAAACAGTGGCAAAGGTGTATAAATGACCATGGAAATGACATCTACCTGAATCTGACAGGGGGAAAGGGAGGAAGGACAGTTCATATGTACAGCAATAACTGCCCCTCTGATCTTGGAGATCAAAGAGATGCTCAGAAAATACTGGTAAAATGTAGAGGAAGTTTGGGGGAGGGTGAAGGGGGGGGGGTAAAGTGGGTCTTTTAGAGCATCACAATTTGGGGGTTTAAGCGTTTTGAATCCAGGCACAGTTTGTTCCTCTTGCTTAGGGATCAAAGGCCTCTCAGGTATTTTAAGATGGGCTATGTTATACAAGCAAAACAAGAAATTATAAAATGGTCATTGTCAATTTTGCCCAACCACCCTAGAAACAATGAAAAACATAAAAACCTGAACATTATAAAGGAACAATGCCTCTCTTCCCCCAAAATAGGGGATCTATAATGTGTATAAAGTGGAGAAAAACCTATTGAGGTAATGGGAACAACTATAGCAGGAAGTTATCACCACCTCTCCCACAAAATGGTAAGGTATGCAGCCAGGCATCCATAATTGAATGGATGTTTTGTGCACAAAGGTAGGCATGCATCATAACGAGGGTATCGAACAAGTTTAGGGCCTAATTAGTATTGAATGGAGATGCAGACTGAGTGTGGCAGTGTGGTCAAAGGGCAGACTGGATTCCATTACGATCAGTCCACCAAAGGGTTGCAAGTGGGGCAACCAAAATCTTCTCATCAGTAGTCCATTCTGGTAAGGTGTTACCAGAAGGAGTCACAAATGAACTTTTCAAGCTAATGGGAGGTGAGACTTAAAGATTTGGAAAATGAGTATCACATGGATGAGTCTCTCTAACATCAAAGAGACTCATCATTCTCAATCCAAGCATTGGATAATATCAGAACTTTAAAAAAAAAAAAAAAAAAACAATATCAGCTTGCATACTTAAGATTTTGTACTTCAAGTATGTAGCCCTTTTTCACAGTATTGACCACAGTCATTCCCGACTTCGCACATCAAGCTATATTGTAATTGTGTGCTGTTTAACCACTTGCCGTCCGCCTGCTGTTTATAAACGGCAGGGCGGTGGCACTCCAGGGGCGGGTTGCCATTCATAAACAGCACCCGCCATTTCTAGCTCCCTGAGAGTGCGCAGCACCGCGATCCGGTGCCCGCTCTGTCCTCCGGACACAGTGAAACACCGATCATTGGACAGGACCTCTGTACGAGGTCCCGATCATGTGATCACTGAAAGGCCAATCAGTGATCACATGCAAAGTAGTAAGCAAGATGTCACTTGTGACATCATTGCTTACTACGTGTGAAATCTGTGAATGATCACAGAGGTCACATGGTACAAGGCTATTCACAACAGCCTTGTACCACGTGACAAGCTCTGACCAATCACAGCTCACTCAGTAGTTCTCAATGGCTGCAAGAACGCAGCCAGAGAGAAGGAGAAATGATTGCTTTTACATCCTATATGGGTGTAAAAGCAATCACTGTAAAAAAAAAAAAATCTTCATCACCCCCCACAAGTAGTACAGTGTCACCATGGTGACACAACTGCTAGGGTGACAGTATGTAATAAAAACAAAAAAAAAAAAAAAAAACCCCATAAATAATATAACAAAAATAAAAATGTAAAAAAAATGTTTAAAAATAATTTTGGGTTATAAACTAATTTGTCTTATTTTTTTTTTTACTAAAAAGATAACGGAATAAATTTCAGAGATCTATGATGAAAGATTATTTATTTGCAAAATTTTATAAGAAAAACACTTTTTTTTCAAAATTTTTGGACATTTTCATTTACATAGCAAAAAAATTAAAATCCCAGTGGTGAATAAATACCACCAAAATAAAGCTTTATCTGTCTCAAAAAAATGGTAAAAAATTCATATGGGTACAGTGTTGCATGACCGCGCAATTGTCATTCAAAGTGTGATTGTGCTGAAAGCTGAAAATGGCCCTGGACAGGAAGGGGGTGAAAGTGTCCGGACTGGAATGGGGGGAAAGTGTCCGAACTGGAAGGGGGGGAAAGTGTCCGGACTGGAAGGGAGGGAAAGTGCCCGGACTGGAAGGGGTGAAAGTGTCCGGACTGGAAGGGGGGGAAAGTGTCCAGACTGGAAGGGGGTGAAAGTGTCCGGACTGGAAGGGGGTGAAAGTGTCCGGACTGGAAGGGGGGGAAAGTGTCCAGACTGGAAGGGAGGGAAAGTGTCCGGACTGGAAGGGGTGAAAGTGTCCGGACTGGAAGGGGGGGAAAGTGTCCGGACTGGAAGGGGGGGAAAGTGTCCGGACTGGAAGGGGGGGAAAGTGTCCGGACTGGAAGGGGTTAACACCAACAGTTGACCAATAGTTTTACACACACTCCAAATAAAAACACTTATTAAAGATTTATGCCAGCATTACAAAGAAATGCTCCCTTCCTAAGGCTAGGATCACACCACACAGGTATGATGGAGTGTGCGCATGTTCCATGTGGGGAAGTCCATTCATTTCAATGAGCTGCCCTATGCGTGAGAAACATGCAAAAAGAAGTCCCCAATCCTTTTCCAAATCTTGAAAAACTGAACTGCATACACAGGACAAAGCACATTAGCAGCTGTGAGGGGGTGGCCTTAACAAATAATGGCACCACCATTGCTTGGATAAAGTGCAGCATGTTTCTGTGAGTGTTGGGTAAGTGTGAGATGTTGCAAGCATTCATGACAAGCACAAGGTGTGAGCCTAGCCTACAGCCATATCCTACATTTTAATGCCACTCGTGTTTTTCATAGGCTACAGTTCCTTCTCAGAACCCAAAACCATGCTAGTAGATTACTGGCTTCTATCCAAACTTGGAACAAAATGTAAACATGTATGAATACATATTTATAATATAATATTACATTACCACAATTATTTAAAAAAAATCAGCATTCCTAATGACAGTTCATTTTGTTTACATATTGAATCAATTGACCCAACATTGGAATGAATTTTACTTTCCATATTCTCTGTTCAGTACATTTGTCCAGCTAAGTGCTGATCTTATCACCCTTGCAATTCTAGTTTATTTTTCCTTAGAGGTCATTCAATGAAAAGAAGGGAAAAGAGTAACGGAAAGTAAAACATACATTTACTAGAACCTTCCTACCACCCAAGTAAGAAAGAAAATAATTGAAGTATATTCCAAGCTTCAATGAATTCAATTATTATTTGAAGGCTTTAATAAAAAAACATGAGATGGATTACGTTTGAAAACACAAGCTCGACTAAAGTAAATAAAAATGATGAAGCAGAGGAAAGCTTAATATAGAAAATAGAAAGGATGTCAATATAAATTTTGTTAATATGGCCATCCTTTAAAAACAAAATGAAAGCACCAGTTAACCCAAAGTATCCTGCTCTTTTATAGAAAAGAAGAATATTTAACCACTATTTAAACATGACCCTGCATTCCGGGGTAGGGGGCGCACGAGGTGCGCGACCGCCCTACCCGCGGCACCGATCACGTCAATCACCGGATTACCCGCTGGAGCCCAGTGATTGCCGGCAAACACAGATGGGGAGGAAGGCTGCATTGTTTTCAATGGAACTCTCCTCCTGGTCAGCTTTCAGCACACTGTTCCGGGATCGCTAATCACAGCCTTCTGGGACAGTGTGTAACAGAGAGGTACACACCCCCACCCCCTAGTAAAACACTCCCCTCACACAGTTAACCCTTTGATTGTCTCCAAAAGTTAACCCCTTTCTCCCCAGTGCCATTAGTACAGTGTCAGTGTTTTTTTTTTTTTTGCACTGATCACTGTATTGGTGTCACTGGGGATGTCAGTGCCCCCGAGTCAGTTCCCCCCCAGTGTCAGAATGTCCGCCGCAGTCCCACTGATTGCCACCATAAGTCGCTTATCGCCACTATTATTAGTATAGAAAAAAATTCAATATCTATACCACCATTTGTAAATGCTATAACTTTCACGTAAACCAATTAATTTACACGTATTGTGATTTTTTTTTTAGAAAATACATATCGCAGAATACATTTTGGCCTAAATTTATGACGAAATTTGATTTTTAAATTTTTTTACTGGACATGTTTTATAGCAAAAAATCCAAAATATTTTTTTTTCTCACAATTGTTGGTCTTTTTATAGCGCAAAAAATAAAAAACACACAGGCGATCAAATACCACCAAAAGAAAGCTCAATTCGTAGGAAAAAATAGGACGTAAATTTAATTTTGGTGCAGCATTGCATGACCGCGCAATTGAAAGTAAAAATGACGCAACGCCATACCACAAACCGCTTACTGACCACCCTAAAGCATAAATACTGCTACAGGGCAGCACGGGTGCACAAAATCACATATGTATACCTGATTCACGCTCCCGTGGTTTTCACGCCCCTCCCAGATGGCGTCAGATTGCCCATCAGTACACCAGTCATCATATTTAACCCCTTGATTGCCAGGAAGACGCTCATACACAATAATCCTCCATTGCTCGTATAGTGTCTGCACGAATCAATATCTTTGATCAGATCAGCACTATACCAGAGTTCACATTAGTATAGCATCCCCAAAAAGGCAGCATTAGCGGGATCAGCCCTGGCACCTGCCAGGACCTGCGTTTAGCTCCTACGCTTACCCTCCCCCCTTCTCCCCCAGCAAGTGCAGCGTCAGTAGGTCACTGTCACTTGATACATTGGACACATAACCACAGTGTTCGCAGAATCAGGCCTGATCTCTGTTAGCACTTGCCGGTAAATTTTGATGACTCTCATATGCAGCAGAGTGCCAGTACTAGTGCCACGCTACCTTTTGGTGAACTGGTGAGCACCAGCGGTCTAGTACATCCTGGTCTTTCAAATACCTCTTAGATTGTAAGCTCTCAGGATCAGGCCCTCCTAACCCTCTTATATTGAACTGTATTGTTGCTGTATTGTCTCCCGTTATATTGTAAAGATTGAGCAAACTGTTGGCGCCATATACAGTGAGGAACAGAAGTATTTGAACACTCTGCAATTTTGCAAGTTCTCCCACTTAGAAATCATGGAGGGGTCTGAAATTCACATTGTAGGTGCATTCCCACTCTGAGGGACAGAATTAAAAAAAAATTCATGAAATCACATTGTATGATTTTTAAAGAATTTATTTGTCTTGCACTGCTGAACATAAGTATTTGAACACGTAAGAAACAGCAAGAATTCTGGCTCTCAAAGACCTGTTACTGCGCCTTTAAAAAGTCCACCTCTACTCCACTCATTCATCTAACTTAGTAGCACCAGTCTGAGCCCTTTAAAGACACCTGTCCACCCCACAGTCAGTCAGACACCAACTACTACCATGGGCAAGATCAAGGAATTTGATAAGAAGCATGCTGAGTATTTTGCAGATCTCGTTTGTTGCCACAAGTTTTTGGAAAATGAAGAAAAAAGAACTAAAATATATTTTTTCTTTTTTTTTATAGTTCACCAAGTGAGAAAAAATGAGAAAATACTCACCATGCCTCTTTTTAAATTGCTTGGGGTGTCTACTTTCCAAAAAGGGGTCATTTGGGGGGGGTCTGGTGCTATCCTGGCATTTCAGGGAATTTGAAACTGTGATAGGTAGTGAAGAAGTGAAATGAGGAAGTTACGGACCTTCAGGCTTTTAAAGTGGTTTTAAATTGGATTTCAGGCTCCTGTATGTGGCTAGGCTCCCAAAAAGTCTCACACGTGTGGTATCCCCATACTCGGTAGAAGTAGCAGAATGTATTTTGGGGTGTAATCCCACATATACCCATGGCTTGTGCGAGAAATATATCATTTAAATGACAACTTTGTGTAAAAAAAAAAAGTTTTTGTCATTTTCCAGAAACTTGTGGAAAAAAATAAATCTTCCAGGGACTCAATATGCCTCTCAGCAGATAGCTTAGGGTGTCTACTTTACAAAAAGGGGTCATTGGGGGGTGTTTGTACTATCCTGGTATTTTAGCAGCTCAAGAAATGTCATGGGCAGTCAGAAAGTAAAAGCTGTGTAAAATCCATTATCTATACCATATTTTCCAGACGCTATAACTTTCACACAAAGCAATAAATATACACTTACTGGGATTTTCTTAACCAAAAAACATGTAGCAGAATACATTTTGGCCTAAATTTATGAAAAATTTTTAGTTTTTTTGGCTATTTTTTATAACCGAAATGAGAAAATATTGTTTAAAAAAAAAAAAATTCTCAAAACTTTTTTTGTTTACAGCGCCAAAAATAAAAAGCGCACAGGCGATCAAATACCACCAAAAGAAAGCTTATTTGTGTGACAAAAAGGACATACATTTAATTTATGTACCATGTTGCATGACTGTGCAATTGTCAGTTAAACTAGTGCATCGCTGTATAGCAAAAAATGGTGTAAATTGCAGTATCTATACCATAGTTTGTAGACGCTATAACTTTCACACAAAGCAATCAATATACACTTATTGGGATTTTTTTTTACCAAAAACATGGAGCAGAATACATTTTGGTCTAAATTTATGACTAATTTTGAGTTTACTATATATTTATATATATATAGTATTATATATATTTTTTTTTCAAAATTTTCGGTCTTTTTTTGTTTATAGCACGAAAAATAAAAAGCGCACAGGTGATCAAATACCACCGAAAGAAAGCTCTATTTGTGTGAAAAAAAGAACGTAAATTTCGTTTGGGTGCAGCATTGCATGACTGCGCAATTATCAGTTGAATTAGTGCAGCGCCGAGTAGCAAAAAGAGGCGTGGTCATTAAGGGGGGTAAATCCTCTAGAGGGCAAGTGGTTAATAATAGCAACATTTTGTTCCTAATTTAAAATTGTATTTATTTAAAACCAATGCTTCACTTCTGATTGAATTTGGGGTTTTGTCCTTTTAAACATGCTTATTTCAGGAACTCATATGCTAGACTGCAGAAATAAAGTGTAACTAAAGGCAATTTTTTTTCCCATTTTGAAGAGAGTAAGGGAGGGTTCTACATCATTTTTTTTGCCATCTGTTTCCCATTGGGGATATTTCCCTACACTTCCTGTCCCACAGCTAAAACAAGAATTCAGAGGAAATCCCTCCAAAGTGAGGGAATCCTAGTGTGTCACCAGAACTAGTGTTTCCATTGGAAGATTTACCCTCTATTTGTGTTTTGATGTCAAATCAAAATTTGGGATTTTCTTTTACTTTCCCTTTCGATGAAAATGGTAAACTAGACAAATAGAAAAAATGTGTCTTTGCAATGTACATTTTTTTCCTCAAAGGTGGAGATACTCTTGTAGCGCCCCTGCCTTGGGCTGGCTAAATTTAGTATATAGTTTAGATGTAAACAGTTGAGCTGTAATTCATTTTTCAGGTCTGTTCAGGTTTTCCCCAAGCCTGATGTCTGGATGGCTTTTGTCTGCTGCTAGAAGAATGTTCCAGCATTAGAGTAGGAGGGCCAGCCATTGGAGTTATGAATGTTTAACCTCCCTGGCGGTATAGTTCTTTCCGATTTTTTGTGCTGAAAGCGGTACATTTTTTTGCATGGAAATATGTAGTTTTTTATTGTAGGCTGTAATTTTTAGGAATAACTCACTGAAATCTGTCCAAACAAGAGTCTAGTAAACATCCCGGGGAGGATAAAACTTGAAACACAAAATTATAAATTATAATTTAATAAATAATCATAAAAAATAATAATATAATAATAATAAATTTAATTCAATAATATAATCAAACCAAAAACACTGAAATGTGAAATATAGCGCCAAGTTCGCACATCGCTGAGCAAATTCGCAAAATCGTTTTCAGTGTCTGATGACGAATTTCCCCCATGAATCATTATCACTCAATTCTGCAAGTGGTTCTGATTTACTATCGCTGTTCTCTAGCCGGTCTAAAACCGCTTTTGACGTAAAGGGACGCTTTTTGGACGCCATGGACGTTTCTCAGTTTCCAGGCAGAAAGAACATTCAAAATGCAGGCAGGGCGCCGGACAAAGCACGCGGGACACAATGTATGTGAAATGCATTGAAACAGCAATGACAGCAAAAATGACATTTTTTTAAAATTTCAAATTTGCCACCGGTTCCGGCGCTTGTACGTCCCGACGTCACAGGGACCGGAACACGGAAGCCGGATGCCGGCATCGGCCGGAGGAGATGGCCGGGGACGCTGCAGGGGACACATCGCGGGAGCAAAGGACAAGGAAGGGCTGCAGGGACTCCCTGAGCAACGCCGCATGGAAAGCCCGAGTGTAGCTCGGGGTTACCGCTCTTGGTACTCAAATTTTACCCCGAGCTGCACTCGGGAAAACCGCTAAGGAGGTTAAAAAGACATTACCCTGTGTACATCGGGACCTGTACAACTGGTGCTATTCTGACCACATGTATTACCACATCTGCTATTTCACCGTGGACAGCAAGTTAGAACAAAGAGAAAACGAGAAATTCTGTGTGAAACTCATAAACCCAAGTTTCGTCACTGGTAATGATCTTCAACATAAAGGACGGGTCATCCACGGCACGCTGACAGAGTTCTTGGCAGACTTCGACGCGGTGTTCCTTCTGCTCCTGGGTCAGCAGCCTGGGGACAAACTTGGCAGCAACATGGTGCATGTTCAAATCACATGTGAGGATTGCCTGGACTGTTCCGAATGACACACTGACAATGGTAGCAAAGTCCATCATGCAGAAGTTGCCAAATGGTTTTGACATTTTTGGGGGTTTAGCTTCTTGAAAGCCTTCCTGATCTCTTGTCGTCTTCCAGTGATGTTCTTCACACATGCCACTAAAAACACCTCAAATGGCTCATTGCAGAATCGCTGTAAACTTGCCGAATCATGTCAAACGTCTCTGTGGCAGATTCGCCCAGTTTCACGCAGAATTTCACGTTTTCACTTTGTTTCAACTTGCTGTCCATGATATAATAGCAGACGTGGCAACACATGTGTTCAGAATAGTACCAGCAACACAGGACAAAGTATTTTGGCACACTGACTTTTGAGAGTCAGTGCTCCTTGTGACTATGCATGCAGCCTTGCACTGCCATCTGTTGGTGTGTTACAAAACTAGTCTGGTAACTTTTTGATACCACCTGGTAGAGTATTAGAAATACTGAGGACTTTCATGATATACTGTATGCTTATTACACAATGGGGTTGATTTACTAAAGGCAAATAGACTGTGCACTTTGCAAAGTGCAGTTGCACTCTACAAATGCAGTTGCTCCAGAGCTTAGTAAATGAGGTAAAGCTTCCCTTTGTCAAGAATACCTAATCACATGCAAGGAAAAAAAAAAAATTTGTTTGCACACGATTGGATGGTGGAAGTCAGCAGAGCTTCTGCTCATTTACTAAGCTCCGGAGCAACTGCACTTCTAATTGCCTTTAGTAAATCCACCCTAATATGTGCACACTGGATCAAGAAAAATAATAGAATTTGAAAATGGCACATAAGAATTAAAGCTCAGAAAGTTTAGAATTAGAAGCAAAACCAAAATACACATTTTACAAGATAGGGGTGAAAAAATTGACCCGTTTCAGAGACTTGTGGATCTTGATCTATTTGATCTAGCTGGAATTGTAAATATCAACACCTCAGGCAAGAAACAGAGTCAACAAGTAAGAATGAGAAGCCTTGCACTCCTTTAAGGAGAACTGGACCATCAAAGAGGCAATAGCAGTGGGTGTCCTAGATGATGATATGGCTCAAAAATGGTACTGGAGTTCCCTGTTATATCACCCCCTTCCAGTCCAGACACTTTTACCGCCTTCCAGTCCGGACACTTCCCCCCCCTTCCAGTCCGGACACTTTCCCCCCCCTTCCAGTCCGGACACTTTCACCCCCTTTCAGTCCGGACACTTTCCCCCCCTTCCAGTCCGGACACTTTTACCGCCTTCCAGTCCGGACACTTCCCCCCCCTTCCAGTCCGGACACTTTCCCCCCCCTTCCAGTCCGGACACTTCCCCCCCCTTCCAGTCCGGACACTTTCCCCCCCCTTCCAGTCCGGACACTTTCACCCCCTTCCAGTCCGGACACTTTCCCCCCCTTCCAGTCCGGACACTTTTACCGCCTTCCAGTCCGGACACTTCCCCCCCCCCCCTTCCAGTCCGGACACTTTCACCCCCTTCCAGTCCGGACACTTTTACCCCCTTCCTGTCCGGACACTTTTACCCCCTTCCAGTCCAGGCCAATTTTCAGCTTTCAGAGCTATCACAATTTGAATGACAATTGCGCGGTCATGCAACATTGTACCCATATGAATTTTTTAGCATTTTTTTTAGACAGATACAGCTTTATTTTGGTGGTATTTATTCACCACTGGGATTTTTAATTTTTTTGCTATGTAAATTAAAATGTCCAAAAATTTTGAAAAAAAGGGTTTTTCTTATAAAATTTTGCAAATAAATAATATTTCATTATAAATCTTGGCCAAAATTTATTACGTTATTTTTAGTAAAAAACAAAATAACCCAAATTAGTTTATAACCAAAATTATCAGTTTTAAACATTTTTTTTTTACATTTGTTTTAATTTTTTAAAACAAAAGGGGAAGTTCCGCTTTAAGGACTGTTCCCCCGCTCCCCGTTGGAAATTGGCACCTTTGGGGAGCAGAAATTAATACTTGAAATTGACAGGTACCTGCTCCCACATCCGCTGCGATTGCCTAGGCGATTGGAAGCGGAAGTGCCCCGTAGTCTCCTGGGGCACATGACAGGTCCCAGAAGACTACAGGACCATTCTCAAAGCTTTTTTGCAGACCTCACTTGACATGTAAAAATCCACTTACAAAAACAGGGGACAACTCTCTCAATTACAACTATTTCTGTGTGATTCCCAATATATATGCCTAGACAATTATCGATGTTAACAAAAGTTTGCTAATTTAGATGTAAAATATGCTCTTCCACATTGGAAGCTCTATAAATATTTACAATTATGAAACAGTGTTTCAAATATTTCTCTACCCAATGTAAACATTTCACCCCAAGTCTTCTCATGAAATGATAGGCACTCAAACGTAGACATAAGGCTTCGTTCACATTAGTGTATCTGTGCGTACACCCATGGGAAGGGCCATCTTTGCCCACAAGGAATATACAGGTGTTCTATGAATTCATGTGCATTTAACAGCCATGCAGGTGTGGGTACATGTTCCTAAATGCATACTATCTGCATTTGGGGACATGCACCAGCACCTGCAGGGCTGTCAAACTGGGACCAGCAGCTGTGTCCATGCAGCTACTGCATTCAATTAGACAATGAGACTGCCTGCAAGCGGTTGTATGGAACACCTGTGCATCCCAAGCAGGCGCCAAGAGACCTTTGCACGGGTGTACACATAAAAATGCCAGTGTGAACAAGACCTCAGAGGTAATTCAATTCTCTACAAGCTTCTCTCCCATCATAATGGCTAAGTGGGAAGAGGACCTGTGTACTACATTCACAGAAGAACAATGGTACCCATAAACAGACTCACAAAGCATCTAATTGAACACTGTAGAGTCAGCACAGAAAAATTTGCTAAGATGGTACTATTCTCCTAGAACATCTAACAATGTTGCTATACCACGAGACACATCCGCGAGAAGTTGGAGAAAAAGGTACACCATTACACAAGTGGTGGGCATGTCCCACGTATAACACTTTGTGGGCGCAAGCTTTTCTTTTTATCTCCTTCTCTGAGTACAGTGTTCTTGGAAATCCAAAGCCGGACATATTGAGACTGGGCTCAGAGCAGATCCATAAAACAGAAAGGATTTTCATCTTTCATACCTTAACAGTAGCCAGACTCCTCATGGGACTGAGATTGCATGCCAGACCTGCCTTTACTTCATGCTTAATTACCCTTCTCAATGAGAGAACAATGAATTTAAGTTTAGGTGCTCCAAGCCATACCAAAATACTATTCCTTGTGGAAACTATGGCTTAATCACCTTTGAAAACACTAACCTTCTACATTAAACTATACATTTATGTACCTGAAGGAGGGTCCATTATACAGGTATTTGTCCTGGAAATATCTATATATGGCTTTGAACTATAACAAACTGCCTGTGAACAGGACCATGTTTTGCTTTCCTTTTGTTTGTTTTTAATCTATGTTTTTTTGCTCTACGGAGTGTGAAGGTTTGGGGGTTTTCACTTACTGGCAGTGCTTTCCAATGAGTTCACTCCCATCCAGAAATGCTGTTTAAGGGCTTGTTGGCCCACATTTATTTATAAAACAGAAAATTGTATACAGAAAAATTAGTTTCCCATGCAAAGGTTCCACCATCAACACGAACATAAACAAATTCAGGCTTGTGGCTCTCTCCAGCAGTGCCACTTCTCAGGCCTAATGCCTTAGTCCTCCAGACTATCAAACAGCACCTCAGTGCTCCTGTATACACTCTGCACCTTGGCCGTCTTCCAGCTCCTTGCTGCTCTGTCACCATCTTCTCCTGCACTGTGCAGACATACATGCTCTGGATGCCCTGTGCAGCCTCTCTGATGCCTAGAGAAGGAACTGGGGTCCTCCTGACCCCTACACAGAGACCACCTGTTTCTCGGGTGAAGCCCTGAACTATTGTCAAGTCCTAGATTATAAGGAATGTGTCAGGGCTCCCGGTATGACCAGAGGTATGTGGACTGACGCAGGGAAATGCAGGATTCAGATATGTTATAAACAATATGATTTATTAATACTAACAATACAAAACGCAGTGCAATACTAAACATAAACACAGTGCAAACAAACCAAACCACCCACAGATAACAATACATACAATGCAAGCGTATTCAGGCAGGCCGGGTCGATAACTATCGGGCAGGTAGGTACAGGAGGAGCAGGCGGAGAGTAGTCAGGTCACGAGCCGGGTACAGCAACTAACGGGCAGGTAGGTACAGGGGGTCAGGCAGAGAATGGTCAGGGTTACAAGCCAGGGATCAAACAGGAGAAGTCAGCAGAGGTCAGGATCAGGCAGGGTCGGCAACAAGTCAGGCAGAAACAGGAACAGGAATGCAGGTTACAAGATACAGGGGCCCATGGAAAAACACACACCAAGGCCCTGACTGTGAGTCTGGCCATTCCTTAAATACAACCCCCGCAATCAGCTTCAGGTGTTTGGCTGACTGCAGGGTTGAGTCTCTGATTGCTGAGAGCTCCCGCTGGCCAGCCCTGGTACTGCAGCCCACAAGGCAGGTGAGTCCCACCATTATTGGCAAGTCCATTCCTGACAGAATGTGAACACCTGCTCACTCGGTCTGTTGGTTACTGGAAAGACCTGGGCACTGGGTTGGAGACTCCTTTTCTCCCAAAGCACTTTAGAGTCTCTGAGCTCCAGCCCCTGATTCGGGAATTACAAAAGTCAGAGAAAGATGAAAAACCAGCTTTCTCTGCTCAGAACTGACATTCTGAAGCCCTGCACTCTGCATATGTGGTGCAAACCTTGTGTCAGTGCCTTCTACTTTTTCACAGTGGCAGGAACTCGCACTGCTACAGGAGATATACAGTATAGTTGGCATAATACTTATGCTTTATGATCTCTCCCTCTGAAATGCAAATACATGCTACTCTATATTAAGATGTAATCTTTATTTTTCCAAAATATATCTGTACAACAACCAACTGTATAAATGCTGCAGCACTGATCTTTTTTCTTTTTCCGGATACTGTATTCTTCTAAGAAAATTTATTTTATTTATTAAAAAAGTACTCTGTGTCTTGGTAGGTCATAGCATAAAGAAATAAAAATGGACAATCAAAACAAACTAAAAAAAGTGTAAACTGTGGCATAGTTGTAGATAAGCAACGAAATACCTAACCTGCATGACTGTTATGCTGATCCAACAACTTCACCACCATTTGAATCGCTGTCCTGAAGCAGGCATGCAGACCCAGTGTTCAAACTTTGCTCTGACATTACTAGCGGCATATTGGTTCCAGTTCAGTGGCTCAGAAACTATTTAGACCAGAAACAGCCAGACAACTAGCATTTTTAGAAGGTCAGCCATGGCAGCATCCACTATTTATACCAGTGCAACATTTCTTTAAAGCAGATTGTTTTAGTTTATAAAAACAGTTTAAAGAAACAAAGCCTTATGCAAAGTCCGTCAGCCCTGAAATCTTGGATAGGGCAAACATTATTTTACAGAGTGAAATCTGGTTTCTTTAAAAACAATTATTATTATAGAAGAATTCCATCAGTAACAAGGTTGCCTGGTGAAGCTCAAAGCCTTTTAGATGTAATTTGTGAACATGCTGTTCTTTTTGTTAAGTACAAAATAGCTCTGTGTCCCCATAAAATTTGTGGTTCCTTAAATTGTCAGCTGCATTGTGTTACACCATATAACTAATCAGGCATTCATTGGTAGCATTCCTTCCTTCTGTATGCAAGTGAAAGATGATTGATGTTCCCGAAAGGTCTGATCCACTGCTACTCCATTGAAATGGAAAAATAACACTGTGATAAAAGAAAAGTCCAGTTGCTGTGTTCCAATTGTTGACTATATGAATAAACAATGACCATTGTAAACATCCCTGGCAGGGTTATATGATTTTTCCAAAAACCTGTATATGACACATTTGCTGGACAGCTTGGCCTGTTATAGGAAGTGGAAAATAACAGATTTACTCGCAGAATTAACAGGTGATAAAACGGTGCTACAGAGGGGATTGTAAAAAAGACTGCTGTGGTAATGCACCTAACTGAGTGCATCTTATATGTCACTTTTTATTTTGCCCATGGATACACTTGTTTAAATTAAACTGTAGGGGAATTCATAACACATGCTGGCCACTAGGATTGTGAAAGACCTAGGGCACCCTGGAGGATAAAAAGGAGAGGGTTGTTGTGCAAAGTAGGCATGGGGGATTCCCATTGGCTGAAAGAAAAAAAAAAGTCTATGGCCAGCTTTATACTTGCCTCTGGTATTCATTTCTCTATTGAACATATTCTCTCATAAGGCTACACTTCACAAAGGCTGTGGTGTGCACCACCTACGGTGACAATGCTTTTTCTGTATTAGACATTATTGCATCATTTTTTATGCTTTTTTCCCCAAATAAAATCAGCTTAAATATTTGGTTGTGCAACAAATCTGTTTTCACTTTACAAAAAAAAGAACAATAAGCTAAATCAGAAAAAAAACAGTCTGTGGAACGGATTTAGGAGAAATAAAATTACTTTCAGAGGACAAAATTTTAAAATTCGCTACCAACCAAAACATTTCACTTAAAAAACATTTAAAGCCACTACACATACACACTGCATTTAATTTAATTAACAGAATTTTTGTATATGTAAAAGAAGCCGATGTCTACATGCAAGAACTTGCTTAGGAAGTCACATGTCACAAAAGATGTTGAAAAACTATGCTAATGTGTTAATGAACCCACAACCCATATAAACCATCCAAATGATGTAGTGTTGAAAACATTTCTGAGCTGTCTACAATTTGACTATTCTACCCTCTCCAACTGATTTAGAAAATAAAATAACCCTTGCCTTAAATCACAAACAAATGTCGAATAGTGTTAATTTCTTTGTGGCGTTATAAAATCCACACAAAGAAACGTATGTAATAAAACATATGCCACAGAAGATTGCGTGAACCCTGCAATTGATACATTCAACAGATATGGTAACAATTTGAGTTTGATAACCACGGGACAAGTGTAGTTCTTAGTTTCTTTAATATGGGATGTCTATGATGTCAACTCTGTCTTCATACAGTTTACTTGCATTATGCAAAGAGAGGCTGAAAAAAATGCAGGTTTCATATATTCAAGACTATTACATTTTACATAGTAATACTGTATATAAAAGTAAATATAGGTGTATCATGATTTAGAGATTTATTCATGTGTGTCCCAAATGGGGAAACTTTTTTCACTTTCTGTCCCAAATGGCTATAGTCATTGGGACAGAAAATTAATATGAAATTTCCCACTGGGTCAGATAAGAAATAAGATCAAAAAACACACAGCGCCCAGGACCAATCTACTAACAAACAATTATAAGTGAAATGCTGCTGTGCATAGGTATATAAACCAAAACAAATTTTCCAATATAAACCAGCGCAAAACACAAATGTTAAAATAATAAGTGAATATAAAATTATTATTTTATAAATGATCTTTAAAGTCCAGTGATGAAGGTAAGTGACCACAAACCCGTGACATAAAAAATGATTCCATAAATCAAAAGTCCAGTGATCCCTAAAAAAACTTTCTCAAAAATAAACTTCAGTGCTTCAAAATAATTCTTCCACCATCCACCAGTGCCGGCACTGACCTCTGACAAGTCCCAACCCCTCTCCTCATCCTGGAAAGATCACCCTCAAGCTCGAATACTCCAATCAGCCTGCAGACCCACTACTAGGACGGATCACCACCTACCACCAAGGCCATTCGGAGTGACAGGACCCACTAGGACCATACAGGTATACCTCAGTGAGAAGAAGGACAACTCATCTCGGATCCAATAGAGGGAAGACCTCCTACCACCTGGCATCAGGATAATTACATACAAGGCGCATTTAATATGCGCGTCCGGTGAGTGCGCATTTCATTATCACCTCTATTTCATAGTCACCTCAATTATCCAAAATTTACTTATATCTATGGGACTACTTCTTATCCTTTATTTTATTTTATTTTAATTTAATTTATTTTATTGTATTTTACTTTATCCATTCACTCTAAGGAACTGGGTATATATATTGGTTACGAGCGCTGCACTTGTCACATACATTGTCTTTTCCATAGGTCATTGGTACCTATTTCTGTGCGTAGCAGCTTGTCGATTTTTACTAAGGCGCTTTTTACTACTCTTTGTACATTATATTGGAAAATCAGATAAGAAATAAACACTTCCCCGGACTACGTAAAGTGTCTTTCGTTTGTTGCCTGTGTTATTTTATCCTACTTTCTGTCCCAGGTAACAACAGTCACCAAAACAGGAAGTGAGAGTAAATCTTTTAAACATGTAAACATACAGCAGCAAAAACCCGAGAGAGGTTTCTATCCTTCCTCACAATAAAAAACAAAACAGATGTTCGCTTTAATATGATTTTCAAACATACTGTATCTGTAGCTTATCCAATCCACTTCTTCAACTTACAAAACATGTTCGGTTGAATTCAAATAACTACTAGCTAAGAAAACAATTGTACAATTAGGCTGACATAAAATAACTGGCAAATATGACAACAATGACAATATACAGTATATAAAATTTCATACAGTGATATCAAAATATATAAAATATTATATGGATGATTCTATGAATGAAATATTATATGAATATTTGATTGTTAAAATAGTATTAACAGTATTCAAGTAATGTTAACATTACTCATACATGTATTAAAAAATACCGGCCATATATATGAAATACTGCATGTGTATATATATAGATATATATATCTATATATATATATATATATATAAACACACATACACACACACAAGGGCATCTGCAACTACTGTATTATAGTTGTTCTGCTACTGCATACATCAAATTTGTGCAAATTTCCATCAGACAAGAGAGTTACAGTTTGGCCAAACTGTAACTGTTTTGTCTGATGGGCAATTAAATAAATTGTATGTATGCTGCAATCCCCAGTTTTGGAATCCTGCAATATTTTTTTTCTTTAAATTGATAAACTAAAAGCAATACAATATAAATATATATAGCTAAAAAACAGAGATATTTTGATTCCCCTTATGTCAACAATAAGTTGAGGAAGGACGGTCAATAGAGGAGCTTATGTCAAGAGTTTCATATGTCTTGGTGATGACACTTAGTAAGAAATGAAAACCTGATGAAAGTTAACAACAGAGATGATGTGCTCAGCAGTTAATATGTAATTCTTCATTTTCCATCCTGCAGAATTTTAAGGTCAACTTTTTGCTAATGAATTCATCTTTGTCAGTGGTATTTTCATTGATTTCCCTATGACGCTTTAAGACATAATGAAATTATAGACAAGAATATGATTTTCTAAAAGGTATGGCTATCAGTCCGCTTGACTTTATTACAAATTTGGCATGAGAACTTTTAACTGCCTAATATGACATTAGCAAAATTGTATTAAACAAACCAACCTGACCTTTACTCTGTGGTGACGTTATATTATGAGTAGTCTGTTTTATGTATTTCCAGCTCCTGAAAAATAAAATCTACAAAATGTTGCAATATCTGTCTGTCAAGATAATGTATATTTTATAATGTAAAATCATCACTCCTCTTTTCTCACCCTAAAAGAAAAAAAAATTAATTTGCTACTCCTCCATAGCAGAAAAAAAGAAAAAAAATGTAGACTCTGCAATCAACTGCAATACGTCTCATTACTGAAAATAGAACTAAGCAGCACATTTAAAGTCCATCCCTGGGCAAAATCTGGAGCCCCCTTGTTCTGCTGCCACCTTTCCCAAGTATATATTTATCGTTTGTTAAATCCCGCCATATCAGTTTTTTTACTTACTTAGCAGTCACTTGATCTACCACAGGCCCATTCCCAAAAGTGACAATTTGTGGTTCACTGCTGCATTCCAGGCCAACAGCCACTATTGTACATGCAGCCACTGAAGTTTGGAGGACCTGTGTGGACCTCTCCCATATACAGCTGAAGAGTCCACATCATCAGGCATCAACGTGGGTACCTGAAAAAGGTCCCTCCCATTTTGCAAACTAAAAGAAAGCAGGAGACCCAGCACACCATTTGACATCAGATTCAGGTAAGTATTTAGGGCTTTTCAAATTTTTTTTTGCATATGTATTTTTGGGATTAACTGAGAGAAAGGGAGAATAAAAATGTACTGGGGGATACCTGGAGATAAAAAGCCTTGTCAATCCAAATACATTTGCTGCACTGGGTTCATTGCACATTCACCACATTTATAATGCAGTGAATGTAATGTTAACGGGGCGGACTGACCATTTGGAAACTCGGGCACTGCCCGATGGCCCGGGGTCAGTAGGGGGCCCCATGAGATGCCCTTGGTACCTTTTTCATAGGCTTTTTTGAGTTTGGGCAAGGACACAGGGGCCCCATGATCCCCTATTGCCCGGGGGCCCCATGAGTTGTCAGTCCTCCCCTGAATGTTAATGTTCAACCTGCCAAAATGTCTTATGCATACTTTAGGCCAATGTACAGTACATGTATTTTACAGGATGTAGATGGCATTACAAGGGAGACACAGACAGCAAGAAAGACATAACATGATTTACCTAATGAAAAAATAACTTGTCTCATGTCCACCTCTTTCTCACCTCATGTCACTTGCAGGCTTTGTTGGAATTACAGGAATACCATAAAGCTCCTCAGACAGAACATTTTCCATACCCCCAGATTGTGTATTAACTTCGGCCACTGAATGTGGTTCATTTATTTACAACCTAATTATTTGTTGTTCTGCTCCTTGATAACCCACACGGTTTGTCTTTACAATTTGGTGCTTTCTAATTTCTCACACATAATTGTGCTGCTCTTGAATCTACTACACAGCTTGGTGTTGGTAATACTGTAGTTAAACCTTTACTTGAATAATCAATAAATTATATTGAAAAAGAAAATAAACTTGTGTCCAACAGACGTTGGGGAATCTGGATTGATTGAATGAATGTGACTCTTCTTCACAAATGTGCTTTGTATATGTAGTGAAAGATTCATCGCTGAAAAAAAGATGCAAAGGTGTGGTGCATGTCACATCTATTGCATATTCTAGTCTGTCTTTTAACCACCTCAAAGGCCAAAATATATTCTGCTACATTTCTTTGGTAAACAATATCCCAAATCAGTGTTTATTATTTAGTCTGTGTGAAAGTTAGGGGGGTTTATTTACTAAAGCTGGAGAGTCCAAAATCAGACTCCCTTCTGCATAGAAACCAATCAGCTTCCAGGTTTCATTGCCAAAGCTTCATTGAACAAGCTGGGGTTAGAAGCTGATTGGTTTCTATGCAGAAGGGAGTCTGATTTTGGACTCTCCAGCTTTAGTAAATAAACCCCATAGTGTCTACAAACTATGATGTATACTGTATATTTGAAAATTTATCAGTCCTGATTTACCGACAGGACTCACATTTCTTGAGGCCCTAAAATGCCGAGACCGTATAAACATCACCAAAATAACCCCTTTTTGGAGTAGTAGACACCCCAATTTATTTAGTAAGAAGCATGGTGAATTTTTTTGTAAGTTGTAGTTTTTTTGTAACAATTTTAGGAAAATGAAGAAGCATTTTCACGCATAGGCATACTTATAATTACATCCCAAAACACATTCTGATATGCCTCCCGAATATGGGTATACCACATTAGTGAGACTTGTTCACAGCCTAGATGCATAGAGGGGCTCAAAATTCAAGGAGCACGTTTGGACTTTCAAGGAGCATAAATAATGCATACAGGGATATTGTAACTGGTGTGGCAGTGATTAGGGACAATACTACTAGTGACAGTATCTAAAATATTGGGGGAGGTGATCAGGATTTTTTTTTAACACTATGATTGCTTATTATAATGATCACTGTATAAGCAATCATTTTTGTGCATCCATTCAGGCGCTATTATTTACTATTGTGATTTTTTGTGATTGCCCACAACTATCACATGGTAAAGGTGTGCTGTGATTGGGCCCTGTACCATGTGATCATACCATGTGAAAGATTGCAATAGTAAACAATTGCTATGAATATGATAGCCATTGTTTACAACTGGCATGATCTCTGCAATTGGTCACAGCAATCACATGGTACTAGGGCCATGCACAGCAGCCCGGTGCAACAATCTATATTCCACTGTGGACAGATCACACCACTATGTGGCCCCTAGGATGTACATGAAGTGAGTGAGAAGGATGACGTTATATGAAGTCCACCCTTAATGAGAGAGCACCTACCCAGCCATATTATTACAATAGGACACGCATGAATTGGTTAACTCAGCAATCAACAAATCTCAAGCTCCCTGCTAATTGAAGAGCTCAAGCTCAGCAGGAGAAGAGGGTGAATCAGACTTCTGCAGAGAGATCACAGCTTTAGTAAAGAGTCTTTCTCTGCAGCATATTGGAAGGATACAGTTTTTTATTTATTTATTTTACAGAGGCTGTGGCTGCTTTCTGAAGAAAAGTATTAATAGAGCTTTGCACAATTTTTGTTTTCAATCACCTTAAACATATTTAACTAATTTAAACCAAAGGCTCATTTGGGCTTTAAAAGCCTAAAAGAGAGAATTGAAGGTGTAGTGACATAGGATGTCCCTTCTGATCAGTTCTAGCCCTAATCATGTAACTTGTGCAAAGGAGAAAAAGAATAGCTTGAGGAAACTGGTGGCGACCAAGTGACTCAACAGTGGATCTGTCCATCAACATTACAGTTCCGCACAATATAATTCTGAATCTATAGTTTAGCATAAGACAGTCAAACACTGCAGACATGTTAGAGGAGACAGTAAAAGACTATGGAAAAGGAAGAGGAGACATGGGAAAGCAAGAGGAGACAGAGACTGCAGAATTGGAACAGAAGAAATTTAGAGATTGCAAACATGTTACAGGAGATAGCCAGAGATATGATAAATACTGTACATGCTTGGAGGCAGTCATGGAATAGGGATTCCCATTAGAGTTCTTGCTATTGGCCACACAATATGCATCGAAAGGACCTTGAGTCGCAGTTGGTCATCAGGGCTTTTAAGTATTTCTAAATTCCATATTTTTTTTTTTCGTTTTGGATAGAGTAAGAAAGAGTTACAACCTCTCCTTTCCATTGGGATCAAGGTGCAGTAAAATTAGCCAGGGACATAGGATGACAGTTGCATGATCCATAAAGATCTCATTATTATGAGGCAAGGCTGAATTCTGACAAAAATGCTCTTGCAGCTTGTTCTGATTTTATTGTACCTTGATAAAGAGCACTATAAGAGTGTCTGCATTGCTCAATTCCTGCACCCTCTTACTCACTGGAGAGTGAATTTAAAGAATATTGGTTTATGCTCCACATCCAAGTTATTGAGACACAAACACCCAAAATAACCCCTTCCCACGCCCAGTATTGCCTCAGTTTTGTCAGCAAGCAATATAGGAGTGAAAGCAGAGAGTGATGTTCTCCAAGAAAGGAATTTTACAGGTAGGTAAAAAATCCCAACATTCTCATTATACATCACAGGAAGCAGGGGAGGTATTTGTTAGACTACTGGGACATCCAAAAGCAATCCGATGATGGGCAGGCAACAGTAAACAGGCCCAACAGTAACAATCCTCCTAACATGAAACATCTGACAAATCCCCTAACAGGACCACCTATAAGACTTTCCAACCAATGTCAGCACAAGCCAAGACCTAAACATCCACCTGGTAAAACTTAGTGAATGAATGTGCAGAGGATCAGGTGGCTGCCTTATAGTCCTGGTGTTTAAGAGCTCATATAGCACCAATTTAAAGTCCTATGCCTGAGCAAGGATTTTCCTAATCCACCTAGCAGTTGTGGATCCAGGGGTAGTCTGCCCCTTCCGGAAACCTTTATGCAATATGAACGTGGCATCAGACTGATGAATCAAAGTCGTAGCACAGGGTAGACTCACACAGCCCTAACCACATCCAAGCAGTAGAGAGCAATCTCCTTAAAATGCTTTGGAGCCTGACAAAAAGAAGGCAACACTATGGGGTTGACTTACAAAAGGCAAATAGTCTGTGCACTGTAAGTGCACTTCAGTTGCAGTTGCTCTATATCTGAGAAGAAGCTCTGAAATAAAGGGAAGCTCTGCTGCTTTCTATCATCCAACCATGTGCAAGCAAAAATGCTGTTTTTTGTTTTCTATGCATGTGATTGGGTATTCTTTGCAAAGTGAAGCTTTACCTCACTTACTAAGCTCTGGAGCAAGTGCACAATATATTTGCCTTTAGTAAATCATTCCCATGTCTTGGTTCAAATAAAACGGCAAGATCTCCTTAGGCAGGTAAGAATTACATGATCTTACCACAACCTTTTCCTTGGCAAACACAAGAAAAGAGCTCATTAAGGACAAAGCCACAAGCCCCGACACCTTCATAATCAATGCAACCTTGCCTGATAGGAGAGGGAGAAGAATGTCCTGAATGGGTTCAAATGATGCCCTCTGAAAGATTGACAAAACCCAGACTAAAGTCCTACGGAATTACCATGAACATACTAGTGAAACAATCTGAGCCACCCCTTGGACAAGAGTCCTGACCAAGGAGTGGGAAGTCAACGGTCCCTGAAAAAGCACTGTCAAGGCAGAACTTTGACCTTTTATAATCCTCATGGCTAAGGATTTGTTCAGTCCTGATTGAAAAAAGAAGAACATTTTGCCTGAGAGTATTTCATTTTTGTGGTATAGGAGCGCTGAACCATATTGTAATTTGCTGTAATGTTATACAGTCATGGCCACAAACATTGGCACCCTTGCATTTCTGTCAGATAATGCACCACTTTGCCCAGAAAATTGTTACAAATGTTTAGGTATTCTCATGTTTATTTCTTTTGTTTGTAATGGTATGACACAAAAAAGTGGAGAAACATAAAAAAACAATCTGACGCATTCCATGCAAAACCCCAAAAATGGACTGGACAAAATTATTGGCACCTTCTCAAAATTGTAAGAAATAATTGCATTCCAAGTTTGTGATGCTCCTGTAATTTGTAACTCACCTTTAGCAATTAACAGGTGCTGACAATATAGAACTCACACCAGCAACCAGTTAAAATGGTGAAGAATTGACTCAACCTTTCTGTTGTGTGTCTTTGTGGGCCACATGGAGCATGGGGAAGAGAAAGAGCAGCAAAGAATTGTCTGAGGATTTGAGAACAAAAAATGTGGAAAAGCATGGACAATCTCATGGTTACAAGTCCATCTCTAGAGATCTTAATGTTCCTATCAGGAAGTTTACAGTCCATGGCACTATAGCTAATCTCCCTAGACAAGGACGAAAGAGAAAAACTGAATAAAGATTGCAATAAAGGATTGTTCAGATGGTAGATAAAGAAGCTTGATAAACTTCCAGACAAATTCAAGCTGACCTTAAGGAATAGGGTACAACTGTGTCAGCTCGCACTATACGTTGCTATCTGAATGAAAAGCAGGACCCCACTGCTGACACAGAAAGATATAAAAGCCAGATTGGAGCTTGCCAAAACTTACCTGAGGAAGCCAAATCATTTTGGGAGAAATCGGGCCTTTAATGAAAAGAATCCAGTCCCTACAGTCAAACATAGTGGAGATTTCACTTATGTTTTGGGGTTGCTTTGCTGCTTCAGGTACTGGATGTCTTGACTGTGTGCATGGCATTATGAAATCTGAAGACTACCAAAAATTCTGGGGTGCAATGCAGGGCCCAGTGTCAGAAAGTTGGGTCTCCATTAAATGTCATTGGTTTTACAGCAGGGCAATGACCCACAGCACACGTCAATAAGCACGCAAAAATAGTTTCAGACAATGTGCTGGAGAGTACTGAACTGGCCAGCAGTGAGTCCAGATCTCAATCCCATACAGTACCTATGAAGAGATCTCAAAATCGCAGTTGGGAATAGGAACCCTTACAATCTGAGAGACCAGGAGAAGCTGGCAAGAGTAGTCTAAAGTTCCACTAAAGAAGTGCAAGAAACTCATTGATGGTTACAGGAAGTGATTGATTACAGTTTTTTTCTCCAAGGAGTGAGCTACCAAATATTAAATTGAGGGTGCCAATAATTTTTTCCATTCCAATTTTGGGGTTTTGCATGGAATGTGTCAGATTTGGCTTTTTGTTTCTCCACATTTTTATGTCATACCAATACAAACAAAATAAATAAACACGAGAATGCCTAAACATTTGTAATTGCAACAATTTTCTGGGCGAGTTATAAATGGCTTTATACGTTAATATTAATGTTTTGAATTTTATCTGTTGGGCAATGGGAAGCCAGTGGAGGGATTGGCAGAGAGGGGTGGCAGATACAGAACGGTTAGTAAGGTGGATGAGTCTGGCAGCAGCATTCATGATAGACTGCGATTAGGTAGGCCAATGAGGAGGGAGTTACAATAGTCAAGGCGAGAGATAACCAGGGGGGGAATAAGTTGCTTAGTGGTTTCCGAGGTTAGGAACGGGCGTATCTTGGAGATGTTGCGGAGGTGAAGTCTACAAGATTTGGACAGTGAATGGATTTGGGACTGAAAGGACAGATGGGAGTCTAGGATTACACCTAGTACCCTGGAATGAGGAAAGGGACTGATGATTATGTTATTGATCTTGATGGAGAAGTCAGGGGAGGGGGCACGGGCTGGGGGGAATACTAGAGCTCAGTTTTGGAAAGATTTAGTTTGAGGAAGTGGAGTGACATCCATGCCAATATGTCACTTAGTAGGTTAGCAATGCGAGAGGAGACTGAAGGGGTGAGGTGAGGGGTAAAAAGATAGATTTGTGTGTCATCAGCATAGAGATGGTACTTAAAGCCATGGGAGTTTATTAAGTGACCAAGGGAGGAAGTGTAGATGGAGAAGAGAAGGGGTCCAAGGACAGAACCTTGAAGGACCCCTACAGAAAGAGGGAGTGAAGAGGAGGACGCAACGCTATAGGTAACGCTGAAGGAGCGCTGTGATAGGTAGGAGGAGAACCAGGATAGAGCAGAGTCTCTGAGGCCAAGAGAGTGGAGTTTTTTGAGGAGGAGGGGATGGTTAACCGTATCAAAAGCTGCAGAGAGGTCAAGTAGTAAGAGTATGGAGTAGTGGCCATTGGTTTTAGCAGTTAGTAGATCATTAGTGAGGTTTAGTAGGGCAGTTTCAGTGGAGTGTAGTGAGCGAAAGCCAGACTGTAAAGGGTCAAGAAGGTTGTTGTCGGTGAGGTGGGAGCTCAGGCGAATGTAGACTAAGCGTTCTAGGAGTTTAGAGGTAAATGCCAGCAGGGAGATGGGTTTTAAGTTGTTCAGGTTGGTGGGGTCCAGGGAGGGCTTTTTAAGTATGGGAGTGATGTGTACATGCTTTAGAGGGGAGGGGACGGCACCAGTAGAGAGTGAAAGATTGACGATGTGAGTGAGGGAGCATAGGAAGGAAGAAAAGGGTGACCGTAGTAGTTGTGAGGGGACAGGATCCAGGGGGCAGGTAGTGAGACAGGCTTCTGAGAAAACCTTAGTGACCTCTTTGGTAGTAGCAAGGTCAAAAGAGGAAAGTGTTGAGGGAGGTTTAGTATAAGGTATGCTAAGTGGGATGGATGTCTGTGCAGTGGCGATGCTCCTACAAATTGCATCAATCTTGTTTTTGAAATGATTTGCAATCTCGTGAGCAGTGAGTGAGGTACTAGGTGGAGAAAGTAGAGAGTTAAAAGTAGAGAAGAGACGACGAGGACTGGATGACAAGGTATTAATATGAGTGACAAAGTAGGCTTGTTTGGCAGCATGAAGGGAGGAACTGTATGTTAAGAAAGCAGATTTATATCGGGTGAATGCTTGTTGAGATTTGGTTTTACACCACAATTGCTCCAGCGCATGACTATGTCATTTAAAATTTCTGGTGCCGTCAGTCTGCCAAGGTTGTAATGGTCGGGGCCTGATGCTTCGTGTTGTTAGAGGAGGAAGCGAGTCTAATTTTGATGAAAGCGAACTTTTGTAGACAGCAGTGGCCAGGGCAGGGGAGAGATTCTGTCGTAAAGTTGGCCAGTTGCAAAGTGGAAAGGAGCAGGGTTCAAGTTGTGAAGGTTTCTGCGGGTAATTGTTTGCTGCTTGCAGGGATAGGTGTTTGAAGATGGGGACACTGTGAACGTGATGAGATTGTGATCAGAGAGAGGAAAGGGGGTGTTTGTGAGGTTGTAGGGAGTGCAAAGATGGAAGAAAACAAGGTCTAATGTATTCCCATTAGAGTGAGTGGAGGACTGTATACATTGTGCTAATGCAAAAGATGAGGTTAGGTTGAAGAGTTGGGATGTAGCCGGGTTGTTGACATTAATAGGGATGTTAAAATCTCAGAGAATAATAGTGGGTAGTTCAGAGGAGAGAAAGTAGGGTAGCCAGGCGGAGAAATCATCAAGAAAGCGGGACACGGGTCCAGGAGGCCGATAGATCACTGCAATCCTCAGAGAAATGGAAGCCGGGTGCAGTGAGTCTCGAAAGAAGAGAAGGATAGAGAGGGAGGGTTAGAGAGGATTTGAAAGGTGCTCAGTGGGGATAGAAGCAAACCAACTCCACCACCTTTCAACCACTGGGTCTGGGTGAGTGGTTCCAGAGAAGGCCTCCATAGGAAAGTGCTGTGGGAGAAGAAGAATTTGCTGCTTGAAGCCAGAGAATTTCCCCTAGACCCCAACTAAGTTGTTAACCCCTCCATAAAATCACAAAACCAAGCTCAATGACTGGATAAGCCTCCAAAGGAGCTGACACAGGGATCACCAGGGCTGCAAGGATGGAAGAAGCTCCTCACAGGAGACATAGGGAAGCACTCATAGTGTAGTAGGTAAAACTTTTATTCCAGAAAACACAGGTGCATAATGAGTATCACATAGCCAAGTATGAGCAAACACACTGACCCTTTAAGAAGTCAAGATGGCCGCCGGGCCTCCTCGTGGCACCGACGGCTTAGTGTCAACGGAGTCCTGGGTTCCACTCATTATGCACCTGTGTTTTCTGGAATAAAAGTTTTACCTACTACACTATGAGTGCTTTCCTATGTCTCCTGTGAGGAGCTTCTTCCATCCTTGCAGCCCTGGTGATCCCTGTGTCAGCTCCTTTGGAGGCTTATCCAGATTGATACTGCTCTGACCTGCTGGACCACTTTCTCACCACATGAGGGCGTAGGATCTCCATCTTTCCCAGCTATTTCCCTGACCAGACCTGAGAGGAGAGGGGATCTTCAGGATATATATATACACATGCGTATTACCCATGCGCATTCTGGTTAGTGTGAATTTCTACCATTTGCACTGGGAATCAAGGAGCACTGTTTCTCACCGGACTGTATTTATCATTATATTTTTAAGAGCGCTGCATTTCTTTTATTTATGAATTTTGGGACTTTTATGCATTTTCCTTTAATGTTCAGCCGCTTTATTTTGTAGATGAGCGCTTACTATATATTTTATTATCCTCAAGCTCAATGACTGTTTACTGACTCCATTGTGCAAAGTACGGGAAATGTGTTTTGCCTAGTCATGCAGAGCATAGGGGGACCCAATCAAATCCAGCGGCCCCTAAGAGGGTCTTACTACATATGGTAAAATAGTAAAAACAGTTCAAACATCTTCCTCAATGTGTAGTGCTACTTTTTAAGTTTATAAGTCAAGCATGTGACTATAAGTCAAGTCAGTGTGCACAGAAATGGCAATAGTTTAACAAATGATCTTCACCTTTTCTTGATAAACCCTTAGTTTTTAGATTTGTAAGTCAGCATAGATAAATAAATTCTCACATTTTAATTAAGTAAAGTCTCTGCAAAAGGACATCAGTGAGGAATACATTATTATGAAATGCTACAAGCTAAATTTTCCAATAGAACAATGACTGTGAAAACAATCCAAATTATTAAAACCCATCTCTGCATCTCCGTGTGAAACTCTTTCCTGTGAATATTTCCATTGGCATTGCATTCAACTTTCTGAAGTTTTCAGAAATCTGTCAATATGAAATACAGTTTCTTCTGCAAAACCCAAACCTCAATGACTCTATGGGCTTTTCCATCTGTTTTATAAAAATATTTGGTGGTATTCCAAATGACTAATATAATTATTTCTTATAGCTTCTACTTATTAAGGTTTTCAACAATACTGGGGGCTATTTACAACACCACCTGTGATTTTTATATTCCCAATAGGGAATACCGAAGAACAAAGAATGTAAATTACACATGGTGAAATGACCAGTGCCATGCAGTAATCTCTTGCAAATGATCAGAAATTAGCTGAGAAACTGAAGCAAGCCAATTTCCGATTGTTAAAGCTCACAGCAACATAGATCTTTGTCCTTTGTTGTCTAAAAAATAAACAATATTCTCCAATATTTCACACTCTTACTTTCTTATAACTATAATGTAATAAAAAGTAATTTAATTATAAAGGATGATTTTTAAAACTAATAAGAGATTTATTAATCATTGGGTCTTTAAATTATCAACTTAAAAACCAGTCACGCACAACATTTTAACAAAGATTTGAGCATTCGCAATTGTGTTACTTTTCTCTGCTTCATAATCTCTTTAGTTCAGCCAACCACATTCACCCAGACAGCGTAATAAAGCAGCGCAAAAAAACAGAAGGAAAAGCTTTAAACTTTACTGAAAAAAAAAAACATTTTAGAAAAATGTGAAAAAGTTTAGGAAAAAGCACTAGACATATAATTTACTAGTAATGATGTGAATCCCATGTTCTGCAGGCTTATGGTTGCTGTAAATCCTCGCTTCACTTTTGCTGGTCCTCTTCACAGCTGTGAACTTCCGGCGCTGCATGGGTTAACTGCTTGGCTGAGTGAAGATTCAGTACACATTCTCAGACTATGTCCTCCTGTTCCAACCTCTATCCACTCACAGAATTATTTGCATTCTTTTTAAATAATGAAAAACATTTTGTGAGGGGGGAGGGGGGGCGCAGAAGAGGAGGGCATAGTCAAAATGTACAGACTGCTATTACCTTCTTAGATGTATGTAAAGGTTCCATCCAGACTCTCCGACTATATCTTCTTCTTTTGCCTTTCCCCTCCACTCACGGAACATTTGCTTTATTTGAAAAGAATGCAAGGTATTCTGTGAATCTGTGAGAGAAGGATAGGGGGCAAAAGAGAAGTGCATAGCAGAGAGTTTAGATGGGCTCTTCAGGCTGTCAAGCAGTAAACCCATACAGCAGTGGAATTTCATTGGTAAATTATATCACTTGTGCTATTTCCAAAAAAAAAACTGGAAAGGTTTTTGAGGACACACTTGGGAGTCCCCCTATAACCCTACCCCACTCTGTGCTTAGAGTCCTCAGTTTGTACAGCAAACAATGCAGTAACACAGGAACAAAGGAGAGAATGTCCTGTCTCTTGTACAGCACTCCAAAAATTGGAATTTATAGAGAAGTCAAAATTCCTTTTATTTTAATTGTATAATACAGGACACAGACTTGAATTTCATAGCCACTGGGTCATCCCTAAACAATCAATAAGAAGTGTTGGCAACAACAAGGCAAACATAATTGTGCCAACTGACCCAGATCAGTGTGTTTCTGCAAGAACCTTGTAGCTGAAAGCTGCATTCAAAGAATATTGGATGTCCACCTGGTGGAATTTGGAGAAGGTATGAGCTACAGACAAGGTGGCAGCTTTACAAAGCTGGGCAACAAAGGCTTGACATTTGTGTACCCAGGAAACTCCTACTGATCTAGTAACATGTATTAGTGCAGGAGGAGTAACAGTGCAAGCTCTTGGTGGATGGTGAAGCAGGATGTCCCTTGTGAGATTCTGAGGGGAAGGTAAAAAGGAGTCCATTTTTTTGATAGAACCTGCACCGTCCAGGTAGAATCTGATGACTCTGACTATGTCCAGACTAAGTGTACATGTGTACAAAAGTAATTATATACAGTGAGGAACAGAAGTATTTGAACACCCTGCGATTTTGCAAATTCTCCCACTTAGAAATCATGGAGGGGTCTGAAATTCACATTGTAGGTGCATTCCCACTCTGAGAGACAGAATTTAAAAAAAAATTCAGGAAATCAAATTGTATGATTTTTAAAGAATTTATTTGTCTTGCACTGCTGAACATAAGTATTTGAACACCTAAGAAACAGCAAGAATTCTGGCTCTCAAAGACCTGTTACTGTGCCTTTAAAAAGTCCATCTCTACTCCACTTATTAATCTAACTAAGTAGCACCTGTCTGAGCTCTTTAAAGACACCTGTCCACCCCACAGTCAGTCAGATGACAACTACTACCATGGGCAAGATCAAAGAGCTGTCAAAAGACACCAGAGACAAAATTGTGGACCTCCACAAGGCTGGAAAGGGCTACGGGGCAATTGCCAAGCAGCTTGGTGAAAATAGATCAACTGTTGGAGCAATTGTTAGAAAATGGAAGAGGCTAAAGCTGGTCAATGACATGAAGAGAGCTGGGACCACAGTTTCAAAGGTCACTGTCGGTAGAACACAACGCCGTCATGGTTTCCAATCATGCATTGCACGGAAGGTTCCCCTGCTCAAGTCATCACATGTCCAGGCCCGTCTGAAGTTTGCCAATGACCATCTGGATGATCCAGAGGAGGCATGGGAGAAAGTCATGTGGTCAGATGAGACCAAAGTAGAACTTTTTGGTCTAAACTTCACTCGTCGTATTTGGAGGAAAAAGAAGGATGAGTTGCATCCCAAGAACACCATCCCTACTGTGAAGCATGGGGGTGGTAACATCATGCTTTGGGGGTGCTTTCTGCGAAGGGGACAGGATGACTGCACTGTATTAAAGAGAGTATGAATGGGGCCATGAATGGGGCCATTTATTGTGAGATTTTGAGCAACAACCTCCTTCCCTCAGTCAGAGCATTGAAGATGGGTCGTGGCTGGGTCTTCCAACATGACAACGACCCGAAGCACACAGCCAGGAGAACCAAGGAGTGGCTCCATAAGAAGCATATCAAGGTACTGGAGTGGCCTAGCCAGTCTCCAGACCTAAATCCAATAGAACATCTTTGGAGGGAGCTGAAACTCCGTGTTGATCATTGACAGCCCCGAAACCTCACAGATCTAGAGGAGATCTGTGTGGAGGAGTGGGCCAAAATCCCTGTTGCACTGTGTGCAAACCTGAGCAAGAACTACAGGAAACGTTTGACCTCCATAATTGCAAACAAAGGCTTCTGTACCAAATATTAACACTGATTTTCTCAGGTGTTCAAATACTTCTGTTCAGCAGTGCGGGACAAATACATTCTTTACAAATCATACAATGGGATTTCCTGAATTTGTTTTTTAAATTCTGTCTCTCAGAGTGGGAATTCACCTACAATGTGAATTTCAGACCCCTCCATGATTTCTAAGTGGGAGAACTTGCAAAATCGCAGGGGGTTCAAATACTTCTGTTCCTCACTGTATAGTAAGGAAGCAGCTCTTAGAGTATAAATTCTCTTTTTTGATACCAATATTTAAAAAAAAGCACTAAACCCTTAAAACTACCAATTAGTGCATAGTGAAAACAGTATTGTGATAATCTGAACACAAATATATTTCAAAATGTCCATATAAAACTTTTGATTGTCCTTTCAAGATATCGATGATCCAACCATGCACCGAACACCTGTGTCCAGTGTGATAAACAATCATTCTTCACCACCAACTTGCAGTAAAATGAAAGGCTTAACAGATCCAGTCACAATGTGCGCCTTTCATATAATCCAAACAAGTGATAAAGGCATCACCAGGATCTCCAGAACCATATAATGTAGACCAGGCAGTATTAGAAAGGAGACCAATCTCACCAGGATCTCCTTCTCAAACCCATAGCTTTTATGACAACACACACATATAAAGAAAAGGAATTCTTCCCATAGCGTAGTAAGTTTTATTAAAAAATGTCCAAGACAAGACAAACATCGACTCACATGAACAAGTGCTACTCCAGGGACTGTATATTCGCAATGTACAAAAGAACCACGACATCGCCACTCTGTCTAAAAGGGCCGGAGTACATTCCACGAGCGGACTCCAGACCACTGGAAGTGACGTTCCATGTGGACCGGAAGTGACAACGGGCAGGCCTCAATGCATTTTGCTGAATCCCATCATCAGGAAGCTCAATGAGCTCTGGGCTCAGTCCCCATTGAACGTCAGTTTCAGTGGTCTGGAATCTTCTTGTGGAACACATGTTGGCCGTATTAGACAGAGTGGCGGTGTTGTTGTGCTTTTGTACCTTGCGAATATCTAGTGCCTGGAGTGGCACTTGCTTATGTGAGTGGTGTAGCAATCGTGCACACAGAGATGGATGCCAACCTCCATTTTGGCAAAGGCCTCCATATTCTATCATTTTCTACTCCCAAATCAGCTTCCCTCATCCCCCTTCCCTCTCTGTTGAGTGACATGTGGTCTGTATGATGCAGCGGCCACAGGCAATCAGGCTCAGTGGGAGAGCTCCAGGGCTATAAAATCCCAACCTAGCTGGTGCCCAGATGTCTGTTAGCTTATCAATCTGGGATATCATAAAGCCATAAACCAAGTCCTTCACTGAGCTCAAAGACATTCCAGATAAACTGTGAACCAGACATCACATTCAACATCCACTTTCCCCTATGATTACATATCTTGGAATATGAAAGACTTACATAAAAACCAGGCATATAATCAGACCTAGAAATTCTGAAGGACCCTCTGCACACTGGTATATACCCTTTCAAGCAAACTATGCAACAAATAGGGATATTTGGTTCACACATATTGCAATACATGTTTAAGCTGGCCAACTGCGTCAAAGTAATCCCTCTATGGCCAGTCCTACTCTGCCCTGCCTACGCAAGTGCTACTGTGGACACAATGCTAGCATAGGGGAAAAGACACAATGGGGAGAGCTACAAGGTTCAGGTCTGGCTACTGACCCAACAATACAACAAACAAGAGATCCCTGTGCTCAAATCCATACAGCTAGTGCATGCATTTATCCATCAGGTGCTAAAGGGGTGTAACCACATTAACTCTAGAAATTCTGAAGGACCCTCTGCACACTGGTATATACCCTTTCAAGCAAACTATGCAACAAATAGGGATATTTGGTTCACACATATTGCAAAAGTTATATACCAGTGTGCAGAGGGTCCTTCAGAATTTCTAGAGTTAATGTGGTTACACCCCTTTAGCACCTGATGGATAAATGCATGCACTAGCTGTATGGATTTGAGCACAGGGATCTATTGTTGGGTCAGTAGCCAGACCTGAACCTTGTAGCTCTCCCCATTGTGTCTTTTCCCCTATGCTAGCATTGTGTCCACAGTAGCACTTGCGTAGGCAGGGCAGAGTAGGACTGGCCATAGAGGGATTACTTTGACGCAGTTGGCCAGCTTAAACATGTATTGCAATATGTGTGAACCAAATATCCCTATTTGTTGCATAGTTTGCTTGAAAGGGTATATACCAGTGTGCAGAGGGTCCTTCAGAATTTCTAGAGTTAATGTGGTTACACCCCTTTAGCACCTGATGGATAAATGCATGCACTAGCTGTATGGATTTGAGCACAGGGATCTCTTGTTTGATATAATCAGACCTGTCACTTTAATACACGTCGTCTGATATATTACACCCCCTAGCTGACACAAACAGGAGAGCAGAAAATGATATCTCGTTAACCATCCCAGCAGGTATCTCATATTTCATATCTAGATGTTCAGCAGATGATTCTGCGTATTAATCTACCCGTGGATAGAATGTTACATGTACCTAGGAAAAGTTATTGACCATAGTATAAATTGTGAGGGATTTGGTCATAGCCTGAGCTCCCTGCCTACAACACCCCTCCCCAAATGAGGCGATTGGTTCTCTGCTTTAAGGAGACACCCTGCTGAGTTCCTAGAAAAAGGCTGTTATGCTTGGAGCTAAAAAAAAGCTGAGTTGAGCTAAGTTGAAGATTCTCCTTTTTAACATCGGAACTAACTTTGGGAGATAAAGCTCCCTTTTGGCTCAGGAAACTTGATCTGCTTAAACGAGGACTTTTGGCAAGTACTTTATCTCTCTGAAATCCTTTCTGTTATCTCTTTGCTGTGTTATTGTTCTCTGTATATATATATATATATTGGCTACATCTTTTTCTGTAAATATTTTTATTGCACCCTTTTGACCTTTTAGTAATAAATCTTACTTTCGGAAAAGTGTTGAACTGTTTCTAAAGCTCTTTAATGCAAACTAAGAACCCCTGTCTCTGAAGAGCGCCACTGTGTGTTTTAAACGTCTGCATACATCTGTCTGCGGTGACATTGTGTATACAAACGATTATTCAAACATCATAGTGTTATTGCTAATATTGTTTCTTCTTTCTCTGTACAAAAAGGAGGTGGTGGCAGTTTGAAGGGTTAATTGGGTAATTAACCTGACCCAGTAACAATCACTCTCAGGCTGCAGACACACAGATTGTGGTCCATTAGCTGGAAATTCTTTGTGTAGGGTGCAGCTGGGCATGGCATTGTTACGCACGTGACAGCGCAGTTTTAGATTGGCTAGTCCTTCGGTCACGAGTGTTGGTGAGAAGGGCTGGGGTCTGACGCCGCGATAGTCACAAGTGGATCTTTGTCTTGTCTTGCACATTTTGTAATAAAACTTACTACGCTATGGGTAGAATTCTTTTTCTTTATATGTGTGTGTTGTCATAAAAGCTATGAGTTTGAGATGGAGATCCTGGTGAGATTGGTCTCCTTTCTAACACTGCCTGGTCTACATGGTATGCCTGAATTGGGACTAGTTCTGGAGATCCTGGTGATGCCTGCTTCCTTTATCACTTGTTTGGATTATATGAAAAGCATGGATTGTGATTGGTTCTGGCAAGCCTTTCATTTTACCGCACGTTGGTGGTGAAGAATGATTGTTTATCACATTGGACACAGGTGTCGGGTGCATGGTTGGACCGTCGATATCTTGAAAGAACAATCAAAAGTTTTATATGGACATTTTGAAATATATTTGTGTTCAGATTTTCACAATAATGTTTCACTATGCACAAATTGATAGTTTAGTGCTCTTATTTAAATACTGGTAAGACTTGAAAATTGCTGTTCACAGACACTCTCCATCCAATCTGACAGAGCTTGAGCTATTTTGCATAGAAGAATGGGCAAACATTTCACTCTCTAGATGTGCAAAGCTGGTAGAGACATAACCAAAAAGACTTGCAGCTGTAATTGCAGCAAAAAGTGGTTCTACAAAGTTGACTCAGTGGGGCTGAATACAAATGCATGCCACACTTTTCAGATATTTGTAAAAAATGTTGAAAACCATTCATCATTTTCCTTCCACTTCCCAATTATTCCCAATTATTCTGCCTAGATGATGATGAATAAGGTGATATAAAAACCTTAATGCTCACTTTCCCATTAGACAGAGCTCTCTTCTGCTGTCCAATGCTCTAGAATGTTCTGTATAATGCAAAGCTACTGATTTGACATTGTATATGATGAAGTCAGAGAGCTGCAAACCATTGGGCAACATACTAAAGAGGCTTTGTTGGACTGGGAACATGAAGAGGAGGTAGCCAGTGGGAGTGTCGAATAAGGTATGTTTATTATATTATTCATAATCCCTTAGGCAAAACCAAGCAGTTGACCCTAGGAGTGAAGAGGGTAAAGAATTTTTGCCCCTTGAGTTCAGGTTTAAATACTCTGGCACAATAAATTCTAGAGCATGTTACAACAGACAAACACACCTCTTGAAATGAAAAGTCCTATTTGATTTATGAGAAAATACTATTTGCCTTGAACTCACAAACTGAGGCAGAACAAGTTTAATATAGCTTGGCTTATTTACATTTCCATATTTTTTCTGCCAAGTCAGCAGCAAAAAGTCTAACACTTGTGCACAACCCCTATTAAAAAAATATGGAAAATGACAACAAAGAGAATTAATGTACTTTAAATGTACTATATACTTGTGCAAGGCCAAAGAAAATCTGCCTTGAAATACTGTTGTAACACCTTAAAACAATATGAAAATAGATAGTTCACCACAGAAGCCTACAAAACAAATGAATTTGTTCCAACCAGACAAATACTCTGCAGCATGCAGTTAACTGAATACAACTCATTCTGACCTGTTTCTGGAAATGTTGTCCAAGTGAAGGTCTCAAGAGAGAGCTGCATGGTGTTCTCACCTCAGTCCCTCACAATCTATAGACCTCATCACTAAAAGCACACATCATTCATGCTTTTGGCAGCTGTTTCAAGGGAGAGGCCAACATGCTTAAAAACTGAACTTTCTGTCACCCCGCGTTTGTCTTGTAAGAAACACATAAAACAAAAAAAGAATAGAAATTTCTCTCAATCCTGAGGTTGTTTGTAATTTTATTTTTGTACGAAATACAAACTCTGAAACTGAAAGAGAAATTTCATACAAACAGGTAAATACACAACAGTGTCAACTGTTTTACCTACCAAAGGGTGTGAAATTCAGTTTGGCTAGTGTTGCGACTCACACACTTTTGTCACAATACATAGCCAGACAGGTTGCAATTAACTTCAAGGCTTGGCTTTCTAACTTATCATCCCTGCCTAAAGCCTGCTCATTGGCTGATGGATTAGTATAATTCCACTGCTGTATCATAATAAGCAGACAGGTAACACAGGGTCTTATGAGTCTATAAAATACTGAATTTTCATCTTGGATATGCAGCATGATAGCTGTACCGTCATTCTTACCTAGGTGAGGAATGAAGAAGTGGGAGCAAGGACCAGTAGAAAAAGGTACCCTCCCCCTCCCAAAAACAAAATGATATATGTCACGGGATGGGGGTGGGCAATTACTATGACAGTGAGCTATGTTGCACCGTGCCATCACCTTTCACCAATGGTTCTGTTAGGGCAGGAGCTGTGGAATGGACAGGCAGGCCTAATGGCAGGGTCACGCACCGACTGACGATAACCACCACCCACAGACCGGAGTCCCTCAGGGCGCGGAGTCTAAGCCCCAGGCTGCCCTTCACCAGGGCCCCTGATGGTGGGGATGGACTTGACGCAGCCAGGGACCAGGTCGCGGCCCCCAAGAAACCCCAGCTGCGGTAATGGCCGCCGCCAATGGTGTATAGCTGGTAGGAACCAGATAAGAATGATAGCGTAGTCGGACAGGCCGGGTCGATAACAGCGGGACAGACAGTACAGAACGGTAGGCAAGAATACATGGGTCACAAGCCGGGTTCAGCAACGGGAGGTCAGATAAAGGGATAAGGCTGAGAATAGTCTTAGTCAAACCGAGTCAGTTTCCAGGAGAGCCACGAGAGTAAAACCAGAGCTTGCAACAACACTAACATACAGGACACGAATGCAAAGAGCAAGTGCAGACAACAGGCTTAAATGTGCTCAACCACACCCCTCTGGGGGATAGACCACAGAGGCCTGAAAGCATAAAAGGCTCGCACCATGCTTTGCAGAAACCCAAGATGGATGCCAGCACATGGAGCAGCATAACCTCTGGGAAAAGGTAGGACCTTGACAGGTTCCAACTATATTTCTAAAATAGTAAGCGAACGCTAAACAAACAGGATTCTATAGCTTATAGAATTATACCAGAACTTTTTTTTTTTTTTTTACAAACTAATTTTATTGACAAATGAAAAATAGTACAAATGACCCAAAGGGTCAGGATCATACAAAATAATATGAAAGAGAATAAGAAGCTTTCAGGAAATACATTCAGTTCAATATACAAAAAACAGCCATATGGCCATATCTTCATAGAGCAATGTAAGGATGCAAATAAAGCATGTAGCATAAAGCATGCCATGTAGCATAAAGCATGCCATGTAGCATAAAGCATGCCATGTAGCATATAGCATGCCATGTAGCATAAAGCATGCCATGCAGCATAAGTCGTAAAGTAAATAATATGAAATAGGTTGCTCAACATATGGTAATATCCTTAAAATACCATTCATGACAGAAAATAGGAGCGGGAGGTTTCCAGGCATTCCATTTGGCATCAGAGGTGTACTGTATATACGTTATACGTTGCATGAGCATTACAGAATCTACTCTATGAATAATAAGAGAAAATGGAACCACATTTGATTTGCAATGGAGGTCTATAGCCCAAGTTGTTGAAATGCAAACGGTGTGGACATGGATTGCGGTGCTGGGAATAGAGTTAAACAGCAAACACACAGAAAATGGCAATTGAGGTGGGCTACACGCCGTCAAGGAGCATGGTGTAGGAGCTTAGGCCACCTGCCTGTAAGAAAAGACATGAAGGAGACCTAGGAGAAGTGATATCACCTTGCCCAAATTTTACGCCGCTCCTGTGGATGCTGGGTGCTCAGGGCCAGTGTTGACAGCTTCTGAAGGGGCGGCCTCGGAGGAGATAGGAGCCCACTTTCTCCCCTGGGTGGCGGTGGATGACATCCAAGTCTCAAAGGAGCGAGCAACCACGTGACTACTTCAAGGAAGCCTGGGAGCAGAGGGGAAGGAGCAGACAGCACCGTGGAGCAGCGGTCGGAGAAAAGGTACCGCCAGAGTGATCCAGACCCAGGGAGACCGAGAGGTGTAGCTGTTTAGCTGTCTGAAAGCCATGGTGAGTGACCCCACTCCAAGCAGGGAGCAACATTAAAGCCACCCTAAACCCTAAAGTCGCATGGCAAGTCGAATCCTGGAGGTGGTGAGTCTTGAAACACACTAGCAGCATGTTTTTCAAGATGTTGAAAGGTGTAGGAAAAGACTCTCTAGTGGGCCAAGTGTGATAAGGTAAAGCGGAAGGAGGAGGAAGAGGAGAACAGAAAAGTGTAGAGGAGGAGGCTAAAGAAATAAAATTAGGGGGTCACCCTGTGGCTTTAAAAAGAAGAGGAGGTTTCCCTGGAAAGCAGCACTGAAGAGGCAACATACAATCACTATAGGGTGAAACAAAATAAGCTCCCCGCACATTATCGAGGAGATAACGGTCTGTCGATAAGTATAAATGCAGAAATCACTATGAGGAGCAGATATGTAAAAGGGGGGGGGGGTAAAAACACCACAAACAAGTACAAGCACAATTAAAAAATATCTGCCCCTACAAGAAAGAAGTCCAGAGGGGAAAACCTCAGAGACTGCCGGGAGTAAGCAACGAAGAAGAACGATCTAGACTGTCATTGGGAATCCCAAATATAAATCAGATCAAAGAAACTTTGAATATGGCAAGTGAAGTAGAAGGGGGGAATACTGAGGAACAGGATGTGCGTTCACCAAATTGCCCACCAAATTGGAAATAGCAGAAATGTTTACAAAACTTAAACAATCGATAAAGAAGGATATGGTGGTTTTGCATAATGATTTGGGTCAAGTATTACTACGAGTGGAAGAAACAGAAGAAAAACTGGACAAACGTGTGACGGACGCGGCGTCAGACCCCAGCCCTTCTCACCAACTCGTGACCGAAGGACTAGCCAATCTAAAACCGCGCTGGCGCTTACGTAACAATGCCACTCTCAGCTGCACCCTGCACCGAGATTTTCCAACTCACTGGACCACAATCCATGTGCCAGCAGCCTGAGAGCGATTGTTACTGGATCAGGTTAATTACGCAATTAACCCTTCACACTACCCCCACCACCTTTTTACAGAGAAGGAGGAAACTCACAAATCTTAGCAGTAACACTATGATGTTTGAATAAGCGTCTGTATACACACTGCCACTGCAGACAGATGTATGCAGAAATTTTAAAACACACAGTAGCACTCTTCAGAAACAGGGATTCTTAGTTTACATTAAAGAGCTTTAGAAACCATTCAACACTTTTCAGAAAATAGGATTTATTACTAAAAAGGTCAAAATGGTGCAATAAAAATATTTATATAAATAAAGAGAGCAATAGCACAACAGAGAGATAAAAGAAAGAAGCTTAAGAAGGTAGGATACTTATAGAAGTCCTGGTTTAAGCAGCGTTCAAGTGTCCTGAACAAAAGGGTGCCTTTTCTCCCAAAGTTGGTTCCTGACGTTAAAAGAATCTCTTCATCTACCTCTCCAGGCATGACAGCCTGTTTTCTAGGAACCCAGCAGGGTGTCTCCTTAAAGCAAAGAACCAATCGCCTCATTTGGGGAGGGGTGTTTAGGCAGGGACCCTGGCTATGACCAAATCCCCCCCACGTTTATACCATGGTCAATAACCTTCCATAGGTGCATGCAGCAGCCTAGCCACTGACAGATTAATATGCAGAACCATATTCCAGACATCAAATACGACATATCTGGCTGTGACGGTTAAAGAGATGTCGCTTTCTGCTCTCTGGTAGACGTTATCTAGGGGTGTAAGGTATCAAGTGACTCGTATTAAACTGACCTCTCTGAATATATGCTTTGTTTTATTGTACCTTGTTCCTGCCGGGATTTTTGAAATTGTATGAAAAAGTGGTTTCAAGTGGGATGTATGTTTTACTGCCACCCTGGAATGCTTTCATGTCCAGTGACTGACTGGTTTATAGCTTTACGATCAGGCCAGGGCAAGAGTCTGACAGACATCATGGAACCAGCTAATTGGGTTTACAACCATAAAGTGTATCCAGCTGTCCCCGATGCTCTTGTGACCCCAGCACACACACACACCACATGGCATTCAAAAAAAAAGGGAGGGGGACTGATTTGGAGTGAGAATGACATTTGCAGAGTATGATCCAAATTATGGTTGTCATTGTCCATATCTGTGCGCAAAATTATCACACCTCACAAAGATCACATCTTTTAACGGGGGAGGGGTCCAAGGGGGAGGGGTTTAGTATCAATGCTTGCAATCATAATGTAAACAACATGAAGAATCTTGTTACATTTAAATACAAGTGTATAAAAAAAAACTAATGAATAAAACTGAAGATAAAAATTGAAAATAGAAATAAAAAACAAATACAGATGAAAAATTAAAATAAAACACAGAATAAAAAAATGAATAAATTGAAAAATGAAACTTGTACTTGAATCTTGTCTGCAACCTATGTAGATGAACTCTCCTTTAAGAGTTTTACCTTCTAGACCAGCAATGGGCAAACTACGGCCCGCGGGCCGTATACGGCCCGGCGGACCTTTTAATCCGGCCCGCGGAGCTAGGCTCCCGCAAGGCCAGTGGTCGGCAAGCCGCGGCTCTTTACAAATTTAGATGCGGCTCTCCTGTGTGCCGGGCGCCCGCTCCCCTCCCTCCTCTCCTCCTCTCCCCTCCCTCCTCTCCTCCTCTCCCCTCCTCTCGGATGGCCGCCCCCCCTCTCGGATGGCCGCCCCCCTCCCTCCTCTCGGACGTCAGGACTCTGCAGCTGTCAGGATGTAGGCGGGGCAGCCAGGATGTAGGCGGGGCAGCGTGACGAACTCCTCTCACAGTCCTCCCTGAAGACCAGAACGGCGCGGGAATACGAGAGGAACGCGCGGACCAAAGGTAAGTGAATTGACACAGGGGGGGGACTTACTATATGGGGGATGAATTACTATATGGGGGACTTACTATATGGGGGACTTACTATATGGGGAATGAATTACTATATGGGGAATGAATTACTATATGGGGGACTTACTATATGGGGGACTTACTATATGGGGAATGAATTACTATATGGAGGACTTACTATATGGGGAATGAATTACTATATGGGGGACTTACTATATGGGGAATGAATTACTATATGGAGGACTTACTATATGGGGAATGAATTACTATATGGGGGACTTACTATATGGGGGATGAATTACTATATGGGGGACTTACTATATGGGGAATGAATTACTATATGGAGGACTTACTATATGGGGAATGAATTACTATATGGGGGACTTACTATATGGGGAATGAATTACTATATGGGGGACTTACTATATGGGGGATGAATTACTATATGGGGGATGAATTAATATGGGGGATGAAATAATATGGGGGATGAATTACTATGTGGGGGATGAATTACTATGTGGGGGATGAATTACTATGGGGGATGAATTACTATATGGGGGATGAATTACTATAGGGGGGATGAATTACTATGGGGGACGAATTACTATATGGGGGACGAATTACTATATGGGGGATGAATTACTATATGGGGGATGAATTACTATGGGGGATGAATTACTATATGGGGGATGAATTACTATGGGGGATGAATTACTATATGGGGGATGAATTACTATATGGGGGATTAATTACTATGGGGGATTAATTACTATGCTTACTATGGGGGAATATTACTATACTTACTATGGATGACACATACACATCATTCATCTACTCTTGGTCCGGCCCCCGGGTCCAATATATGAACCCATTGCGGCCCTCAAGTCAAAAAGTTTGCCCACCCCTGTTCTAGACGCAGAAAGTATCCCTGTAAATGCAATGCAATATACCTATCCAAAATCTCTCATTTTAATTCCTTCGTAATATTAATCCATCCTCTTGTATTTATTTACCTTTACAAGTTATTACTATTAGGATATTATTACTTGGTGTTCTGCTAAAGGCTTTTTATACTCACAGAGTACTGCAGCTAATTATTGGATGACTCTAGAAGGAATTTAAGCAGCTTACAAATGAGTAAAATATATCAGCCAAATAGAACATGCTGCAAGGCTTGTATCTATAATAGTTGGATCTTCTCGCCTACATGTGCTTCCATCCTTTGCTCACTAAGTTAAGATTTCCTCCTATGCTGGGAGAAGTTTTTCCAAAGATCCACCTCCCATGAGGAAGAGTGTGGGGAGACTTTCACTCCCCAATTTTATATACCGCAGCTGCATCTACCCATCACTGCAAACAGCTGGAGCCGGTGATGCCAAAACTGACATGTTCTGACATGCAATCTGTGAGACTGTGGCCTGGCTGACGTGCATGCGCATGTCAGGCAGGACACAGCTTCACAGATTGTTGCCCTCATCCTAGATTCAACCAGCATTTCACAGAATAAGCACAATGATACAGTCCCTTAAAGGTTAAGTTCACCTTTTAAACATTTTTTTGAAGGTAAAAAAATGTGCATTTATTTTTTTGTCCAAAGGAGCCTGTTAAGCATTGCACCAGCGATCACTAGATTGCTGATACCTGCCAGAATATCATACGGGATGTACGAGCAAGCAGATATTCTGACAGGAAGCTTCAATGAACTACCACGGCGCTCCATTGAAAACTACAAGCCCACAGCTGCTAAGGCAGTCATTTACAGAACACTGAATCAGTGACGTGGCCGTGTGGGCGGAGCCCTGCGTGGCCAAACAGTTTTCAAATCTAACAGATAGTAAACTTCCGCGTACTATCTGTCAGAGGGAGGGGGGCGGTAGGCGTGGCTGCGACTATGGGGACCTGTTACACGTAACACCTTAACCTCTTCACGCCGGCCGAACGCAAATGTGCGGCCTCCCAGCGTCTGGGCCTAAACGCCGAGCGGCCGCACATTTGTGTTCTATTAAAAAAAAGACATATGTGCTGAGAGTGCATGCCCTGTGCGCTCCCAGCACACATGTATGGTACTCACGGAAAGGTCCCAATCTCTTTTGATCGGGACCTTTCCCGATTATGTGACCGCCGTGACATGTCCCTAAACCCTGCCCCACCTCCCGGCTTCTGAAACACTTAAAGGGCGGGGAGGCGCGGCACGAAGAGGTTAAAAATGGGTGCAAAATGTAACATGTTCCAAAGGTGAACTTATCCTTTAACATACTTCCAAGGGAAAGCTGTTTTTTTTTATTAAAGATTTTAAATATATGATTATTTGATTACAATTATAGATTTTTATCAAGCTATAACATGATAACATGTATGTGAAATACATCTATGTAGCACCTAAAAAGTCCAAGTATGTTTCTGTCACACTTGAAACTTTGAGTAGGAAGAGTAAGGAATGTAGGCCAGCTCTATCTGAAATATAGTTTCCAGAGCAAATTATTTCCATTTTTTATTATTACCAATTTTTCTCATGTTCTAAAATCCAACGGCTGCTAATATATGAATGAACTGATCTTCTGAACCAACATTTTTTACCTTTTGTGCCAACCCCAATTTAGAATCATACTGAATCAGAAGGAGTGCCAAAATGTTTGTGTTAAGAATGTGAATAAATCAAAGAGTACGCTAAATATAAGTAAATACAAAAATTATTAGTTTTTTGTTTTTTTAAAAAAACTAATAATTAATAAACTTTTTTTTTTTTGGTTAGGAGTGCAGCTTTTGTTCTATTTAGTTTGTGGCGCTTTTTTTTCTCTATTTCTCATAATATCTATGTTTGTGTTAACCCCGCAGTTATGACATACCAAGGATAAGGCATGGCTATCTTTTATTTTGAATTATTTCACATCTGTATTACTATTACAGGAATGGACACTGCATACCCAGAAACAGACGTAATTAGTAAACAGCATAAGAGCACTAAATTAGCACAGTTTTTCTTTTTAATTTTGTGAAGTCAACAATCTTGCAGATTTAACTATCATTTGCAAGCACTGACAAATAGAAACTATTTACAGAATCAGTTATCCTCATGCCTATGGTGACTTCATATTTTTTAAATCACACTGTCTGTCTGCTGCCAATGTGGACATGATTACAAGTCACAGCGCAAGTGATGTTATCTGTTTGAAAAGTGATGACATTTATTGTGGCGCATAATACTATTATCATAACCAGACACAAAACCTATCATTGTGTCATCAGGAATATACCAGCTATATGGTCATCAGTCACATGATACAACGTAATGATATTTGAAATCAGATATTTTAACTACTGATGCTCATTTATATCAACAATGAAAGCTTCCATTGTAATGCAATCTACATGTATATCTGGTATGAACTGCTATCAGTGATGTCGCTTATTATGGTGTAATTACTAACAAATCTGTGTGCTTGTGTGTGCTAATGAACCCTCTTGTGATATCAATTGTTGTAGACTCCTCTAAGCAATCATCACTCATGTAAAATATGATGTAATCAGATCCCACCCATTGTGATATATGCTTCTTACTGTGATATCAGTGGCATTATGGTCATCTGTTATGAATTTCATTGTTGTAACGCCATTCACAAGTGTTGCTCTGACAAATGATGTCACTTCTCAATGTTAGTGATGGTGAGACAGCCATCACACAGAGTTCCCAGGCATGTGTGCTTAGTATCCCATGCTATGAAAGTAAAGGATGTTCCTTGTTGAGCCATCAATAATCTTTCAGAAATAAATATTCAAAGCATTTCTTTTTTGAACAATGTTGTAATTCAACCATTCACCAAGGCTTTTGTGTCTCCTTTCAACACTATCTAGGCTTTCATTAGAGCTTATGAAGTTTCCATCCATCTCCCTATAGAACACTGGAAAAATCCCGCAAAAAAGGGAGCTGTGCTTGCTGCCTACCAAGCCTGATTCTATGATGCCTTTCCTAGACCTCAGTCCACTCTTCTCCCACTCTTCATATGTCATATATATTTGTCACCTCCTGTACAGTTAGACAAAGAGATGTCTTGCAGCTGATTGCCTCAGTGCAAACTTCTATGAAATCCACCCCTAGCTACATCTTTTATCACCTAATGTTTTCATTCTCTCCAACAGCCCTTTAAATTAAAACACCATCTGCATTTAAAAGCACATTTACCTCTGTGAAGAGTACACCACATATGCTACTGACAAATAGTGTGACTTGTTTATGTGTTTAGGCCTTATAGACCAAATAGTAGAAAATGCATATAAAAGAGAAGTGTTATTGTCCCTCTACTGGATTCTTCAAAGGTTATTGGATAACTTAGTTCACATCAAGTGATAATTCTACTTAGCATTAAGGTGAGCAAAATCTGTTATAACCACAGCATGGGTAAAAGTAAATCTGCTCAGCAGGACATGGACAGTTTTAAAATGCGTTAGAAAAGGCTAGTCTGGAGTTGATACAACCCAATAAAAATGCCCAGTTGTACGATTTTTGGGATATCAGTTTAGGGGCACTTCAGGAGCAGAATATCTCCTCTAATAAATATAAAAGTGATGCAGCGCTATAACTAATAATACACACTCAAGAGGTATTAGAAGTGATTTACATAAAGTAAAATACTAAAAAATAGACCTTAACAAACGGGGCAACAGATGACCCAAATCCACATGGGGATATATAAGAGATAGTGACCCCTAGTACCCAAAGGGTACCCAATGTAGACCAAGTGAGTATCTACAAGAGAAGGCAAGCAAATAGCAATTGCTTTGTGCAAAATGAAGTGTCCACAGTTCATACAAATGCTGTAATTTCCAAGACGTGCAGGCGAGTAACAGCACCCTTCAAACGTGATCCCAAGCAGTATGGCTGCAATGGCCTCTCACCTCCACTTCACGACCCCGCAGGGCCACAAAGTACATGTAGATCACCTCTGGATCCCTCAAACTGGTGGCTCCTCAGGTAGGATGGTGCAGGCAGTCATCAAATAGGCAATATTTAACCGGACCAATTGGCAAGTGAAGATATACTCTCCTCAAGTATAAAAGCTCATATGCTGGTTTCTTCCTTCTCTGGCGTTGTGCTTTCAGGGTCTTTTTTAAGTTCTCCACCTGAGCATGATCCTCATTGTCCAACAGCTCCTCCACTCCTCTCCCTCCTGATCTGTACATCACCAGCTCGAGTGCGTGTGAATGGCCACTTGTCGAACCCCTTCCCTCTAGGGAATGGGACGCGTCAAGGATGTCCCCTCTCCCTGCTCCTTTTTGCATTATCTTTAGAACCTTTGCTGCACAAAATTCGTTTGAACCCTGATATCAAAGGCATTACGGCAGCAGCAACAGAATACAAACTTGCTGCTTACGCGGATGACATTCTTTTGTTTCTTGCGGATCCCCCGAACCACCTTGTCCAACCTGCTGAAAGATTTTTCGTTCTTTCAATTCCTGTCGAACCTTAAAATCAATTACTCTAAGTCCTATGCCCTTAACATCTCTCTTTCTCCTGATATGGTATCTTTTTGCCAGTCTCACTTCCCGTTTCGCTGGGAAAAGGAATCCCTTTCTTATCTTGGCATACAGCTTACTCGTAATCTAAATGACCTATATGCCAAAAACTTCATCCCAGCCCTCCGTTCCATACAGGAAGACCTCGATAAGTGGCACCGCCCTTGTTTCTCTTGGTTCGGGAGGGCCGCGATACTCAAAATGAATATACTTCCCCGCCTCCTCTATCTTTTTGAAACCCTGCCTATTCAACTACCGCCTGCCTTTTTTACCTCCTGCAGGAGAATGTGCTCATTGTTGCTTTGGAATCATAAGCGTCCGCGCATTTCGTATTTCCAACTGGTCCTTCCTAAACTTAAAGGAGGGATAGGGCTCCCTGACCTACAATGCTATTATTGGGCCTGCCACCTCTCTCAAATTATTGACTGGCATGTTCACTCATCCACCAAAGCTTGGGTCCATTTAGAGAGCTCCTTTTCACACTCCCCATTAACATCGATCCCCTGGCTTCGGGCGAAGCAAACACCTCCGGTCCTCCTCTCACACCCATTGCTGGGACCTACCTTGAAAATTTTCTATTTGGCCTGCAAATCAGCCTCCATTTCAGATGCTCCTAACCCCCTAACTTCTCTTTGCCTAAACCCTGACTTCCCTCCAGGAATGCATGAGGCCTTTCTTTCCAAACACTGGCCTCATAGCCAGATAAAAGTTGAACACTTTTTTGAAACCATACTCCTCGTTGGTGGGTAGCATGATCGATCGCACTTTCCCCTTTTGGGCTTACCTCCAAATTAGGCATTTTCTCCAAACACATGAACACCGTCAAAAATGGGCCCATCCTCTTACCCCCTTTGAATCCATTTGTTCTAAAACTGAACCCCAGAGGCATCTGATTTCAGTAGTTTACCTCCTTTTAGTTGGCGGTGGGAATCATGACTCCCTTCCATCATGTCGAGCTTGGGGCAAAGACCTGGAAATAGACTTCTCCTCTTCAGACTGGGACCTAATATTTACTTACTCTCACAAATGCACGCTCAATGTTTCATCGCAAGAAAATGGTTACACATTGGCCTCCCGTTGGTATCGCACCCCTTCTAGAATTCACTGCTACAATCCCTCCCTGCCTAACAAATGTTGGAGATGTGGGACACCTGACGGGTCACTTCTCCATTTCTGGTGGTCTTGCCCGATTATTCAGCCCTTCTGGCAAGAGGTTCACCGGATTACCGTATCTGTATCCACCTTACCCCTCGACTTTTCTCCAGCCCAATTTCTCCTTCACTACTCCTCTCTCCCCAGACGCCTTTATTTTAAATCTCTGGCCATGCATATGATCAACGCGGCTAAACTTTGCCTACCTGTACTATGGGGTTCCATCCATCCTCCTTCCATACGAGATTGGCTCATACGCCTGGGAAAAGTGGCGGAGATGGAAGAACTGATTGCTTCATCACAAGATACCCCTACCAAATTCTCCCATACCTGAGCTTGTTGGATTCACTTCCAAACAACATCTGAATTTCGTTCCCTTATGGGCCATTCCACCTGATCTAGTGCCGAACATTTCCTATCCACATCCCTTCCGTCACTTCTTACTCTTTCTTAAGACATCCTGACATCCCCCTCTCCTCTTCTTTGTAGGTTGAAGCGCGATACCTTTTAGCCTAATACACCCGACTGTCTGACACATTTCCCCGCTCAGGGTCTGCTCACAATGGTCAAAAATTAGTAATCCCCCCTCCCTTTTTTTTTTCTTTTTTCTCCCTTTTCCTCCTTTTCTTTTCCCTCCCATACTGCCCTTAGGTGTCACACACTCATACTCATACAGATACAGCACCATACGTGACTGTGGTTTTCTAAAGTCTTCCTCCTGCACACGGGTTTCCAGAGCCTACATCCCGCACCGCAGCACCCTCTTTTATCCCACGGTTCGCCCAGTGTTTTTTTTGCACTTGCCCTCCTCTCCAGACACATGGAGTAATAAATGCCAGAATTTATTTGTTCTGAGACTTTCAGATGCCTTTTTATGGTGCTCAAGTATTATATGCCTACCTGTTTGTTGTGGCTGTTTGTTACCTCTTAACCGCTTAGCACCAACTCTATTATTATTCTGTATGACCTGAGATGATTGTCTATGTCAAATACTCATGATAACCTTCTTTTGTATGGCTTATGTTATCTGACTTCTATGCCTGCCTTCCACTCCCTCTCCCCTTCTACTTTTTTGTACCAACTGTATGCTATGTTTTGTATTTCCCCAATAAACTTTATAGAACAAAAAAAAAAAACATGAATGTTTGAAACAAAATGGAGAAGCTAGAACATCTGTTACTTGAAGAGGATTTTACTTTGTTGGAGCATTAAAAACCTGGTTAGACAGCTCACATGAGTGGGCTGCAAATATCCAAAGGTACAGTGTTTCAGAGGGACAGGGTAGGTTGAAGAGGAGCAGGGGTGTGTATCTATATCAGGAATGATCTGGAAGCGAATGTGGGAGATAACATCACCAATGTGACTGTCGGGGATCGCCGCGGCGCTGGGCTCGGCGCAGGCGCAGTGCACCGCCCTGTGCAGGGACGCGGGCGCTGGGACCTGGCCGACCGCGGCAATCGAGTTCGCGCATGCGCAGTAGAGACCGCGGGCGCGCGCCTGGCACCAATGACAGCGCAGGGCGGGATATTTAAATGGCCCTGAGCTGTCATTCAGTGCCTTCTGGTCTCCTTGTATTCTGTGAACCTGTTTCTAGTGAGTTGCTGACCCGGATTGTGCCCTGACCTTGCTGCTTTCTCCTGTCTTGACCCTTGCTTGCCTGACCTCTCTCCTGGATGCCCCCTATTGGATCTGACCTGCTGTTGCTGACCTGGCGTGTGACCCGACTATTCTTTGCCCACTGCTCTGTACCGCACCGTCCCCATAGTTACCGACCCGGCCTGCCTGACCTTGCACTTGCTCAGCCATCCATCCATCCCTCTCAACAGGGTCTCCAGACCTCCTCATACCTGGCTCTCTCCCGTGGGAGCCCCTGGCGAATACCCCTACCACTGACGGGTGTCCTCAGTAGTCACGACCTGGTCCCAGGGTACTCCAAGTCCATCCCCACCATCAGGGGCTCTGGTGAACAAGTACTCTGGGGCTTAGACTCCGTACGCTGGGGACGCCTGATCAGTGGAGTGCTAGTGGTACCGCCGGGCGGTCCCTTACAGTGACTTGTGATGGTGCAGTTTTTATGGTTAGAGCTTCAAAGGAATTAAGCAAATTGTAAATTAATTGTGAGTGAATGTTGTAAGCCTCCTGACATAAAGGATGAGAAGAGTCATCTCCTATCACAAACAGAAAAGGCAGGCAAACAGGGCATGTTTTAATTATGGAAGATTTAAACTATTCTCATATTGATTGGCCATATGGAAATGCACACTCAACTAAGGCTCGGCATTTCCTGATTTTGTTGCAAGACAATTTCATGGGTCAAATGGTGTAAGCCTCAGCTAGAAAAATCAACAGTTGATTGCATATCTGGAAGTCACAGACAACCTGGTTAACAGTGATCATAAGAGTAATTACATTTGCTGTGAATTACAAAAAAGATGGACATATTAATATGACAAGAACTTTATTTCAGAAAGGCTGACTTTTAAGATGCACTCCTTACTGTATAATACCAAATTTTCACAACAAAAAACATCAAGGAAAAGTGAAAGTGTTTAAAGGACATATAATGTATAGGCATCCACCGGTGCATTCCATTGGTAAACAAATACAAAGGAAGTTAAACCTGAGTGGCCAGATTTAAGGGATGCAACATGAAACACAAGAATGTAATCCTGGCAAGTAAACAGATTTAAAAAAAAACATATTGCTATAGAAAAATACTGAGAGTAAAAAGGGAATGACAGCATGAAGGCCTCATAAAAGATGAATGGAGAAAATTGGTCACAAGTAACAGGGAGAAGACAGATGTATTAAATACATTTCTCCTCAATGTATACAAATTAAAAATAAGGGTTTAATAAGCAAGACAGTATTGCTATTAACAATGTACTAAATGTACATCTGTGGTTGACAGAAATCCGGGTTTAAAAAAGTATGGAAAAATCTAATTTGAATAATTTGCCAGGACCAGGTGGTTTACACCCACAGGCCAAGCCATGTTAGAGCAAGACCATTGTTCCTAATTTTTAAGGACAACTTACTGACTGGAATGGTACCTAGAGATTGGTGAAAATCAAATGTAGTACCAATATTCAAATAAAAATCAAAATGAATAGCAGAAAACTAGACCAGTCAGCCTAACATCATTAGTATATAAAGTATTGGAAGGAATGGTAAAGGAGTGCATTCAAAAACATTGCCTGTGACTATGCTATTATAAGTAACAAGCAACATGGATTTATTATGAAGGACCATTATTGTCAGACCAACCTATTAACATTCTGTGAGGAAGTGAGCAGTAATTCAGATAGAGGAAGGCCAGTGGACATAATTTATCTGAATTTTGCTAAAGAATTCAATACAGTGCCTCACAAACACTTGTGGGATAAGTTCACCTTTGGGAACATGTTATATGTTCCACTTGTTTTTTGCATGGAACATGGAACATGTTCCCACCACTGCAGCCTCTCCGATCCCCCCCCCCCTCCATGACAGCAGTACGGGGAGAAGTTCCCCATACTAGCTGTCATTTTTTCTAAAGCAACACGGCGGTGCGGGACTCCGCCCACATGGCAGCGTCATTCATTCACAGAGTTCTGTGAATTAATGAACTACAAGTCCCAACAGCCTTTGCGGCTGTCGGATTGTAGTTCTCAATGAACTGCAACGGCATTGTTGAGCTTTGTGGTAGTTCATTGATTCTTCCTATCACAGTGTATCTGTTTGCCCCTATGAGGGACAAAATCAGAGATACATTGACAAGTTTGCAGGAGTTCTGCATGGCACCACAAATCTGCTGATTGCTGGTGCAATGCTTTCCAGGCTACCTCAAAAAAAAAAAAAAAAGGGCTTTTTTTTTTTTTTTTTAAAGTGAACATATCCTTTAATTTACAGATTAAAAAAAAAACCCCTGCACTTTTTTTAAATTGCAGCAACAGGAAACCGCATACTGCTGTGCAATTCCCAACATGGGAAAACACGCTGTAGTTTCCAGTGTGTGGAGTTGCCAGCAGCACGTTTCGTATATGTGGAAAAGCACATATAGTGTGAACGTGGCCTAATGAGTTTTTTTTATTTTTTTCATTCAAACCAGTGGGCTGAATGAAAAAAAAACTGACTGGTCGCCGTACTAACTAAGCGATGTTAGTGTGGCAATCTCCCCCGCTGAGCTATTGTGCTCTGACAGGGGGACTGCCACCCTGCCAGAACACACTGATCAGTGCACACAGCCATTGGCTGCAAGTGCTGATCGAATCATGGTGTTCCAGCATCCCTGTTTGACAGAAGCCGGTCTAATGACCGCCATCCTCTGGAACTCTCTACCCCAATTTATCAGGCTATCGCCTACTCTGCTCACTTTTAGGCGATCTCTGAAAATCTATCTCTTCAAGGAAGCCTATCCTGCCCTAAGCTAATAATGGAATCTTCTAATACCAGTCCATCGCCCACAGTTACTACCTTTTTGTACCACTAGCCCCTCCCTCCTAGATTGTAAGCTCCAAGGAGCAGGGCCCTCCTATCCCTCTTGTATTGAACTGTATTTTTGCTGTATGGTCTCCCATTATTGTAAAGCGCTGAGCAAACTGTTGGCGCTATATAAATCCTGTATAATAATAATAATAATAATAATATAGTGCAGGGAACCTACAACAGTCAACTGTGTTATTACCATACTTAGAAAGTATAAGAATGGGTTTTAAGGTGTACAGTAATTTTAAGCATACCTATGCTGTGTAACAAAAATATTGTGAAAAAATGTATTTACTTACTTTTCCAAAAAAATGGCTGAAAAGATACAATTCCAAAAACTAACCATGCCTTTTACTACATACAAAAAAGAATACTGCCCTGGCATTTTTGTGCTTGGAGAAATGAAGGTCAGTTAGAAGAGCTAGGTTGATAAAGTTCAGATATACAGTTTAATACCATAGTTTGTAGACTCTAAGGCTACTTTCACACTGATCTGTTGCAAAAATGCATATGCATTTTTGACATGTTTTTACCCCATTTGTGGTGTGTTTTATTAAAGGACATGTGACTCAAAAAACACACCAAAAATGCAACGCAGATGCATTGTTGCCACATTTTCAATTAATTTCAATGGGGAGGTGTGTTTTTGGTGCATTTTTTTACTACATCAAACATGCAGCAAGCAGGACTTTGAAAAATATACTGGACTCGCAACGGATCCGTGTGAAGAGTCCCATAGGAAAACATGGTCACACATACAGTTGCAAGAAAAAGTATGTGAACCCCTTGGGATTCCGTGGAGTTTTGCATGAATTGGGCATAAAATGTGCTCTGAACGTCATCTAAGTCACAGCAATAGAAGAACACAGTCTGCTGAACATAATACTACACAAACATTAGATGTTGCCATTGTTTAATTGCACATAACATGTAAACATTCACAGTGCAGGGAGGAAAAAGTATTTGAACCTTTGGACTTAATAACTGGTTGACCCTCCTTTGGCAGCAATAACCTCAACCAAACGTTTCCTGTAGTTGCAGATCAGACCTGCACAACGATCTGGAGTCATTTTGGACCACTCCTCTTCACAAAACGGTTTCAGTGTACTCAGTACCTGCGAGGCATGGTTCACATCAGACAGTGCTTCTTGAAACCAGTAAACCCAAAACAGGTGTGTGTTTTTTAAGGGTAGGACAGCTGTCAGCAACACATCCAATATCATCACACTGATTGGAGTCAAGGTTGGCTCACTCCTGGCTCCAATTAGCTCTGGGAGAAGTCAATAAGCTAGGGCCTCACATACTTTTTCCTCCCTGCACTGTGAATGTTTACATGTTATGTGCAATTAAACCATGGCAACATCTAATGTTTGTGTAGTATTATGTTCAGCAGACTGTGTTCTTCTATTGTTGTGACTTAGATGACGTTCAGAGCACATTTTATGCCCAATTCATGCAAAACGCCACGTAATCCCAAGGGGTTCACATACTTTTTCTTGCAACTGTATTTCTTCTGCTTTTTAATGCAAAAGTGGAAGAGAAACAGATCAAGGTAAAAGCAGCCTACAATTTTCACAGTCTAAATAGTCTACACTTGTTTGATTTCTTTTTACCAAGAAATGCAACAGAATGCATTTTGGCCTAAATTTATGAAGAAATTTGCAAAGAACAAACATGATTCCTCCACCAAATAAATAATCCGCCTCTTGCCAGGTTTGTGAGTATATGTCTGCTTATTTTAAATAAAAAATAGTTTTACGATATACCACCATTACGGACCTTTGATCTTCTTCTCCAGAAGAAATATTGGTTTATTGCACAAGAAGATTCCTTCTGGTGTCTGTCACATTATGCTGAGGAGGCGGTGAAAGTATCCTATCAGTGAGATGAGTGCTGAGAACACGCACACAAGCGTGTATGGATCTCTGGAAAGTGAGATTAATATTTTTGGTAAGAGGCTGATCATTTATTTGGTGGAGGAATCACGTTTGCTCATCACCTTTCAAAATTTGATTGAATCTCAGAGAATATATGTTGGACTGAGCACTTTTTCACTTTTTTTTGTTTACAAACGATTTTATTGAGTATAAGTAGACAATAAAATAACAGCACATTTTCAAATATTAACAGCAAAAACAAGGCACTTTGGAAAAGTACAATTCAGAAAAAGATATCATAATAATGAAGAGAAGAAACAGAAGAAAAGTAGATTGCAAGTACATGAAATACGTTAATGATAAGAGAAATTGAATAATACGTCTGTCAACAGCATCTGTCAGTCATTGTTCACTGAAAACGTTATCAATCATGCAATAAATGTCTATAATCCCTCCATGACTCCCATTTTTTATCAAATAAGTGCATCTTATCCAGCAAAGTATAATGAATGCGTTCCATGAGCATTACAGCATCAATTCTGTGCAGGATGGAGGCCAAAGGTACAGCATTGGATCTCCAGTGTAAGGCAATAGACCATAAAGTGGCAATACAAATAGTATGTATCAATCTCATAATGGCATCAGGGACCCCTGGGATATGAGCCCCCAATAGGCAAGTTTGAATAGATAAGCATACTGGGGTACCCGCCAGTGAGGTGGCCACCTCGGATATCCTGCGCCAAATCAAAGATATGGACGGGCAATCCCAAAATATATGCACCAAAGTGCCTGTAAAACCACAGCCTCGAAAACATAGAGGGGACGTTTGTGGGTACAATCTATGTAGTCTTGATGGGGTATAATACCATCTAGTTAAAACCTTAAGGGCCGTTTCACGAACCGAAAGAGATCGAGAGCTTTTACAGAGATTGTCCACCATGGAATCCCAATCCTCATCCGAAAAAGTGGTACCACTATCCTCCTCCCACCTCTGTCGGTACAACGGAGGCGTATGAAAAAGACAAAGTAAAGATTGGTGATAAAAATTGGAAATAAGACCCCTACCCCTGGGAGAGTCACGGCTGGTACGTTCAAAAAAGGAAACCAGAGAAGACGGTGTAAGGCCAGAATGTGATTCAAAAAAGTGTCTAATCTGTCGGTAACGATGGTACTCGCGAAGGGGAATATCAAAAAGCGCGCGTAGCATATCAAAGGTAATGTAAGATCCTCCTCTTTGAAAATCAGATAATCTGATAAGAGATTGATCATACCACCAACGAAACAGTTGAGGAGAAGAAAAAGCTGGTGTAAAAGTTGGATCACCAAAAAATGAAATACCGGGGGGAATAGGAGAGACCAAATTTAATTTAAATTTGTATGTGGACCAAAGTGTCATTGAATGGGTCACTATGGAGTTATAAAAGGTAAGTGAACGTGGAGAGACCCTGGACCACAAGATGCTCGGTAAGTAGAATGGGCGTATGGACTGAGATTCAAATTTGACCCATGGGATCTGAGAGTTAATAGTTGCCCACTGTGATAGCTGCGCAAAACGAGCCGAAAGATAATATATCCAAAAATTGGGAAGACCGAGGCCTCCAGTCCGTTGTGAGCGGTATAAAATCGCTGAGGCAAAACGTGCACGCTTATTACCCCAGATAAAATTATTAATGGTCCGCTGAAATTGGCTCAGAAACGTTTTTGAGACTGGAACTGGAAGTGCTCTAAAAAGATAAAGAAGTTTAGGCAAAATATTCATTTTAACAGCCGTGACTCTACCCAAGAAGGAAATAGGATAACCATGCCAAATCTTCAGTAGAGTAGATAGACGTGATATACACGGTGGATAATTAGCAGCAAATATATCTGAATAACTGGGAGTGAGATTAATACCTAAATAGGATATCCGGTCTGTAGACCAGCGGAATGGAAAGGAGCTGCGGAGAGATGCACTTAGGGAATCAGGAATATTAATCGGCATAACTACTAACTAACTAACTATAATATACTAACTATAACTATAATAACTAACTATAATTACTAACTAATTTGGTAAAATTAACAGTAAGACCTGACGTTATAGCAAAATCATTCAGTATGACACATAAATTAGGCAATGAAGTCAACGGGTTAGTAAGAAAAAGCATAACATCATCAGCATACATGCTCATTTTAAATTGTGAGACTAACAACGGGTAGCCTGAAATATCCGGGTGTGATCTGATCGCTACTGCCAAGGGTTCCAACACCAGTGCAAATAAAAGGGGTGAAAGGGGACAGCCCTGACGGGTACCTCTACCCAATGTGAAAAAGTCTGAATTGCAGCCAGGGAGCCGTATTCTTGTCTTCGGAGAGTCATATAAGGCGTGTATACCGGCTAAAAATTCGTTATTGAAGCCCATTTTTCGTAGCAAGAAAAACATATAGGGCCAAAGAACACTGTCAAAGGCCTTGTTTATATCCAGACTCATCAGCAAGACCTCTTTAGAATGTAAATTAGCATCTTGAATAACGTTGAGCGTGAGGCGAATATTATCAGTGATAAATCTGTCTGGGATAAATCCAGATTGGTCCGGAGAGACCAAAGAGGAGATAATAGGGGCCAACCTGTCCGCCAAGATGCGGCTAAATATTTTCAGATCATTATTCATTACTGAGATTGGTCTATAGTTTTGTGGTAAGCTGTGATCTTTCTGTGGTTTGGGTATTAAAGACATGTTAGCCAACAGCATCTCCTCCAGGAACCTACCTCCCTGCAAAACATCATTAAATAAAGTTATCAGATAGGGAGCCAAAGTAGAGGCAAAATGTTTGTAATAACTAGCAGTGAACCCGTCTGGACCTGGCGCAGTAGAGCTTTTCAGGGCGCTAATTGCACGAGTTATCTCCTCCAGAGTGCAGGGGGCATTAAGAGAAGCAAATTGAGAAGGTGTGAGAGCAGGGAGGGGTATAGAATCTAGCCACGAGGCTGCTGGTGAAACAGAGTCCGACCGTGGAGGGGCTAATAGGTTAGAATAAAAGTTTTCAAAAATGCCCAAAACCTCCTGAGGCAGAGATGAAATAGCACCCGAGTTAGTACGCAATTTATAAATATGTGGGGGGCGCATGGAGTGATTCAGTTTCCTTGCAAACATAGTGGAAGCCGAGTTGCTATGTAACAAAAATGTGGCTTTTGACCAGCGGAGAGCTTTTTCAGTTTTTTGGGATAGCAGAGTATTCAATTCTAAGCGCTTTTGAGATAGTAACTGTTTATTAAGAAGAGATGGGTTAGCAATATGACTTCGGTAATGTGCTTCCAACTCTCGGGTAAGAAGCAGAATTTGCTGCCATCGTTTTCTATTTCTGGATGAAGCCATAGAAATAAGGCGGCCTCGTAGGACCGCCTTATGGGCTACCCATAATGTGGCTGGAGAAATATCAGGAGTCGAATTAGATTGAAAATATTCCAAAATAGATGCAGCTACTTCATGGTGGGAGTCAACATCCGTAAGCATAGAATCATTGAGTCTCCATGAGAAGGGAGTGGGTGCAAGTCCCATACATGTGATAGACAAGGCTATAATATTGTGATCCGACCAAGGACTCAAGTGGATGTTCGCTATCCTAGAGTTTGCTAATAAAATAGGGGTGCAATAAATATAGTCTAATCTAGCATAAGAGTCATGTGGGTGAGAATAAAATGAATATTCTCTAGCTCCTACATTATGCGCCCTCCAGGCATCTACTAACTGGAAGGCCTCTAGTCTTTTAGTAAGTGATTTTGGGAAGGCGTGGGAAGAGTGCAAGAGTGAGCTACGGTCCAAAAGAGGATTTGCTACCAGGTTGAAATCACCACCCACCAATAGATGGGGTGACAAAAATCTATCAAGAACATCAAAAAATTTTGAGAAAAAGGTAGCTTGTGCCGAATTCGGTGCGTAGACATTTGGTATTGTAAGTTCTCGGCCTGAAAGGGTGCCCTTAAGAATAATAAACCTACTGTCTGGATCACGGTACACATGTTGAACCTCAAAGGGGATTGAATTATGCAGAAAAATGGCCACCCCTCTACTCTTGGAGGAGTGTAAAGTATAATACCCTTGTCTATAGGATTTGTGGAAATATGTCGGGTGTTTTGCGGCTGCAAAATGTGTTTCCTGCAATAAAATAATTTTAGCCCCTAATCGCCTATACTGGAGAAAGGCTGTTTTGCGTTTGTTTGGCGAGTTGAAACCCTGGACATTATGCGAGATACATTGAATTGCCATAATATGCAAAAATTATTACCATCAGCAAAAAAATACACATTGACAAGACATATACTCGAATTATTTGGCTAGATGTAAGGACCTTCAAGTCCATAACAAATAGATTTACGGGTAGCATTACCAGTTTGGGGGACATCCAGACCCCAAAATGGGGGTCGTGACGTCCACACACCGGCATCAAGTCAACATCATGTACGAAATTTTTGAGGAAAAAAAAGACAAAAAACAGTAAAAGTGAAGCAATGATAGCTGCGACAATGAAAAGAGTAACTGAGAGACATGGATCAGGTATGCAATTAGCTGTACCTGAAAAAACAAAAAATTTCAACATCAAAGGGCCAATCGGGCCCAAACCCTGTCTCCATAACACATGAAAAACAGAGCCGTCACCCCACAATCGGGCGGTGATTCCTCCAGTCATGTCAGGAGGCAGGGTGGGGTAACGTGTCCAAGAGTTGTGAAGCCATGAATCAGTGGGCGATATTCAGAGGGCCCGAAGACCCTTGTTAGACTTAAACACATCCAGTTATCAACGAGAGAGCATATATAGTCTATATAAACACAGAAACAGCTCAACAGCGTCCACAAAAACACATATATATATATCCCCAAGGTGTAGGGGGTGCTGAACAATAGACACCCCGTGGGTTGCCTCCTATCCCAATCAAGGGAAACCGCTGACCAGGATCATCGATGCAAGTAATAATAGGCAGGAAGGCATGGTCCCATCAGCCCAGTTCTTGTCGGGTCCTCCTCCTTTCCCTCCGTGGAGATGGAGTGTGCCAGATAGGAGAGACACGAGGTGTAGGGGGGGGACGCCGAGGTGATGGGGCATCCGCCAGGCCCAACTTGGTCAGGATCTCTCTGCCCTCAGGAAGGGATGTAGCAATATATGTGCTCCCATTATGTGGAACTATCAACTTAAAAGGGAAGCCCCATTTATAACGGATACAAGCTGAAAAAAGAGCCGTTGTAACCTCCTTCATTTTCCTGCGCTTCTCCAATGTAGCCGGAGAAACATCTGGAAAAATTTGTAAAACCGAGCCTTCAAAGGAGATCGTTGGAGTGTTGCGAGCAGCTCTGAGTATGTCTTCTTTGGTCAGGAAATCCTTTAGACACAGAACAATGTCCCTAGGCGGTTTATCACTAGGGGGTTTAGGGCGCAGGGCTCTATGGATGCGATCATAGGCAAAGGATCCGGGGCTGCGATCCGGAAGGAGAGATTTGAATAGCTTGGTAACGGTTTGCGAGAGATCAGAAACAGATTCCGGAATTCCCCTGACTCGCAGATTATTTCTGCGGTTGCGATTATCAAGGTCTTCAACCTGTGCCTGCAATTGTAAAAAGGCCGTTTGTAGATGATCATGTTCTCTGGAAAGGTCCCCATAGGCTAGGCTAAGTTCATCATGTTTAGTTTCCAAGCGATCGGTTCTAGAGCCCAATGTGGCTATTTCCTGAGAGAGAACATTAGTGCTTTTGTGTAATTCTGATTGGAATTTGGCGGCCAATTTGGTGTACATGGTTTCCAAGCAAGATTCCAGGTCACCCTTTGTAAGTTGCTGTGCATCTTCACTGACCAGAGTTAATGAAGGAGCTGTGATATCCCGCATGGGTTCGGATGGGGATGCTCGTTCTGCGTCACCTAGAGACATGTTGCAAATCTCGTGTGTCTTAAGTAGATATGTAGTGAGGGACTTTTGAGCTTGTCCCTTCTTTTTTCTGGTGGACGGCATACAGAGAGTCTCCCGGGGGTGATCAACTGGAAATTGGATGATAAAAGGAGATAATGACCCCAGGGGACCTATAACGCCCGAATCAGGTTTAGGGTTGTATTTACATAAATGCTGTCAAGCTTATCCGAAAAAACTTTATATTGTAAATACAGTTAGCAAGCCATGAGGATGTGGAGTGGACATAGGCCGTGGTGCACCCCATTAATAGCTCCAGGGTCTGGGATGAACGGGGGGGCAAGTATAGGACAGAGGATCCCTCATGATGGCCTAAGAATCCTCCAGGGCAAATATAGTCAGCCCATGCACCCCTCCAGGGCAGTATATAGGCCTCAGTGGGTTTCTGGGCCCAGCAAAGGCCTCAATCACAGAGGAACGGGGTCCCTGGAGTGGTGGGCGGGAGCCCCGTCTCCCGAGACGTCAAAGGGGGATAGGATGGTCAGTGTCTACCAGCCTCCTGCACTCACCGTAGCTCGGATGTGAGGAGGAGGAGGTCCGGTCCGGATGCAGTAGGCCGCAGCCACAGGGAACGGCAATATGCTGCGCCGTCTCCTCCCCAGGTTCAGGGGATGCAGAGCATGTCACCAATGTCTCAGGAGGGTCCGCCGCCGCCCGGATGGTAGCGGATGCAGGCAGAAACCTCCGGAGTCACGGACCATGCGGCCGTGCTAGGCCGCGCGCATCCACCGCCACAGATGGCGGAGATATCCCCCGGGGCTTCTCTCCCAGGCACAGGGGAAGCACCCAAGGATCCAGCCGCTCTGCCGTGGTCCGCAGCAGCACGGATGGCGGTGGATTGTGTAGGTCAGCGACGGAGCTCCGGATTATGCGGCCGCTCCGGTCGCCATCTTGGACACGCCCCCTTCACTTTTTATATATGGCTGATTTCACTTTTCATACAGCGCATTGCATGTATTTATTATAAAGTTGTGGTTTGTTAGCCTTTTTGTATTGAGAAGGTTCACAAGTGTATATTATATTGTTATAAATGTAGAGATGCTCACCAAGTATACGTTTAGTACTAAAAAGTAAGCCAGAACTAATAAAATGTTTCATGCTAATACAATAAAAATCAAAGAAAAAATATACTGCAGTGCTAAAAAAAATTAGAACACAACTATACCTAACACCTTCAATATGCAAAAATATTATAATAATGGATGTCTTTTGATATAGACCGTCCCAAAACCACATAGTCCCAACTTCATTGCAAAATTAAACCTCGATACTCAATTAATCCACAAGCAAAATATTCCCCGAATCCACTTATGTGCCTATATTGCTCACCTCCACTAATAGACCTCTTAATAAACAAGGTCTAAACATGCTCATACATAAATGATGAAAGGAGAAGGTTCCACCATTATTATTATTTTATTATACAGTATTTATAAAGCGCCAATGGTTCGCTCAGCGCTGTACATTACAAAGGGGGACAGAACATGTGACAGAACAATACCAATACAATGCAAAACATGAGGGGATCGAGGGCCCTGCTCCTTGGAGCTTACAATCTAGGAGGGAGGGGATGGTGGCACAGGAGGAGATACCTGTGGGGGATGGAGTGGTAGGAAGAGTGGAGGAGGTCGGCAAGTTAGCAGGGGGTGGGGTAGGCTTCCCTGAAGAGGTGGGTTTCAGGGTGTGCCTAAAGGAGAGGAGAGTAGGTGATAATCTGATGGGTTGGGGCAGGGAGTTCCAGAGGATGGGTGACACCCTGGAGAAGTCCTGGAGGCGGGCATGGGAGGAGGAGACCAGGGAACTAGAGAGAAGGAGGTCTTGTGAGGAGCGGAGTGTGCGTGTTGGGCGGTACTTGGATATTAGGTCAGTGATGTAGTTCGGGGCAGTATGGTGGACAGCTTTGTACGTCAGTGTTAGGATTTTGAATTTGATCCGTTGCGCAATCGGAAGCCAGTGGAGGGATTGGCAGAGGGGGGTGGAGGACACTGAGTGGAGGCCAGTGGAGGGATTGGCAGAGGGGGGTGGCGGAGATGGAGCGGTTGGAAAGGTGAACGAGTCTGGCAGCCGTATTCAGGATGGACTGAAGCGAGGATAGCCAGCGGCGAGGCAGGCCAGTGAGGAGGGAGTTGTAGTAGTTGAGTCGTGATATGTCCTCAACTGGAATTCATGAACATGGACGGGTTAGATCCGGCATCTCAGTTCGTATGTCCAGAGTAGCTCAGTAAAATATATTAAAAATATAATATTGTACTAAAAGATTACATACTGCTTTTAGAACTTGTAACCTATGTGTCCTCAGATGAAAGGGATCTGTTCAGCGAAACTTATGTAGAGTTATATTATCCCACCTATAAAAACCTTTGGTAATACAGTAATCTTTATCACTGGACTTTTTGTAACAAAATGTCTAATTGATGTTGATATAATTAGTGGGATATTATTAGGAGGTCATGTGCCTAAGATATATAGGTGTCTGTTTATCACGCAGTGGTAAATGACCGCTGCTCAGTTCTCTGGCATTCTCAGAGGGATGCCTGTTTATGAAGCGTTGTAGATCGTTTCTACTAATGAGGAGTGAAGTGATCTACAAATGCTTTGAACTGTAGAAAACAGCTTCTGTTACTGTAATCTCACGAGGTATAGCAAGATTACAGTAAGAGACGAGTCAAACATACAGTTTATTAAGCAGCAGTAAATTAGCAATGCTTTATTGGCGGTTCTCTCGGAAGAGACCGCTCAGTTCCTCACTACACTGCATACACATATATACTGTATACACTATATTGCCAGAAGTATTGCGTGCCTTAACACGCAGATGAACTTTAAGGGCATCCCAGTCTTAGTCCGTAGGGTTCAATATTGAGTTGGCCCAACCTTTACAGTTTTAAACCACAAGGTTTAGGAGAATGTCTATGGGAAGGTTGGACCATTCTTCCAGAAGCACATTTGTGAGGTCAGGCACTGATGTCGGGGGAGGAGGCCTGGCTTACAGTCTCTGCTCTAATTCATCCCAAATGTGTTCTACTGGGTTGAGGTCAGGACTCTGTGCAGGACAGTCAAGTTCCTCCACCCCAAACTGGCTCCTCCATGTCTTTATGGACCTTGCTTTGTGCACTGGTGAGCAGTCATGTTGGAATAGGAAGGGGACATCACCAAACTGTTCCCACAAAGTTGGGAGCATGAAATTGTCCAAAATGTCTTGGTATGCTGACACCTTAAGAGTTCCCTTCACTGAAACCAAGGGGCCAAGCCCAACCCCTGGAAAACAGCCCCACACCATAATCCCCCCTCCACCAAACTTTACACTTGGCACAATGCAGTCAGGCAAGTACCACTCTCCTGGCAACCACTAAACCCAGACACATTCATCAGATTGCCAGATGGAGAAGTGCGAATCGTCACTCGAGGACACGTCTGCATTGCTTTAGAGTCCAGTGGTGGCGTGCTTTACACCACTGCATCCCATACTTTGCAATGCACTTGGTGATATAAAGCTTGGATACAGCTGTTTGACCATGGAAACTCATTCCATAATGAAGCTCTCTATGCACTGTTGTTGTGCTAATCTGAAGACCAAACAAAGTTTGGAGGTCTTTAGCTATCGACTTCTACGCACTGTGCGCTTCAGCATGCTCTGGCCCCACTCTGTTATTTTACGTGGCCTACGAGTTGCAGTTGCTTCCACTTTGTTATAATACCACTAACAGTTGACTGTGGAATATTTAATAGCAAGGAAATTTCATGGATGGACTTATGGACTCAAGGTACCATGCTTGAATTCACTGAGCTACTGAGAGCGATCGATTCTTTCACAAACATTTGTAGAAGCAGTCTGCATGCCTGGGTGCTTTACTTTATACATCTGCAGCCATGTAGGTGATTGGAACACCTGAATCCAATTGTTTGGAAGGGTGTCCCAATACTTTTGGCAATATAGAGTATGTTCTTAAATGGTAGTGGGAGTACCTCATGAGTTAAGGGAATCTAGCTCAAATGTCTAAGTAATACATAATATTAAATTCTAAGTTTAATTTTACTCCTGAAAGAATTCTGTTTATAGTGCGTCAATATTTCATCAAATCCTAAACAGACATTCCTGACCTACGTGCAAAAGAATATCTTAGCTTTAAACTGAAATCAGGGGACAAAAATATTACTGCTCATTCTGCTGAGAAGATGATGAATAAGGTGACATGAAAACCTTATTGTTCTCTTTCCCATTATAAGGCGTTCTCTTCTGCTGTCTGATGCTCTAGAATGCCCTCAGCAATGCCCTGTATAATGACCAGCTCCTGATTCTACATTGTATATGATGAAGTCAGAGACCATTGGGCAGCATACTAAAGAGGCTTTGGGGGACTGTTCACATGAAGAAGAGGGAGCCCGTGGGAGTGACGAATAAGGTACATTAAAAAGAATAATTAACGAGCGCTTGGAGATGAATAACAAGCAGCTGGCATGAAAGGCACAAACCTCAAACCTTCACACTATAATAACAACACATGCAGCGCTACAATTGGTTAATATAAAGTAACATATAAGGTAATATGTGATGAACTGCTAGTGCTTAGTAGTGATTTAAGTGTCCTCATAACTAGAGATGAGCGAATTATTCAAAATTTCGATTCGGCTGATTCGCTGAATTTGCGGGAGAAATTCGATCAGAGAGCCTTTATATTAGTGCAGAACACTGTACCTTTAATTTAAATGCCCTTGGAGTCTGCTGGGGAAGAGAAATAATACTGACAGTCAGTATGACATGCAGATGAGTGCCGTCGATCTTAGAATCACCGCACACTTCACTCATTTGGGCAGTCACGGGGCACGACGAAGAAGAAGAATGAAAAGAAGAAGAAGAAGAATGAAAAGAAGAAGAAGAAGAATGAAAAGAAGAATGAAAAGAAGAAGAAGAAGAAGAATGAAAAGAAGAAAAAGAAGAATGAAAAGAAGAAGAAGAAGAAGAATGAAAAGAAGAATGAAAAGAAGACGAAGAAGAATGAAAAGAAGAAGAAGAAGAATGAAAAGAAGAATGAAAAGAAGAAGTAGAATGAAAAGAAGAAGAAGAAGAATGAAAAGAAGAAAAATGAAATGAAGAATGAGAAGAAGAATGAAAAGAAGAATGAGAAGAATGAAAAGAAGAATGAAAAGAAGAAGAAGAATGAAAAGAAGAATGAAAAGAAGAAGAATGAAAAGAAGAAGAAGAAGAATGAAAAGAAGAATGAAAAGAAGAAGAAGAATGAAAAGAAGAAGAAGAAGAATGAAAAGAAGAATGAAAAGAAGAAGAAGAAGAATGAAAAGAAGAAGAAGAATGAAAAGAAGAATGAAAAGAAGAAGAACAATAAATTCTAGGGCATGTTACAATAGACATAGGCTCTAAAACACACCTCTACAAATGAAAAGTCCTATTTGATTTATGAGAAAATACAATTTGCCTTGAACTTATAATCTGATGCAGAAAAAGTTTAATATAGCTTGGCTTATTTACATTACATACATTTGATTTGGAGGATTGTCCCACTACTTTTGGCAATATATATATATACACACACAAAGGTGAAACTCGAAAAATTAGAATATGGTGCAAAAGTTCATTTATTTCAGTGCAGCAACTTAAAAGGTGAAACTAATATATGAGATAGACTCATTCCATGCAAAGCAAGATAGTTCAAGCCGTGATTTGTCATCATTGTGATGATTATGACTTACAGCTCATGAAAACCCCAAATCTACAATCTCAGAAAATGAGAATATTGTGAAAAGGTGCAATATTCTCGGCTCAAAGTGTCCCACTCTAATCAGCTCATTCAGCCATAACACCTGCAAAGGGTTCCTGAGCCTTTAAATGGTCTCTCAGTCTGGTTCAGTAGGAATCACAATTTTGGGAAAGACTGCTGACCTGACAGTTGTGTAGAAAACCTTCATTGACACCCTCCATAAGGAGGGAAAGCCTCAAAAGGTAATTGCAAAAGAAGTTGGATGTTCCCAGAGTGCTGTATCAAAGCACATTAATAGAAAGTTATGTGGAAGGGAAAAGTGTGGAAGAATAAGGTGCACAAGCAGCAGGAATGACCGCAGCCTGGAGAGGATTGTCAGGAAAAGGCCATTCAAAAGTGTTGGGGACTTTCACAAGGAGTGGACTGAGGCTGGAGTCAGTGCATCAAGAGCCACCACACACAGACGGATCCTGGACATGGGCTTAAATGTCGCATTCCTCTTGTCAAGCCACTCCTGAACAACAAACAATGTCAGAAGTGTCTTACCTGGGCTAAAGAAAAACAGACCTGGTCTGTTGCTCAGTGGTCCAAAGTCCTCTTTTCTGATGAGAGCAACTTTTGCATCTCATTTGGAAACCAAGGACCCCGAGTATGGAGGAAGAATGGAGAGGCCCAAGGACCCCGAGTATGGAGGAAGAATGGAGAGGCCCAAGGACCCCGAGTATGGAGGAAGAATGGAGAGGCACACACTGCAAGATGCTTGAAGTCCAGTGTGACGTTTCCACAGTCTGTGTTGATTTGGGGAGCCATGTCATCTGCTGGTGTTGGTCCACTGTGCTTCATTAAGTCCAGGGTCAACGCAACCTTCTACCAGGAGATTTTGGAGCACTTCATGCTTCCTTCCGCAGATGAGCTTTATGGGGATGCTGACTTCATTTTCCAGCAGGACTTGGCACCGCCCACACTGCCAAAAGCACCAAAACCTGGTTCAATGACCGTGGGATTACTGTGCTTGATTGGCCAGCAAACTCACCTGACCTGAACCCCATAAAGAATATATGGGGCATTGTCAAGAGAAAGATGAGAGACATGAGACCGAACAATGCAGAAGAGCTGAAGGCCGCTATTGAAGCATCCTGGTCTTCCATAACACCTCAGCACTGCCACAGGCTGATAGCTTCCATGCCACGCCGCATTGAGGCAGTAATTGCTGCAAAAGGGGCCCAAACCAAGTACTGAGTACATATGCATGCTTATACTTTTCAGAGGTTCGATATTGTTCTATGTACAATCCGTGTTTTATTGATTGCATGGAATATTCTCATTTTCTGAGATTGTGGATTTGGGGTTTTCATGAGCTGTAAGCCATAATCATCACAATGATGACAAATCACGGCATGAACTATCTTGCTTTGCATGTAATGAGTCTATCTCATATATTAGTTTCACCTTTTAAGTTGCATTAAAGGAATAAATGAACTTTTGCACCATATTCTAATTTTTCGAGTTTCACCTCTATATATATTGTTTATAACTTGCTCTACCCCAGGCGGGCTTTTCCACTGTCTTGGGTGTCTGATTGAAGAAGAAGGAAGTCAATCTTTCTCCCTTCTCAGTTCACCCGAGATCACTCTTCTATCACCGATTCTCCACCTCTGGGCTGGAGAATCTGTAAGAGAATTTTCACACAGATCACCAGTGAAGGGCTGACATCGCTCCTTTATAAGCTGGCCGTTTCTGTTTCTGACAGTGATGGATTTTGTGCGTGCCGAGATGATCAGCGGAGAATATGTTCTCCGCTCATCATCTCTGTTTCATAAACCACTAATGTACTGAGATCAGAAGTGATCCTCAGGAACGCCGCTGATCTCAGTTTCATTAACGGACACCATAGTATGCTATACAATACTTTTTAAACAGCTAATGTTTTATGGTTTAATATTAATAAATATATAATATTTTAGAAATTGTAATAAGACATGAATTGACTGGTGATTGTAGATACTTGGCATCTCTAAAATCCCCATATTTCAATCATTTGTTAGTACTATGTATACTAGGATGATAATGCCCATCAGATTATCACCTACTCTCCTCTCCTTTAGGCGCACCCTGAAAACCCATCTCTTCGGGGAAGCCTACCCCACCCCCTGCTAACTTGCCGACCTCCTCCACTCTTCCTACCACTCCATCCCCCACAGCTATCTCCTCCTGTGCCACCATCCCCTCCCTCCTAGATTGTAAGCTCCAAGGAGCAGGGCCCTCGATCCCCTCATGTTTTGCATTGTATTGGTATTGTTCTGTCACATGTTCTGTCCCCCTTTGTAATGTACAGCGCTATGCGAACTATTGGTGCTTTATAAATACTGTATAATAATAATAATACAAATAATAATGCAAAACAAATTTGTAAAATAAATCCCTATAAACTTTTGAATCTATGAGATAAAAATTCTAAAGGTTATTTTTAAAACATTCCAGATAGTTTAACATTTTCATGGACATACTACTATAACTGAACTTCAAACTAAAACAGTGTTGTGCAAGTGTGTCAGTGCGGCTTTGTTTTTCAGTAAAATACTAGTTGCAGTACTGTGAAAGAAACGGTGCTTGGTGATGCTGACATTACACTGTGCTACACAGAGAACATCCCACAGTTTAGAAATATATTGACACAACTAAAAATGGCGCCGGAGAAATAGTAGCTGTTAAACCTTAATAGTCCATTTCCAAGTCCAGTTAAAATAAATAACATGCAGCATCCACGGCAGCACCCTTAGAGAGCAAAGCTGGAACGTTGTAGGCAGAGGGTGCCAGACTAAGTGCAGCATAAAAACAACAGCGATTTATTAGACACATGCAACTGGCAGTTCACTAAATAGTAGAAGTCACAGGCATATCTTCAAGTCCTACGTGTGTCTCCCATCTTATCTTAGTTACTGGTGCAGCCACAGAATAGCTGAGTGGTAGTACTGGAACATCAAGAAGTGGCCGTCCGCCGCGAGAGCCAGAGTAGAATGTACTTTCTGTCCTGGATTGTTGGCTTTGAAACCCCAGAAGGAGGAAGTGAAGAGATGAGGGAAAAAGTCTCAGCTGCATGTCCTGTCTATGGTGCTAAAGCCCAAGCCTTAAGGGAGTATTATGCAAGTATTCCTATGATCTAATAGTTTAACTGCAGCATCTGAGGGTATCTAAAACCTTTTTAAAGGCAGATTATTTCTGCCCTATCCTTGTTATTACGTCACATGCACAGTGCCAGACTGCTAGGTCTGTGGTACTGTATGTATAGGGGTAGCTTTCCAGTATATACAGTGGGGTTTGAAAGTTTGGGCACCCCAGCTAAAAATTTGTATTAATGTGCATAAAGAAGCCAAGGAAAGAATCTCCAAAAGGCATCAAATTACAGATTAGACATTCTTATAATATGTCAACAAAAGTTCGATTTTATTTCCATCATTTACACTTTCAAAATAACAGAAAACAAAAAAAAGGCGTCTGCAAAAGTTTGGGCACCCTGCAGAATTTATAGCATGCACTGCCCCCTTTGCAAAGCTGAGACCTGCCAGTGTCATGGATTGTTCTCAATCATCATCTGGGAAGACCAGGTGATGTCAAGCTCAAAGGTTTTAAATGCCCAGACTCATCTGACCTTGCCCCAACAATCAGCACCATGGGTTCTTCTAAGCAGTTGTCTAGAAAACTGAAACTGAAAACAGTTGACGCTCACAAAGCTGGAGAAGGCTATAAGAGGATATCAAAGCATTTTCAGATGTCAATATCCTCTGTTCTGAATGTAATTAAGAAATGGCAGTCATCAGGAACAGTGGAAGTTAAAGCAAGATCTGGAAGACCAAAAAAAATATCAGACAGAACAGCTCGCAGGATTGTGAGAAAAAAAATTCAAAACCCACGTTTGACTGCACGATCCCTCCAGAAAGATCTGGCAGACACTGGAGTTGTGGTACACTATTCCACTATAAAGAGATACTTGTACAAATATGGTCTTCATGGAAGAGTGTTTAGAAGAAAACCTCTTCTACGTCCTCACCACAAAAATCATCGTTTGAACTTTGCAAATGAACATATAGACAAGCCTGATGCATTTTGGAAACAAGTTCTGTGGACCGATGAGGTTAAAATTGAACTTTTTGGCCGGAATGAGCAAAGGTACGTTTGGAGAAGAAGGGGCACAGAATTTAATGAAAAGAACCTCTGTCCAACTGTTAAGCATGGGGTTGGATCAATCATGCTTTGGGGTTGTGTTGCAGCCAGTGGCACAGGGAACATCTCACGAGTAGAAGGAAAAATGGATTCAATAAAATTTCAGCAAATTTTGGATGGTAACTTGATGCCATCTGTGAAAAAGCTGAAGTTAAAGAGAGGATGGCTTCTACAAATGGATAATGATCCTAAACACACCTTGAAATCCACGGGGGATTACATCAAGAGGCGTAAACTGAAGGTTTTGCCATGGCCTTCACAATCTCCTGACCTCAACATAATTGAAAATCTATGGATAGACCTTAAAAGAGCAGTGCGTGACAGACAGCCCAGAAATCTCAAAGAACTGGAAGACTTTTGTAAGGAAGAATGGGCAAAGATACCTCAAACAAGAATTGAAAGACTCTTGGCTGGCTACAAAAAGCGTTTACAAGCTGTGATACTTGCCAAAGGGGGCAGTACAAGATATTAACTCTGCAGGGTGCCCAAACTTTTGCAGACGCTATTTTTTAAGTTTTCTGTTATTTTGAAAGTGTAAATGATGGAAATAAAATCTAACTTTTGTTGACATATTATAAGAATGTCTAATCTGTAATTTGATGCCTTTTGGAGATTTTTCCATCTTTCCTTGGCTTCTTTATGCACATTAATACAAATTTTTAGCTGGGGTGCCCAAACTTTCGATCCCCACTGTAAGTAGGTGAACCTGTTTATTGCAGTAGAGGTTACATGCAGCTCCTGTTATTCTAGGGGAGTTTGGTCTGGGATTCTATAGCTAGTTTTAGCTTAGGACTCGATGACCAGCATAGGCTAGAACCAGGTTAGGCTTCCGGTAGATCGTAGCCTTAGAGGTCTGGTTACATGTCCGATGAGAAACTATTAGGGAGAGACTAAATCACAGAGTAGATAGGATGAGTCTGAGTTCCAGTGCCACAGCACAGTTCCTACAGCTGAGAAGCTCCATTCCAGGCTGGTTGAACAACATTTGGAGGATTCCCCCCCCCCCCCCCCACTGTGACAACTGATCTTCTCTTCAGGTTTCAGACACAAAGACAGAACCCAGATCATCATTAGGAGCCCTGCAACTGGACTTTGCTGCAACAATCATCTGGAGGTATCTCTAATAATAGCCATATACCTGGGTATATGTGCACAACTCTACCAGAACTCCTATTAGGCCCTTTTGCTGATAATACCTTGTTTGTACATTGGCTCTGTGTACTGTTATTAATCTCCTCTTATATAAAGCTTGTATTATATTTATACTGGTGTGCATCTATGTACTTATGGTTAATGTTATATACTGGTTGCAGTAGTTCTGCTGCTTCCAATTAATGTTTCATCTCCCAGGAGGGAATCCCCTCTGTTCAGGAGCCCCTGTCCTGGGTGGAGGCACTGCCATCTTATTATCAAACACACTCCTCCACTTAGGATTAGGTTTAGTGCAATATCCTATTTGGGAAGGGCCATTTCTCACAACCCCCCCTCCAAAAGAGAGTTACAATTGCAAAACTAGATAGTAGATTATAATAAATAAATATCTTAACTTATGAAATATTACACATGGAGGCAGTAATTATTCAATGTGTAAATTGATGTGATGGAGACACAGACATAGTTGATTGCTGAACTAGACCCTAGTACCAGAATATACAGAATATTTTATATTCTCATTTGTATCTGACAACTTTATTATTTATAGAGTAAAAAACCGGTATACATTATTTCAGTTTTATGGTTTATGCTGTTTGGTGAATGTTTGTACCCTTCAAGTTTCAATACCCACTATAAACTAAAAATGAAATTGACTCTGGTATCTCTATTGCTGGGAGTGCATCAAGAACTTCCAAAAGTTAAATTATTGCCATAGCTGTGGTTCAGCATTTGCAAAGCAGAGACACTTTCCACTGCATTACTCAAGAGTATTTTTTTCTGAAAGCACAGGGCATATAAAAGTAAATGTTGGTGCCATTGATTTTAAATGCCCCACAATAGTTTATCAAAACTATATTTTCAATAAAAATATACTGAAATTATTATTAGCGCACCCAAACCCAGCACAATTTTCAAAATCAACTAAATCCAAACCTGTACTGAGTTAGTAAATAACAAATATTTGTGGATTTAAAATTGCACCTTTCTGGAAAACTGTGAAAATCAAAAGCATGCAAACCTGTAAAAGCAACTTAAAAATCTTTGATGCTGAATTCACACAGGCGTTTCGGTAATGGAAAATTCATGGTGCAGTAACATGCACTGCTAAAAATTCTGAATGGCACCCCAATACACCTTGCATGTGACTTTTGGCACATGGCAGTATACAGATGGGAACCATCTGTGTGCTGTAGAGTGCTGCATTCAAAAAAAGAAAAAATGTCATGTTTGTTTGTGCACTGTGGTTTGCTGGCACCCGATTCAAAATTATTGGGCTCATTTGGGCAAGAAAACACCCATTGTTGATTAATGTCCGAGCCAAGAAGGAGTAGTGATGTCACCGCATTGTCAAATGACGGTGCTCAGGCCTAGAAATTGGGCACCAAACTTGAGCACTTTCACATAGGAGAAGGTCACATGCTCCCCATAATCAGAGGGATATTCTTGATAAGTTCAAAGGGTGGCTTCTGCAAAGCAAAGAGAACTAGAGTAAGGTCTCATGGAAGCACCCAGTGCTGCAAAGGGGGTCTGATGCACAACACCTTTTTTTTATAAGAGAACGCATAGCTAAAGGCCTTTGGAAAAGGATGGATTAGAGTATAACCTTCCCTTTTAGAGTGCTGAGAGCTAGATTCTATTCAAGACATGTTTGTAGTAAGGTCAGAAAGTGAAGGACAGAGTAATCTTTGGGACTGAATTGACTAATCTCACACCAGACGAAATAAGATTTCTATGTATGATAATAAATCTTCCTGGAAGCAACTTTTCTTGCCTTTAGCAAAGTAGGAATCATTGACTCATTGAAACCCCAGATCATCCAGGTAACCTGCCACCAGTATGCTTTTCTGAGAAGGGCAAGCAAGGGTGCTAAAATCTTTGTGAACACCCTTGGAGCACAAGATAGGCCAAGCGGCAGTACGACAAACTGGAAATGGTCGACCGTTACTGCAAAGTGTAGAAATCCTTGATGAGGTGGGTAAATGGGAACTTGTAGGTAAGAAGATTCCATACAAAACTTTTGAATGTGAAGGAATTTGTTGAGGGATTTTAAGTCAAGGATAGGACAGTTATCTTCATTGGGCTTTGGCACTGTGAACAGGTTTTAGTAGAATCCACTGAACCTGTCCAGTGGCAGTACTGGTACAACGACTCCCTGTGAAAAGAAGAGTTTAGGGTCTTTTACAAATCTTAGTGTCCTTGATTTAGAAGAAAGAGGTGAGGTGAAAGAGTTTTGAACTTTATCTTGAACTACTTTGAAACTTGTTTAAAACCCACAGGTCTGGGACGTCTGCCCAGAGGATTGCAAACTTTAACAAAAGTCCTGTCATGTTATGAGTGAAGGCGCCTCTGGCGCCATTGTGATGGACCACAGCCCTCGACCTGTAAAGCAGCCTGTGGCAAACTCAAAGCCTTGCATCAAGTTTCAAGGAGGTCATCCCATACAGGATCCAGTGCCGAAGCAACATTACAGGCCGTCCCCACAGTGTGAGGTTTGGGTATGGAACAGAAGGTTTCACAGAGGTTGCATTAAACTACAGTATGGCTTGTGGTCCAATTATATATGCTATATTATTTTTCTATTTGCAATATATTTTTTCCTAGAAAACTGGAGCTACCCTTTAAATCCTACGGAATCTCTCTCAGTTAGTACTTATTTGTGCCAGGGGCCTTGAGAAGTCTGGTACTTACTCTACTGTGCAATATTTTCGTTAAAGCACAGTTCAGTCGTCACATAAAAGATTAATGATAAATGTCATGACTCTTCGTGTAATACATAGTTTGGATACTTTGGGATTACATTTAAAAGAAGTATAAGGTCAATTATTGTCATTTCAACAAACCATGTCAATAATTACAACCTCACTGACAGGAAAAATTAGCTTAGTGATGAATTTGTGCTCTAGTGACTTAGGAAGCAAGTCATTTGCACGCAAGGTCTATGAAATGGGATTTTAACATCTTTATTTTTTGCTGTGCATTGACATACTTGTTTTTTTTTTTATTATTATCCCTTTTATTATTAATTTTCTTTGATATAAAAAATTTGACAACATATATAACAAACAAAAATAAATACATAAATATCAATATTATTATTCAAACACATCCCCTCTTCTTCCCCCCTAAAAAAAGCTAACCTTCCCCTAGAAAACCCCTTGTCCATAGCAATCTTAAACTTCTCTTTCCCCTCCTGTAAACAATATTATTTCTCTAAATTCCTTTAAGCCGTTTAAATTCCTCATCTCTACTATTGTATCACCTCTTGTTTGTAAATATCTTTTTGATGTTTTAAATTCATGCCACTTTCTCCAAATTTCCTTAAATGCTTCGCCTTTTATCCTCTTCAATATAACACAACTCCTCCATCTTATAAATATACTCCATTCTATTCATCCAATCTTTCATTGATGGGGACTCTTGGGCCTGCCAGAATTTAGGGATTAGACTTTTTGCTGCACCAAGCAAATGGTATAATATATTATTCTTATATTGTTTTACTGACATCTCTGTTTTATAAAAGAGACATACCCATGGATCTTTCTGAATTTGGATTCCCTCAATCTCCTGTATATTTTGAATTATTTCTTGCCAAAATACCTGAATTTTTGGACATTCCCACCAAATATGTGACATTGTACCTATTCTCCCACATCCCCTCCAACATAATGGTAATATTTCCTCTCTGTGTTTGTGTGCCACACTCGGTGTACAATACTATCTAGACATACATTTATAATTCATTTCAATTGTGTTCATATTCCTCACCCCGTGTATTAATTTAAACATTTTACTCTTTTGTTGTTCATCTATTTTTGTTCCCAATTCTCCTTCCCATTTCTCCAAGAATGTCAGAGTTTCTGCTTCTGTAAATTCAGATAATACTTCATATATTCTTGATATAATATGATCACAGCTCGTCTTCGAGCTCAGCAGTTTTTCAAAAGGTAGCATCTCCTCCGACATTCTCAGTGGTTGGGCGAGCGTTGTGACAAAGTGACTCAACTGACTATATCTAAACTCATCTAGTGCCAACAAATTTACTACTTAATTCTTGAAAAGTGCATATCTTCCCTTTATCTACTGTATCTCCCAACCGTGTATTTCCCTCTCTGAACCATTTTCCAGACACCTTCTCTCTCCCAGGGGGAAAAAATTCTGTATCCAACAATGTCATCAATAGTGAGTTATAATTCCACCCCATGGATTTATGTATACCATCCCAAACTCTTAAGACCTCTCTTGTCAACATGTTACTTTTTCATCTATTAATCGAACTTTTCGTGGAATCCAAATAATCTTCTCCAATTGTGCATTACTTAATATACTTTCTATCGTAACCCAACTTTTTTACTGTGACTTATATGTCCATTCCACCACCCTTGCTAATAATACTGATTTATAATATCTCCTTATATTTGGCAAATTTAATTCTCCCTTCTCTTTTTTATTACATAGGGTTTCATATTTAATTCTAGGTTTCTTATTTTCCCATATATACCCCCTTATCATTTTTCTCATTATCCTAAAAAAGGATCCAGGTAAGTTTATTGGGAGCATTTGAAATTTATACAGGATTTTTGGTACTATTATCATCTTAACTAAATTTATTCGTCCAATCCATGAAGCCCATTCTCCTGATAATCTTCTTAACTCATCTTTAATTTTGTTTATTAATGGAATATAATTAGCTTGATACAAATCTTTTATTGTAGAGGTTAATTTTATTCCCAAATAACTTAATTCTCTTTCCCTCCAAATGAATTCTTGTAGCTCCTTCTTATCCTGTTTTGACACATTAATATTTAAAATCTCTGATTTTGTAGGATTTATTTTTAGGTTAGATAGTTCTCCATATTGTTTTATTAACTTCATTAAGTTGGGTAATGTTATTCTAGGATTTTCTATATAAAATAGCATATCATCCGCATATGCTGCTACTTTCTACTCCTCCTATTTTAACTCCTGAGATATCTATATTCTTTCTTATTGATGCTAATAATGGTTCTAAGTACAAAGCAAACAATAATGGCGACAGAGGGCAACCCTGTCTAGTTCCAATGTACAAACCTAAGGATTCAGAGTCCCATTAACTTTCACCGCCTCTGAGGGACAACTATAAAGCCCTTTTGTCCACTTCATCATCTTATCTCCAATTTCCAAAGCCTCTAGTGTGGCTATCATGAACCCCCAATCTACTCTGCCGAAAGCTGTTTCTGCATCAATTGACAATATTATTTTTGGTTGTTTACTTCTTTTTACCTTTTGCAATATGAAAAGTGTTCTCAATGGATTATCTTTCCCTTCTCTTCCTGGTATAAACCCTACCTGATCTAAATGTATCCATTCCGGCATCAACTCCTTCAACCTAGTAGCCAGAAATTTTGCATATAATTTAGTAACAGTATTTAACAATGATATGGGTCTAAAACTAGCACACTGAGAGCCATCCTTTCCTTCCTAAAGAATAATAGTTATATAAGCATGTAATGATTCCCCTCTCATTCCCATACCCTCCCCCAACGCATTCATATATCCATAGAGTTTGGGGATTAATATCTCTTTGAATTTTTTGCAATACGCCACCGTATATCCAGGCTCTGCAGAGACAACTGCTGAACCGAGATGATCCTAGCTCACATATGTCCCAACCATCTAAGTTTAATGGAGACCGCCGCCACTACAGGGGTTTCCTTAATCAATATCGTACATATTTCCAAATGTACCTTTCTGCGTTTCCTTCAGAGAAAAAGAAAGTAATGTTTATTGTTTGGCTTCTGAATGGGGAAGCTCTAGCTTGGGCCTCCCCTTATATAAAGCAGAACCATGGCATGTTGAATGATTTTGATACCTTTTTGACCGCGATGAATCAGGTTTTTGATGATCCCAACCGTTGTGCTACTGCTGAAGCAAAATTGCATAGTCTAAGGCAGGGTAGACGCTCGGTCACTGAATACACAGCCGAGTTCAGAAGTTGGATCGCAGACACCACTTGGAACCCTGCAGCACAAAAAAGCCAGTTCCGCCAAGGGCTTTCTGAACAGGTAAAGGATGAGCTTGCCAGAGTAGATATACCTAATGATCTTGAGGAATTCATCCAATTGTGTATCCAAATCGATCAAAGACTTACAGAAAGGAGAAAGGAGAGGCTGGGAATGTTTGGAGGTAATAAGGGCATGCATCTCTCTGCTAGTCCATTTGTTCAGCAGGATTCAAAAGTCTCTCTGGGTTCTAACACTCCTGAGCCTATGCAGCTTGATGCGATCAAGAGATCCATCTCCATTCAGGAGAAAGAGAGAAGACATTCAGAGAATTTATGCCTATATTGTGGGGATTCTGGTCATTATGCAATTAATTGTCCTAACAAAGTTAGAAGAACTATTGCTGTGACTGATGTGATTGGCCTGAACACATAAACTCCATAAGCCAGTCTGTCTCCCCACTGATTCCTGAAGAGAATAAAGTGAACTCACTGCTCTCTCATTTTGTTATCCCTATTAAACTGGTATCTGAGGGCCGTGAAATCTCCTGCTCAGCTATGCTGGACTCCGGGGCGGGGGGGAACTTTATGGATATAGAGTTTGCCAACAACAATAATATTCAAGCAAGAGATACATTTACCCCTATTGATATGGAGACAGTTGATGGGTCACCCTTATCTTCAGGACCTGTTACCCATAAAACGGCTCCCCTGAAACTGCTGTTTGAGGCTGACCATTGTGAGACCATCAGCTTTCAGCTGATTACGTCACCAAAGTTTCCCATCATCCTGGGCATTCCTTGGTTCTCCACTCACAACCCTTCCATCAACTGGGGAGCACGGACTATAGATTTTACATCCCCCCACTGTGAAAAATATTGCAAAAAACCTTGCCGACCAAGTCTGTCACTGACCAAGGAAGCCCAAAGTGATATAGTGGCTATCCAGTCATATGACAATTTCCCCCCACATTACCATGAGTTCCGGGATGTCTGTGAGAAGAAAAATGCAGATAAATTACCCCCTCATCGCCCATATGACTTCCCCATTGAGCTGCTCCCAGGGGCGGAAATACCTTTCAGCCGCCTTTTCAATCTGTCGGAACCTGAATTAAAAGTACTCAGGGTGTGGATCAATGAGAATTTGGAGAAGGGCTTTATTAGACACTCAACTTCTCCTGCGGGGGCAGCCCTGTTCTTCATTGAAAAGAAAGACTCCAGATTGCGTCCATGCATTGACTACAGAGACATGAATAAAATCACTATTAAAAACCGCTATCCATTACCCTTAATCTCGGAAATGTTGGAAAGAATTCGTTCTGCCAAGATCTTTACAAAACTTGATTTACGAGAGGCATATAACCTTGTCTGCATTCGTCAAGGAGACGAATGGAAGACTGCCTTCAGAACCAGGTATGGGCATTTCGAATCCTTGGTGATGCCGTTTGGACTTTGCAATGCCCCTGAAACATTTCAGCATTTTATCAACGATGTTTTTCATGATCTGTGGGACTAATTTGTAATTGCCTATCTGGATGATATCCTTATCTTTTCTGATAATTGGGAGGAGCACCGCAAACATGTTTGCACAGTTTTTGAAAGATTATGGAAAAACAGACTTTACATTAAATTGGAGAAATGTGAGTTTGAACAAACCCAGATCCAGTTCTAAGCTATATTATTTCTCCAGAGGGAGTGAGCATGGATCCCGAGAAGGTCAAAGCAGTGGTAGATTGGTCAGCACCTGGAAATGTTAAGGAGATTCAACGTTTCGTCGGGTTTGCAAACTTCTACAGAAAATGTATAAGAAATACATTTCTAGAGTGATCGCTCCAATCACACACCTTACAAAGAAAGGGGTACCCTTCCTGTGGACCTCTGAGGCACAAGCTGCGTTTGAAAAGCTGAAGACTCTTTTCACTTCCGCACCAATCTTGGTACATCCCGATCCTGAACTACCCTTTATAGTGGAAGTGGATGCTTCCAATTCTGCCGTGGGAGCGATCCTGTCTCAGCGAAGTGATGAAAAGATGCAGCTTCATCCTTGTGCCTATTTTTCCCGTTTGATGTCTTCAGCCGAAAGAAATTACGACATTGGGAATAAAGAGCTACTGGCAATTAAGGAAGCCTTTTCTGAATGGAGGCATCTGCTAGAAGGGGCTAATCATCCTGTAACTGTTCTCACTGACCATAAAAATCTGGAATTTATTCATTCGGCCAAGAGATTGTCTTCTAGACAAGCACGCTGGTCTTTATTCTTTTCCAGATTCAATTTTATCATATCATATCGATCGGGATTGAGGAATGGCAGGGACGATGCCTTATCAAGGATGCTGGCTGAGCCTCCCCTGGAGCGCAACTCTGAATGTTCTATTCTAACACAAAAGAACTTCCTAGGGGCCACAAGTGCAAAGACATTCTTAAACCTTCACAAAGAGGGGTATGAGAATGACCCACTTCTCAGTGATCCTCCTAGGGACATAAACCTTGAGTACAGGAATGGCTTTTGGATTCAAGGAAATCATCTTTATGTACCTGAATCTGTTTGGGTGGAAGCTCTCAAGCATGCATTAATGTTTCAGCTGTCAGCGGGGTTCCCCTCTGACAGCTGAATGTAAAAGAAAGAAAGAATTGCCGGCAATTAAAAAATAATTAAAAAAAAAACATACCAAGCCTCTCTTTACACAGAATTCTTCCTATCACTGGGCTCCAAAAGGAGGGATCTCTGAAGCGGCGACATCACTTTCTCTTAGTTTTAGCACATAGTAAGACTACAGATCCCATCATGCCCTTGGACTTCGAGTCTGAATGGGTGGTAATGTGGGCGTGTATTTGATGAATATCTGTATGGGATAAATCAGATTCCTGGCTTGTCTAACTATGCTGTAGAGTGGGAGGACACACAAGTCTCAGACTCCTAGTCTTACCCTCCCATTTTACAGTATAGTTAGACAAGCCAGGAGTCTGATTCATCCTATACACATATTCATTATGTACATGCCCACAGTGCCGCCCATTCCAGCTTCATACTGTCTCAGTGCTGTTTGAGGAATGTTTACTGTCTCAGTAAAGCAAACTCTTGTTGCAGTGGGAGGTCCAGAGAGAGACTCCCAATCTGATCTGCCCATTGTACAGCATAGTTAGGTAGACAAGCCAGGAGTCTGAGTCAGTCCATACACGCCTACAGTCCCACCCACACTGCCACCCATTCACATTGCAGTTCTCAGTAAAGTGATTGGATCAGATAGTCTCACTCTCTCGGTCTGATCAGTCCACAGTGTGAATGGCAGCAGTGTGGGTGGGAATGTGGGTGTGTATGAGATGAATATGTGTATGGGATGAATCAGACTCCTGGTCTATGCTGTACATTGGAGAAGTCTGAGACTATAATGTCCACACACTGCACAAAGAGCTTGCTCTACTGAGAACTGGAGAGGGGAAAGACCAGTGGCAAGAAGGCCAGAGGGAACAACAGCCACTGGTATTATGAACAGAATATGAGGGGATGAGAGAGCTCATCACAGGAAAAAGGCTACTTTCCTGACCGCTAAGGAGACTGTACACCATAACACAAATTATTTAAAGGTATGGGAACATGTGTGTATGTGTGTGTGTGAGATATATATATATATATACAAACACACACACAGTATCTCACAGATGTGAGTTCACCCCTCACATTTGTAAATATTTTATTCTATCTTTTCATGTGACAACACTGAAGAAATGACACTTTGCTACAATGTGACGTAGTCAGTGTACGGCTTGTATAACATGGAAATTTTCTGTCCCCTCAAAATAACTCAACACACCGCCATTAATGTCTAAACCGCTGGCAACAAAAGTGAGTCCACCCCTAAGTGAAAATGTTCAAATTGGTCTGGAGACATGCTTGGCCAGTCCATCACCTTTACTCTCAGCTTCTTTAGCAAGGCAGTGGTGGTCTTGGAGGTGTGTTTGGGGTCGTTATATTGGATTACTGCCCTGTAAGGGAGGGGATCATGCTCTGCTTCATTATGTCACAGTACATGTTGGCATTCATGGTTTCCTAAATAAACTGTAGCTCCCCAGTGCTGGCAGCACTCATGCAGCCCCAGACCATGACACCCCCACCACCATGCAGCCCCAGACCATGACACTCCCACCACCATGCGGCCCCAGACCATGACACTCCCACCACCATGCAGCCCCAGACCATGACACTCCCACCACCATGCAGCCCCAGACCATGACACTCCCACCACCATGCAGCCCCAGACCATGACACCCCCACCACCATGCAGCCCCAGACCATGACACCCCCACCACCATGCTTGACTGTAGGCAAGACACACTTGTCTTTGTACTCCTCACCTGGTTGCCGCCACACACGCCTGACACCATCTGAACCAAATAATTTTATCTTGGTGTCATCAGATGACAGGACATGGTTCCAGTAATCCATGTCCTTAGTCTGCTTGTCTTCAGCAAACTGTTTGCAGGCTTTCTTGTGCATCAATATATTTGGGAAAAATATTTTAAAAATATATTTCAAATATATTTTTCTTCCATGTGGGCTGACAGGCTGAACCCCTACCCCTTCAACCTCTCATAAGTTCATTTCCCAAAGACAACCTCTGGATATGACGCTGAGCACATGCACTCAGATTCTTTGGTCGCCCATGGTGAGGCCTATTCTGAGTGGATCCTGTCCTGTTAAACCACCTGGCCACCATGCAGCAGCTCAGTTTCAGGGTCTTGGCAATCTTCTTATTTCTTATAGCCTAGGCCATCTTTATGTAGAGCAACAATTCTTTTTTTCAGATCCTCAGAGAGTTCTTTGCCATGAGGTGCCATGTTGAACTTCCAGTGACCAGTAAGAGAGTGAGAGCGATAACACCAAATTTAACACACCTGCCCCCCATTCACACCTGAGACCAAGTAACACTAACAAGTCACATGACACCGGGGAGGGAAAATGGCTAATTGGGCCCAATTTGGACCTTGTCACTTAGGGGTGGACTCACTTTTGTTGCCAGCGGTTTAGACATTAATGGCTGTGTGTTAAGTTATTTTGAGGGGACAGCAAATTTATATTATAAATTATAGTTATACAAGCTGTACACTGACTACGTCACATTGTAGCAAAGTGTCATTTCTTCAGTGTTGTCACATAAAAGATAGAATAAAATATTTACATACACACACCATGAAATTCCTGCCTGGAGTTCTGCTTTAATTACTTGCCCTCCTGAGGATTTACCCCCCTTCCTGACCAGGCCATTTTTTGTGTTACAGCGCTGTTATTTTAACTGACATTTGCACGGTCATGCAACGCTGCACCCAAATGAAATTTACATCCTTTTTTTCCCATGAATTGAGCTTTCTTTTGGTGGTATTTGATTGCCTGTGCGTTTTTTATTTTTTGTGCTATAAAAAAAAGTCCGACAATTTTGAGAAAAATAGTCAGAGACCCGGTAATTGACAGCCGCAGCCCCAAATGGCGGCGTGGGTAGGGCGCATGGCCCCTACCCGGAAATGCTAAATCACGTATATATATATATATATATATATATATGTGATTTTGTGCACCCGTGCCACCCCGTAGCAGTATTTCTGCTATAGAAAGGTCGGGAAGCGGTTAATATATTAAAGGAGGGTGGAGGAAGAGAACACAGGGTGAAAATCCTTAGCAAGGTTTAGAGAAGGGAACATGATGAGGAAAAGAGAGAAGGAAGAAATGGAGAGCTAAAGTGAGGAAAATTCAGGGGGGGTTAGACAGAGGGACAGGAAGTGGGATGAAGCCTGCAGCAGATGAGAGAAGGAAGAACTTGTTTTTGATTCCACATACAGATTGTAAAACAAGGAACAAAAAGTAGAGCTGTGATCGGAGAGGAGTTAGGTCAGGTACAGTCATATAGAAGATCACAGCTGTATTCTGGGGTGGAACAAAACTCCTGCCAATAATACCAGGTTTTTCTTAATCTCTCCTGTCAATGGTAGAGGGAGTCAGTTAAATCTTCCATTTGTATGATTTCATTGATTTCAGAGAACCACTGTCATCTCCTGACTGAGAAGGGGGTGAAGTAAGAAAACTAGAGGGGCATTATCCATTGGGATGCCTACAATTTGTAGCAGAGTGCCTGAACTGTATCTGAACTGTAGACCAGAAGTGGATGAGAAGGGGACATCCCCAAAATATGCAGAAGAGGATCCCTTTGCTTTTTACTGCGCCAGCATTTTGTTGGGCTTTAGCGGTACAATCTCATAAGAAGCTTATAGCCTACTACCTGAATTTTGTTGGAGATCGAGGCTTTATGTGTCCCTCTCCTTTCCTCCTATCTATCTTGCAAAGCCTGTATGAAAAAGATCTGTGTACATACCTTTTGTAAATCCTGTCCGGTCTGGTCACATGTTAGAGATGCAGGGGTGAGGAGGGAATGCAGACAATGGCTGGGCTAAGGAAGCCTATGGATGAAATCATGGGAATTCACAGCTGTTGCTGAACACTTCCTTACACAGAGATGCTCGAGCTACCGATGATGCTCAAGCTGTGGATTACAAATGGGAAAGCACACAGATCTTTTTCTATAAACTATGCAGGATAGGTAGGATGAGGGAATGTTTTTAAGAATAGCTAGTGTTCGGCTTTACTGCCACTTTAAGGTACAAATATCATGCTCTTGTTGTGGGGTCTACAAGGCTAAGACTGATGGAGATAGGATCATGGTCTGAAAGGGAGATGCTGCAGATCTGTGTGGGTAATGCCAGGAAGATGGCTGTGGTATACTAAATAGTAGTTATTAAATGTATACATTTGATGAGCAAGGGAAAAGTTTGTATACTCCTTTTGTAGCGGGTGATGAATATGCCAGATGTCAATTAACTGGTGGAGCTGCAAGCATTTAAGAGTCACAAATTAAAGAAGTGAAGTAGATTTGGAGGTCCAAATGTAGATTAAGGTCCCTGCCCAAGAAGTTTAGCAGGCTTTCCCAAAAGTCGTCTGGATGCATTCCAGAAATTGTATTTGATTATGGATGGGCAGGTACTGTATAAGTTGGTCAGTGTCACAGTTTGGTCATCGATTGTACCTTTTATGAACAAGGTACAGCCCTCCTCAACCACAACAGAATCAGTCCGGATCAAAGGGGATGAAATGGGAGAGGTAAATGCTAATGCCCCTGGATTTTTTTTCTTTTTTTTACCAGACGAGCAACTGTGGTAAGCAATTGGAGAGAACCTCTCTTTCATCTGTGGTATTTTGTTAGTATATAACACTTGAAGATATGCAATCTGCACCTTTGTCTATACAAGTCATTTTACATTTTCCCAGGATGTTCAGGCCCTTTGTATTTAGGGATAGTATATGAACGAAAGACCTATTTAAGAACAGACAAAACTGAGGCTGTGGGGGGTCTAGGAGGAGGATGGGCTGGCAGGAGGCAGAGGACAATCAGCTAAAATGTACGGATGGAAGTAGTAAGTAAGCATTACTGTGCATAGAGATCCGAGGACCCCCCCCGTGCAGCAGTGGATATGATCCGTAAATGACCCAATGCACATGGAGGACCTCACCCCTTCTCTACGGAGACAGAAATCCTGTTTCAGTACAACATGGTTCTACTGGACCCAGTTTACCGTTACAGAGAGGTCCTGTTACCTTATCTCACCTAGCTAAGTGAACTTGGATGTGCCTTACGTCTCGGAAGATATATCGCCCTCTCCCACCCCCCCACCCCTTTTTTTTTCTCTTCCCCTGTCTACCTTCCCCCTCTTTTCTTCTTTTATGGCTCTTCCCCTGGCTTTCATTTCTTTATTCTATATTGGATCTCTTACCTTTAATTACTAGTCTTTACAACATAATTTAAAATATTTTGACGGGAAGATGAATCCCCCCACCCTCGGCTGTGACAATTGTCCTGCTGACATTACCATTTAGTTGTTCATTTTCTTTTTCCTCTATATATGTATGTATTGCAACATTACTGGCTGTCCTGTCCAGACAAATTCACCTGATACCCACGTGCTTATCTCTGACGTTTGGGTATTTCTCCAATGTACCTATTCAAACTATTTCATAACGCTAGTATGTAACAAGGCTTTAACTGAAAATAATATAAAATAGTCTGAATCACTCTGGAAATTTCATAGATGTATTCTAGCTAAAAAGCATGCAAGAAGATAGAAATAATCATATCACGACTCGACTACTGCAACTCCCTCCTCACTGGCCTGCTTCGCCGCTGGCTATCCCCGCTTCAGTCCATCCTGAATACGGCTTCCAGACTCATTCACCTTTCCCACCGCTCTGTTTCCGCCACCCCCCTCTGCCAATCCCTCCACTGGCCTCCACTCAGTGTCCTCCACCCCCCTCTGCCAATCCCTCCACTGGCCTCCACTCAGTGTCCTCCACCCCCCTCTGCCAATCCCTCCACTGGCCTCCACTCAGTGTCCTCCACCCCCCCTCTGCCAATCCCTCCACTGGCCTCCACTCAGTGTCCTCCACCCCCCCTCTGCCAATCCCTCCACTGGCCTCCACTCGGTGTCCTCTACCCCCCTCTGCCAATCCCTCAACTGGCCTCCACTCAGTGTCCTCCACCCCCCTCTGCCAATCCCTCCACTGGCCTCCACTCAGTGTCCTCCACCCCCCTCTGCCAATCCCTCCACTGACCTCCACTCGGTGTCCTCTACCCCCCTCTGCCAATCCCTCAACTGGCCTCCACTCAGTGTCCTCCACCCCCCTCTGCCAATCCCTCCACTGGCCTCCACTCAGTGTCCTCCACCCCCCTCTGCCAATCCCTCCACTGGCCTCCACTCAGTGTCCTCCACCCCCCTCTGACAATCCCTCCACTGGCTTCCGATTGCACAACGGATCAAATTCAAAATTCTAACACTGACGTACAAAGCTGTCCACCATACTGCCCCGAACTACATCACCAACCTAATATCCAAGTACCGCCCAACACGCTCAGTCCGCTCCTCACAAGACCTCCTTCTCTCTAGTTCCCTGGTCTCCTCCTCCCATGCCTGCCTCCAGGACTTCTCCAGGGTGTCACCCATCCTCTGGAACTCCCTGCCCCAACCCATCAGATTATCACCTACTCTCCTCTCCTTTAGGCGCACCCTGAAAACCCACCTCTTCAGGGAAGCCTACCCCACCCCCTGCTAATTGCCGACCTCCTCCACTCTTCCTACCACTCCATCCCCCACAGCTATCTCCTCCTGTACCACCATCCCCTCCCTCCTAGATTGTAAGCTCCAAGGATCAGGGCCCTCAATCCCCTCATGTTTTGCATTGTATTGTTCTGTCACATGTTCTGTCCCCCTTTGTAATGTACAGCGCTGAGTGAACTATTGGCGCTTTATAAATACTGTATAATAATAATAATAATGGAGAAATTTAGGTAGGAGTCATGGGGATTCTAACACATTAGATTCCTACAGAGGAAGCAGTTTGAAAAAAATCAGTTAGTTGATGAAAACACCTTTCAGAATATTACATTAAACTATTCTCTAGTGCCTGTCAGTGATTTTCTGATGCAATCTTCTTAAACAATGCGTAGTATTTTGGTATTTATCCAAAGCAGTGTGATTAGCAAAAAAAAATAAATAAATAAAGACTTTTTTCCTGGATTTTTTTGTATTTGTTCTTAGGCTGGAACCTAAAGTATTCAGGAAGTCATGCTCTACTTAATTCTACCAAGCTGCTACATTTTACAGGCTTCGCATATTGAATGGGATCCTAATGTATATATGTACTATATTCTGTGCATGTGTGCGACAGCTGCGTGGAAGGGGGAAAAAGAAAGCGATTGTGTGTTGCTACGGAAAGCTAAATTTCCTGGCTTACCCTAAGAGACATTAGAAAACAGTGACCTGAAGAGACAACTAAGTCATAGAGAAGGATGAACGTGTCAGGTTTACAATTGTTACACCTGTACAAACTTTATGTTTATAAGGCAATTGCTAAGGGGACATTTCTACTTGTTTTCTATGGCATCATGTAAGTCTTAGACATTTGCTGGTATAAACAAAAGCCACTCGGCAGAAATCCACGGAGCAGCTATGTGTAAATAAACGCCTTTTATTGTAGGTTAATATGAAAATGAAAGGCTTAGTATTACACAGAGAAGACATATTCTTTAGAAAGCAGTTTGAATCTGGTCTTTACTGGGCCTGCTATTATTGGGACAGCAACAACATCTGCTGACCTTTTTAGGCGAATTATAGAAACTTACTGGACCTGTCTGATTATTATTATTTTTTTTTTTTGTTTACAAACGGTTTTATTGTATAAGAGTAGACTGTAAAACAACAGTACATTTTCAAATGATACTTTCAGCAAAAACAAGACACTTTTGAAAAGTACAATACAGAAAAGTATATTAACATAAAAAAGAGAAGAAAGAGAAAGGAGTAAATTACGAGTACATGAAATACGTAAATGATAAGATAAGCTGAGTGATACATCTGTCAACAGTATATGTCAGTCAACTTTCACTGAGAATGTTGTTAATCATGCAATAAATGTCTACAATCCCTCCATAACTCCCATTTTTTTATCAAATAAGTGCATCTTATCCAGTAGAGCAGTGGTGGGCAACCTTTTTTTTCAACTGAGCCAAATCTCGCCAAAACCACGATTGAAATTTATTTTGAGAGCCACATTTTTAAAACTGAAAATACATCCCCCATATAGTAATTCATCCCCCATATAGTAATTCATCCCCATATAGTAATTCATCCCCCATATAGTAATTCATCCCCAATAGTAATTCATCCCCCATAGTAATTCATCCCCCATATAGTAATTCATCCCCCATATAGTAATTCATCCCCCCTATAGTAATTCATCCCCCCTATAGTAATTCATCCCCCATAGTAATTCATCCCCCATATAGTAATTCATCCCCCATAGTAATTCATCCCCCATAGTAATTCATCCCCCATAGTAATTCATCCCCCATATAGTAATTCATCCCCCATATAGTAATTCATCCCCCACATAGTAATTCATCCCCCATATAGTAATTCATCCCCCATAGTAATTCATCCCCCATAGTAATTCATCCCCCATATAGTAATTCATCCCCCATATAGTAATTCATCCCCCATAGTAATTCATCCCCATATAGTGATTCATCCCCCCTATAGTGATTCATCCCCCATAGTAATTCATCCCCCATAGTAATTCATCCCCCATAGTAATTCATCCCCCATATAGTAATTCATCCCCCATATAGTAATTCATCCCCCCTATAGTAATTCATCCCCCATATAGTAATTCATCCCCCCTATAGTAATTCATCCCCCATATAGTAATTCATCCCCCATATTGTGTCAATTCACTTACCTTTGCTCCGCGCGTTCCTCTCGCAGTGTTCCCGCGTCGTTCCGGTCTTCAGGGTGGACTGTGAGAGGAGAGGAGTTCGTCACGCTGCCCCGCCTAGATCCTGACAGCCAATGTTTGCCACGCTCCGCAGGCCGGATTAAAAGGTCCGCCGGGCTAGCTGCAGAGTACTGACTTTTGGGGCGGCCGCCCGACAGGAGGGAGGGAGGGGAGCGGGCGCCTGGCACACAAAAGAGCCGCATTGAAGTGTGTAAAGAGCCGCATGTGACTCGCGAGCCGCGGCTTGCCGACCACTGCAGTAGGGTATAATGAATACGTTCCATGAGCATTACAGCATCAATTCTGTGTAAAACGGAGGCCAAGGGTACAGCATTGGACCTCCAATGTAAGGCAATAGACCATAAAGTGGCAATACATAGAGTATGTATCAATCTCAGATTGGCATCAGAGACCCCCGGGATATGGGCCCCCAATAGACAGGTCTGTATATTATTATTTTTTTTTAAAGCACGAAGAACCAGAGTAAATAATCAGAATGTTCACAAGAAAGCTTGTATGTATGTTTAACATTCTAGTATATGTAAAATCACTAAAACCTTGTATTTGCTTTGACAAGTTAATGTAGTTTCATCAATCTTGATTGTACTGAAAATGCCAGAACAGTTCAAATACCCCCCAAATGACACCTTTTTGGAAAGTAGAAAGTCTAAGGTATTTAGTACGAGGCATGGCGAGTTTTTTGAAGTTGTCATTTTTTTTTGTCAAAATTTTTTGGAAAATGAAGAAATTAAATAAAATTAGTTTTTTCTTCACAATTTTTTAAAAATTCTGTCACCAGTGCAGTACAGTGTCATCATATGACTGGTGTGGTGATAATCAAGGATACTGACTGGTGACACTATGTTAAAATAATAAATACATCATTTAATTTTCTCTTTTTTTGCGATTTAAAAAAAAAATAACTTTCAACAGAGTAGTTCATTGTCACCATGGGGGGTGGTGATCAGGGATTTTTTTTTTACACTTTGCTGTTCAGTGATGATCACCATAACAGCAATGTTTTGAACTGTCATGAATGGGTTGCATTCATAACATCTGTGATTATTATTGTCTGCTGTGATTGGCCCACAGCTATAACATGGTACAGGGTGCTGTAATTGGCCCAGGTACTACGATAGCTGTGCCCCAATCACAGCATCACAATACTAAGAACTAAACTGTTCTGCAGTAAACCCATTCATAACAATTGTATTGACACTGAGACCGATTACGTGACATCCTGGCCACTGAAAACGGCCGGTGACTGCGATCTGCTGTGTACACCACAGACACAGCGAATGATGTACATGTTGCAGCGACCCTTGACTGGATGACATACATGTAGATCATCCAGCCTGCTTATTCCGATCGTGTGCAGTAAATGTACTCTGGGCGGGTGTCATTGGTTCAAGACTACCCATAGAGGAGCTGTTTTTTTACTTTTATAGAATGCTTTTGAACACTAATGACTAATGGGACGCTTTCTAAAACCAACAGATTTGAAAAGGAATGGCCAACTAGCCTTTAGTTTAGATACATAGTTTAGTTATTTTGGGTTTGTTATTCATGTGATTGAGACTAATGTAAACCATTACACAAATCTTTCCAAATAAAGAAAAATCAAGTAAAAATGTACCCTATCCTCTCCAATATCTAATGGTCATTCAGGTTATCCATCACATTTAGCTTCCTTTCACTTTTCTTCCTTTCCTTTTTGTTAATGGCAGTCCAAACACAGCCAGCAGATACAGTGGGGCAAAAAAGTATTTAGTCCGCCACCAACTGTGCGAGTTCTCCCACTTACAAAGATGAGAGAGGCCTGTAATTGGCATCATAGGTAGACCTCAACTATGAGAGACAAAATGAGAAACAAATCCAGACAATCACATTGGCTGATCTGGAAAGAATTTATTTGCAAATTATGGTGGAAAATAAGTATTTGGTCCCCTACAAACAAGCAAGATTTCTGGCTCTCACAGACCTGGACCTTCTTCTTTAAGAGGCTCCTCTGTCCTGCACTCATTACCTGTATCAATGGCACCTGTTTGATCTTGTTATCAGTATAAAAGACACCTGTCCACAACCTCAAACAGTCACACTCCAAACTCCACTATGGTGAAGACCAAAGAGCTGTCGAAGGACACCAGAAACAAAATTGTAGACCTGCACCAGGCTGGGAAGACTGAATCTGCAATAGGCAAGCAGCTTGGTGTGAACAAATCAACTGTGGGAGCAATAATTAGAAAATGGAAGACATACAAGGCCACTGATAATCTCCCTCGATCTGGGGCTTCACGCAAGATCTCACCCCATGGGGTCAAAATGATCACAAGAATGGTGAGCAAAAATCCCAGGACCACACGAGGGGACTTAGTGAATGACCTGCAGAGAGCTGGGACCAACGTAACAAAGGCTACCATCAGTAACACACTACGCCGCCAGGAACTCAGATCCTGCAGTGCCAGACGTGTCCCCCTGCTTAAGCCAGTACATGTCCGGGGCCCGTCTGAAGTTTTCTAGAGAGCATTTGGATGATCCAGAAGAGGATTGGGAGAATGTCATATGGTCAGATGAAACCAAAATAGAACTGTTTGGTAGAAACACAACTCGTCGTGTTTGGAGGAGAGAGAATGCTGAGTTGCATCCAAAGAACACCATACCTACTGTGAAGCATGGGAGTGGCAACATCATGCTTTGGGGCTGTTTCTCCGCAAAGGGACCAGGACGACTGATCCATGTACAGGACAGAATGAATGGGGCCATGTATCGTGAGATTTTGAGTGCAAACCTCCTTCCATCAGCAAGGGCATTGAAGAAGAAACGTGGCTGGGTCTTCCAACATGACAATGATCCCAAACATACCGCCCGGGCAACGAAGGAGTGGCTTCGTAAGAAGCATTTCAAGGTCCTGGAGTGGCCTAGCCAGTCTCCAGATCTCAACCCCATAGAAAACCTTTGGAGGGAGTTGAAAGTCCGTGTTGCCCAGCGACAGCCCCAAAACATCACTGCTCTAGAGGAGATCTGCATGGAGGGTGGGCCAACATACCAGCAACAATGTGTGCCAACCTTGTGAAGACTTACAGGAAACGTTTGATCTCTGTCATTGCCAACAAAGGATATATAACAAAGTATTCAGATTAACTTTTGATATTCACCAAATACTTATTTTCCACCATAATTTGCAAATAAATTCTTTCCAGATCAGCCAATGTGATTGTCTGGATTTGTTTTCTCATTTTGTCTCTCATAGTTGAGGTCTACCTATGATGCCAATTACAGGCCTCTCTCATCTTTGTAAGTGGGAGAACTTGCACAATTGGTGGTGACTAAATACTTTTTTGCCCCACTGTATATAGTGGCAACATTTTACACTGTGCTTTACATATTGAACAATTACATCAGACCCTGCCCTCAAAGGTGTTTATGCTCTAAGATCCCTATCTCACAATATATACAACTTGCACAATTGGTGGCTGACTAAATACTTTTTTGCCCCACTGTACATGTTTTCACATGCAGCAAGTTCAAAAATATGCAAAGCTCTACAGCCTAATAGGTGCAGGAGCTTCTTTGGAGCATTTGTCATGAGCAACATAATGCATTAAAAAAACACTTGTGCATGTGACACCTATATGTGAATGTAGCCTCAAATAGTAATTTCACATGTTTCAGAAAAAAATTAATTCAGACAAATATAAACAATGAATATCATTGTAAAGGGTTACAAACAAAGGAATAGTTTAAGCTATTATTTTTTTCTATTTTCAAAGCCAATAGTGGCAGAGACGTTTTGGATGCTCTATTGCTTCAGGATGTCCAAGATATTATCTGGGGTTTGTGGGATGTGTCTTGTAAATGAAGGCATAGAAAAATTTTTTAGGAAGTTGACTAAGATACCTTAAAAATATTAAGCGTGTGATTATACACGCTTGGCATCAGAGACACCGCTCTCTCCTGGTTCTCCTCGTACCTATCCCGACGCTCCTTCAGTGTCACCTACAATGGTGCCACCTCCCCCTCACTCCCCCTCTCTGTTGGGGTCCCCCAGGGCTCTGTCCTTGGACCCCTTCTCTTCTCCATCTACACCTCCTCCCTTGGCAAACTCATACACTCCCACGGCTTCAACTACCATCTCTATGCTGATGACACTCAAATTTACCTCTCCACCCCTCACCTCACCTCCACTTTCTCCGCCCGCATCACTCACCTCCTAAACTACATCTCTGACTGGATGTCGCTCCATTTCCTCAAACTCAACCTCTCCAAAACCGAGCTTCTCGTCTTCCCTCCTGCCCGCGCCCCCCCCCCATCCTATCCATCACTACTAACATCACCACCATCAATCCCGCCCCGCAAGCCAAAGTCCTTGGAGTCATTCTGGACTCTAACCTCTCCTTCCAACCTCATGTCAAATCACTCACAAACACATGCAGGCTCCACCTCCGCAACATCGCCAAGATACGCTCCTTCCTTACCCCAGACACCACTAAACTACTCGTACACTCCCTGATTATCTCACGCCTTGACTACTGCAACTCCCTCCTCACCGGCCTACCCCAGTGCAGGCTCTCCCCGCTTCAGACCATCCTCAACTCAGCGGCTAGACTCATCCACCTCACCACCCGCTCCACCTCTGCCACCCCCCTCTGCCTCTCCCTCCACTGGCTCCCTATCGCCCAACGCATCAAATTCAAACTCCTAACACTGACCTCCTACAAAGCCATTCACAACACTGCCCCTAACTACCTCACCAACCTGATTCCCAAGTACCACCCTACCCGTACCCTTCGCTCTTCGCAGGACCTCCTTCTATCTTGCTCCCTGGTCTCCTCCTCACACGCACGTCTGGAAGACTTCTCCAGGTCCTCCCCCATCCTCTGGAACTCACTACCCCAATCCATCAGACTGTCACCTTCCCTCCTCACCTTCAGGCGCTCCCTGAAAACCCACCTCTTCAGGGAAGCCTACCCCACCCTCACCTAACTGCTGCTCTCCTTCATTCCTCCTACCACTCCATCCCCCACAGCCACTTCCTCCTGTACCACTACCCCCTCCCTCCTAGATTGTAAGCTCGAAAGAGTAGGGCCCTATAACCCCTCGTGTGCTGTTTGTAGTTGCTGTAATGTTTCATGTATTGTCCCCCCCTCTATTGTACAGCGCTGAGCAAACCCTTTGGCGCTATATAAACTCAATGTAATGTAATGTAATGTAATTATATAGAGATAAGCCTGTAATTCTTGGATGGTAAAGGATCACCGCAGAGTTTAGGTACAATTGTTATAAGAGTCGAAAGTAATTTTTAAAGATTGTATTGACTGTCAGAATGTAGTTACAGTAGGATTTTATGTACAGGATTAGAGCTTTAAATGTTTAACTGCAGATTCTATTGGGTTTGGGGCCTTCCCTAACTTCATCCTGTGGACTGAACAAAGCTTTGTGTCAGCAAAAACGGTAATATAACAAGTGTACCTATTTGTAATAGTTTCTTTACTTTATAATTGAATGTATTTATTATTATGATTCATAAAAAGTAGACCTACTTTTGAAATGTAAATATTGCTGGCTGACTGCAAATGCTGGGGACCTCTGCTTCCTGAACATCATAAAACAATGGATTGGCCTTGAAAACACTAAACAGATATCCTCTTTAAATCATAAACTTTGAGCAGTTCTACCAGTTAAAGCAAATGACTAACTTTGAAAATCTCATAATGGTCAGCAAAACTAGCAATTTCTTTTTTTAGGTTGCAACAAAGAAAATGTGACTTGCTGCAAACACCTGTTTTTCATACAGTGAAATAGGTTTAGTAAGGTCATATGAAACACTTGCTCAAAAAAATGCAATTATTGCACGTTTTTACATATGGCATTTTTTAAATGTTTGACCTTTTTTATTAAATAATTTACAAATAAAATATTACCTTCCTTTGCTATGAACAGATGTCATGCTTTACAGCATAAAATGCTATAAAACAGCTCACTGCAAATATCAGGTGTGTCTTTTATCCCCATTTAACTAGAAACTGGAAACTATAGACTTGCTATAAATATCCATTTATGTAGCTATTTATAGAAAACTGTGATTGTTGTGTACATAAAAAATACAGACAATGTTAAAATAAAAACATCAGCTGTCAATATTAATACATTTATTGTAACACCTTCCTCTGTGACATCATGTGAATCATGTGTGCACCTGATATTATGCTAGCAGACAAAAATCTGCTTGGAAGGGGTAAGCAAGTAATTCTGAATGAAACATTGGGATCACTATCACAGATGGAGAGAAATCATACTTTACAAAGAATAAAACAAACACTGTTATATATCTTATAGCAGTTGTGTTGAATGTGAAGTTTCATATAATAAAATTAAACAAAAAGAAATTTATTATTAATTGTTCCTGCATGGCGACCACTTCCTGTTATCTCACATATGTATTCTGATTATTATAGCCAAATTTACCCCCCTAACTCCTCCCACAGTTTTTACACTCCATAGACAGTAATATACGGAAACGTAACGTTCTCGATCGGATTGCTATTAATTTGTGGAACGTTTCGCCGAATGGTTCACGAAATATCAGCGTTTTTGTGGTGAAATTGGTCCCATAGGAATGAATGGCAGAATGTTCAAAACTAGAGTGGGAGCTGACAAAAGCTAGAGTGTGAGCTGAAAAATCAGGACATGATTTCTGACCTGCCATCACTCCCTCATTTTCAAGCCCACCTACACAAATCTTATATCAAAACGTTCAGCTATCCCTGCTGCCACTAAAAATGCTGCCACTAAGCCATAGTCCTGATAGTTTTCACAATATGACCATTTGTTTGCAACTCATGCCGCCCATTGACATTCATTGAAACTCCACTCTAGCCACCTCAAATTTGAAGGGCAATTTCTAAACTGCGACTGTGCCTTCATTTTTAATATTTCAGAGACATACTATGCATCAAAATGTAGGTCTGGGTCTTGTGATTCTCACAATATAAAGCTCTTCGCTGTAGGATTTATAATTTTTAAACTACAACCGTTTGAAGATGGCAACTGCCAGTGAAGTGAGCAAGTTGGAGCAGTTTGTTGTTAACCGCTCCTTTAACCGAGTGAGTTGCCATAGGAACTCAGGTGTGTGAGCAGGCAGCAGTGTGACAAATGCTACTCCGCCCAGTTACTCTGCCCACTCCAGTTGTAGACAACTGGTGGAGGTAAGAACACTTAACACAATTTCCCCAGAAATTGGAGCTTTTCTAGTTATTCAATATTTTTGCTTATTTAGTAATGTTAGTGAATTAGATCAGCCTAAAGCAGTGTTTCTCAACTCCAGTCCTCATGGACCCCCAACAGGTCATGTTTTCAGGATTTCCATTATTTTGCACAGGTGATTTGATCAGTTTCACTGGCTTAGTAATTACCACAGCTGTTTCATCTGAGGGAAATCCTGAAAACATGACCTGTTGGGGGTCCATGAGGACTGGAGTTGAGAAACACTGCCCTAAAGTGACCCTGTAGCATAGAGAGCATGCAACCTGTAAAAGAGTAAGGAGACTACCTTTTCCGACAGCCCTCACTCCAGTGAACTCGCATCCAACTGTGAGAATCGTCACCTGAAGCCTGCTGAGAAACCAACACTTCTGGGAGTGTCCATTTTTGTGTCCCCTAAAGCTGTCACTGGTTATTCCTGCTCACCTCCATATTATTACTGTGTCTTGCAGTGGCATGGAGGCCAGTAGGGAGAACCTGTGAGTGCTGCACGGAACCCAGAAGATCAACACTCTCTAAAGTATCGGTTCCAAGCAGTGATGATTCCTCAGGTTCACAGTGGTTTCTGGCCCGCACAGATGTCAGGAGAGGCCAGTATTTAAAGTGATTCTAAAGTCCAGCTGTTTTTTACCCTACTGCATACCCTGCAGTGTTAAGGAAAAATACTCCACTGCCACCCCCTCACCCCATCCCTAAATGCTTACCTGACTCCTCTTACAGTTTCAGCACTGTCCCCTCTGCAGCGCCGCTCCTCCACTTTCTGGTCTCACGGGAGACACAGGCAGCAGTGGGAGCCATACGCTGTCAGTTAAATCCTGTGAGGAGGGAGCAGGACGCATGGCCGAGCCACACTGCGTGCACATGGCTTGCTATGGGGGCAACTGTAGGAAGAAGGATCAGACAGAGCTGGCGAGGGACCACCAAAGACGAAGGGAACACTCTGTGCAATATATAACAGACAAGTATAACATCTTTTTCATTGAATTTTTAAAAAATTGCAAGTCCATTAGTCTGTTCCAAATGAAAACCAAGTTATTTCTAGGTATTTATCAAAAGGTTTATAGTAATATTGCCAAATGCATATGTTTAACATTTAGGAATCGATTAAATGTGGGATCTACAAGAGTTATATGTAGACACCATACTAACCTTGGCACACCTGACTGATGATACTCTTTTGTACAAGTTCTGCCCCTTGTGTCTATTTTAGAAAATATATTTTGTAATAAAAATTGTACATTTTATGGAATTTTGTTCAGGTGTTTTTATAGGATTTCCTGGGAGGCATAAAGTGTTACTAAACCTCGGACCCTGCATTCACTATATCCGGTCACCCCGGACCCCGCATTCACTATATCCGCTCTCCCCGGACCCCGCATTCACTATATCCGCTCTCCCCGGACCCCGCATTCACTATATCCGCTCTCCCCGGACCCCGCATTCACTATATCTGGTCTCCCCGGACCCTGCATTCACTATAACTAGTCTCCCCGGACCCCACATTCACTATATCTGGTCTCCCCGAACCCCGCATTCACTATATCTGGTCTCCCCGAACCCCGCATTCACTATATCCGCTCTCCCCGGACCCCGCATTCACTATATCCGGTCTCCCCGGACCCCGCATTCACTATATCTGGTCTCCCCGGACCCCGCATTCACTATATCTGATCTCCCCGGACCCCGCATTCACTATATCTGGTCTCCCCGGACCCTGCATTCACTATAACTAGTCTCCCCGGACCCCACATTCACTATATCTGGTCTCCCCGAACCCTGCATTCACTATATCTGGTCTCCCTGGACCCCGCATTCACTATATCTGGTCTCCCCGGACCCTGCATTCACTATATCTGGTCTCCCCGGACCCTGCATTCACTATATCTGGTCTCCCCGGACCCTGTATTCACTATATCTGGTCTCTCCGAACCCCGCATTCACTATATCTAGTCTCCCCGGACCCTGCATTCACTATATCTGGTCTCCCCGGACCCTGTATTCACTATATCTGGTCTCTCCGAACCCCGCATTCACTATATCTAGTCTCCCCGGACCCTGCATTCACTATATCTGGTCTCCCTGGACCCTGCATTCACTATATCTGGTCTCTCCGAACCCCGCATTCACTATATCCGCTCTCCCCGGACCCTGCATTTACTATATCCGCTCTCCCTGGACCCTGCATTCACTATATCCGCTCTCCCCGGACCCCGCATTCACTATATCTGGTCTCCCCGGACCCTGCATTCACTATATGTGGTCTCCCCGGACCCCGCATTCACTATATCTAGTCTCCCCGGACACCGCATTCACTATATCTGGTCTCCCTGGACCCTGCATTCACTATATCTGGTCTCCCCGGACACCGCATTCACTATATCTGGTCTCCCTGGACCCTGCATTCATTATATCCGCTCTGCCCGAACCCCGCATTCACTATATCCGGTCTCCCCGGACCCCGCATTCACTATATCTGCTCTCCCAGGACCCCGCATTCACTATATCTGGTCTCCCCGGACCCTGCATTCACTATATCCGGTCTCCCCGGACCCCGCATTCACTATATCTGGTCTCCCCGGACACCGCATTCACTATATCTGGTCTCCCCGGACCCTGCATTCACTATATCTGGTCTCCCCGGACCCCGCATTCACTATATCTGGTCTCTTCGGACCCCGCATTCACTATATCCGGTCTCCCCGGACCCCGCATTCACTATATCCGCTCTCCCCGGACCCCGCATTCACTATATCCGCTCTCCACGGACCCTGCATTCACTATATCTGGTCTCCTCAGACCCCGTATTCACTGTATCTGGTCTCCCACACGCCACAGAACATGGAAGTGCAATTATTGTAGTAAATATAAACTGCGAAATACCTTTTTGCATCAGCAGTTAGAGCAGTCTTGTGACTTCTATCAGTGTCCAGCTGAGCATGTTAAAGCTTGTAGGAAGAGTTTTCATTTTGCTCTAGGACGACGCAGAACCCCTGACTTCTGTCTAGACAGGGCTGACTGACCCTGTGCTGATCGCATGCACTCTCCCCAGAAAGAAAAACCTCTCTAGCAATACACACCAAGCTGAGCATGTGCAGAGCGACTCCACATGATATGTCTTATCAGGAGATAAGAGGGGGACACTGGAAGAAGGGGGGGGTCAGAGAAGTCAGGATCAAACAACGTTTTTACAAAATGCAGAGGATTAACCCCTTCGGTTCCACAGGAGTATCACATGCATGCTTTACTGCATCTACAGACTGATTTTTACGGTTGTGGGTTTAGTAACACTTAAATAAAAATTCATTTTATTAATGCTAGATATATTTTTTGGGATGATGCCCCCAAGATATTTTGGTATTATCTACATTTCTGTGCTTATTCCACCACTTGAGAAAGTTAAAATTGTTTATGTAAGGGCAGCACAGTGGCTAAATGGTTAGCATTTCCACCTGGTAGTACTAGGATCATTGGTTCAAATCCCAACCACGGCACCACCTGCCTGGAGTTTGCATGTTCTCCCTGTTCCTGCATGGGTTTCCTCCAGGTACTCCAGTTTCCTTCCACACTCCAAAGACATGCTGGTAGATTAATTGGATTCTGTCTAACTTGATCCATTATGCTCAATCCGCAGATCCGATCCATCCTGCGGGGATCGTCAGCTTCCCTTACAACTTACCTTTTCGTGGAATGGGTCCGGTGTCACCCCATGCAGTCGGTGTCACCCGGTGCGGACCGCACCTGCCTCAGGACGCCACTGCTAGAATGCTCTATTGAAGGCAGCATGCTTCTGGTATATACACCGTGTTCCAAATGATTATGCAAATGATATTTTTCTCATTTCCCTCAATAATTGATGTAAATAAGTCGGCAGAATTCTCAGGTTACAACTAGAAGAGGACAATTCACATTTTATTGAACAAACCTCCTAATGATAACAGGATTTTTGTTCCAAATTATTCCACACAGGAAGTTTTAAAACACTTTATAGGTTGTAAAGAACTGAAAATTGTCATTTGTTGTGTTTGCAGCAAATTTACTGAAATCAAAAGCTATTTCAATAAAACTTTTAACAACATTGTAACTTTGTAAACATTTGAAGCGGTCACGTTACATTGTAACATAGGAGCCCTTATCTGATAGCAGATCACAAGTCTCGCATCCATTGAACTTGGGAGTTTTTGGACAGTTTCTGCTTGAATTTGTTTGCAAGATGTCAGAATAGCTTCCCAGAGCTGCTGTTCGGATGTAAACTTCCTCCCACCCTCATAGATCTTTTGCTTGAGGATGCTCCAAAGGTTCTCAATAGGATTGAGGTCAGGGGAGGATGGAGGCCACACCATGACTTTCTCTCCTTTTATCCCCATAGCAGCCATTGATGCAGAGGTATTCTTTGCAGCATGAGATGGTGCATTGTCATGCATGAAGATGATTTTATTACGGAAAGCATAGTTCTTCCTTCTGTACCAGGGAAGAAAGCGGTCAGTCATAAACTCCACATACTTTGCAGAGGTCATCTTTACACCTTCGGGGCCCCTAAAGGGGCCGACCAGCTCTGTTCCCATGATTGCGGCCCAAAACATGACTCCACCACCGCCTTGCTGATGTTGCAGCCTTGTTGGAACAGGGTGGTCGTCCACCAACCATCCACTACTCCATCCATCTGGACCATCCAGGGTTGCACGGCACTCATCAGTGAACAGGACTGTTTGAAAATTAGTCTTCATGTATTTTTCTGCCCAGCCGTTTCTGCTTGTGAGCATTGGTTAGTGGTGGCCGAATAGAAGGTTTATGCACAGTTGTAAGACTCTGGAGGACACTACACCTTGATGTCCGTGGGACTCCAGAGGCACCAGCAGCTTCAAATATCTGTTTGCTGCTATGTAATGGGATTTTATCAGCTGCTCTCTTGATCCGATGCATGGATCTGGCAGAAATCTTCCTCAATGTGCCTTTATCTGCACCAACCCGTCTGTGCTCTGAATCAGCCACAAATCTATTCATAGTGCGATGATCACGCTTAAGTTTTCGTGAAATATCGAATGTTTTCATACCTCGTCCAAGGCATCGAACTATTTCACTCTTTTCGCCAGCAGAGATCCTTTTTCTTCCCCATATTGCTGGAAAATGGCGCTCTGCTTAATAATGTGGAACGCCCTCCTTTAGTAGTTTTTCCTTCAATTGGGCTCACCGGCCAATCTAATCACAGGTGTCCCAGATTGTTTTCAGTGATCAAAAGAGCCCTGACACACAATGCCATCCATGAGTTACACTGAAAAACAAAATATTTCATCTTTGTGACACTTAAATAGAATTTGCATAATAATTTGGAACGCGGTGCATGTAAAAGTCTTTTTGAACTGTACAGAACACCAAACAGGAGAAAAGATAAATATGTTAATTTTTCCCACGCTGTGAAGCACATACTAAATAAATGAGTGGCAATGTCTAAAGGTGAAAAGATTTTGGACCTTATACACATGGTAAGTGGAATCAAGGGCATTAAAAACTGCTTGGATGGATTTATTGAAACCTATTCTGGGAATACCAAAATACTCCCATTCATTTTTTTCCTAGATGTGAAAATATTGTTCGCTAAGGAATGGAAAACGTCTGTCTTGAGCCTAGTGTTTTTTAAAAAAAATTATTTATCTTGGATAATGAATTATGAAAAATACGTCAGTATCATTAATGACAAGCACAATCTCTGACAGAATGTGGGAAACCTTTACTAAAAGCATAAGACTTACAGTGGGGATCGAAAGTTTGGGCACCCCAGCTACAAATTTGTATTAATGTGCATAAAGAAGCCAAGGAAAGATGGAAAAATCTCCAAAAGGCATCAAATTACAGATTAGACATTCTTATATGTCAACAAAAGTTAGATTTTATTTCCATCATTTACACTTTCAAAATAACAGAAAACAAAAAAATGGCGTCTGCAAAAGTTTGGGCACCCTGCAGAGTTAATATCTTGTACTGCCCCCTTTGGCAAGTATCACAGCTTGTACACGCTTTTTGTAGCCAGCCAAGAGTCTTTCAATTCTTGTTTGAGGTATCTTTGCCCATTCTTCCTTACAAAAGTCTTCCAGTTCTTTGAGATTTCTGGGCTGTCTGTCACGCACTGCTCTTTTAAGGTCTATCCATAGATTTTCAATGATGTTGAGGTCAGGAGATTGTGAAGGCCATGGCAAAACCTTCAGTTTACGCCTCTTGATGTAATCCCCCGTGGATTTCGAGGTGTGTTTAGGATCATTATCCATTTGTAGAAGCCATCCTCTCTTTAACTTCAGCTTTTTCACAGATGGCATCAAGTTACCATCCAAAATTTGCTGAAATTTTATTGAATTCATTTTTCCTTTTACTCGTGAGATGTTCCCTGTGCCACTGGCTGCAACACAACCCCAATGCATGATTGATCCAACCCCATGCTTAACAGTTGGACAGAGGTTCTTTTCATTAAATTCTGTGCCCCTTCTTCTCCAAATGTACCTTTGCTCATTCCGGCCAAAAAGTTCAATTTTAACCTCATCGGTCCATAGAACTTGTTTCCAAAATGCATCAGGCTTGTCTATATGTTCATTTGCAAAGTTCAAACGATGATTTTTGTGGTGAGGACGTAGAAGAGGTTTTCTTCTGATGACTCTTCCATGAAGACCATATTTGTACAAGTATCTCTTTATAGTGGAATAGTGACCACAACTCCAGTGTCTGCCAGATCTTTCTGGAGGGATCGTGCAGTCAAACGTGGGTTTTGAATTGGTTTTCTCACAATCCTGCGAGCTGCTTTGTCTGATATTTTTCTTGGTATTTCCGGTATTTCAGATGTTGCTTTAACTTCCACTGTTCCTGATGACTGCCATTTCTTAATTACATTCCGAACAAAGGATATTGACATCTGAAAACGCTTTGCTATCTTCTTATAGCCTTCTTGAGAACAATTGAGAACAATCCATGACACTGGCAGGTCTCAGCTTGGCAAAGGGGGCAGTGCAGGCTATAAATTCTGCAGGGGGCCCAAACTTTTGCAGACACCATTTTTTTGTTTTCTGTTATTTTGAAAGTGTAAATGATGGAAATAAAATCTAACTTTTGACATATTATGAGAATGTCTAATCTGTAATTTGATGCCTTTTGGAGATTTTTCCATCTTTCCTTGGCTTCTCTATGCACATTAATACAAATTTTTAGCTGGGGTGCCCAAACTTTCGATCCCCACTGTAAGGGCATGGTGCTAACATGGGGCAGAACTTGGCAGCAGGGTTGGGTTTCCCTGGGGAAGGGGGGGCGGGAGGGTGTCACAGCTCTTAAATGGTGGCATTCTTCTCCACTTGTTTTGCTCTCCATGTTCTATATCATGCTAGAGTTGTACTGGTGGGAGATGATGCTGATGAGTTTTTGGAACATCCCCCCTGGCCTACCCTCACAGGACATTCCTGTTTATTTCTTGACCTTCTTTTTGTTTCTCCTTTACATATGCAGTATTTGATTAATTAAACCGAAACATCAACCTAACAAGTCTGATTTATTGTCACGAAACATGTTTTAGGGCACATGTAGTGACAAGTTCTTTAGCACTTTTCAATGATAGATAGTGCATGCGGTATGTCCAGATCCTTCCATGGTCTAAGTCAGATGACTACCTTTAGACAGGGATATAGCATGGATGTAATGTGACTGTTAATGACCTCCGGCTGTGTTACAAATTAATTATGTCGGGGGAAGGATTGCTGGTCCAGTTATGTGGTGTTCCTGTTTCCTGTAATGAATATTTTGTTTTGAATTTCTTGAAATTCAATAACCATCATTGAACAGAAAAGTAAGTACTTGGAGCCACCTGCTGGAATGGCCACATCTTTAATAACCCAGGAGAAAAAGTAGGGAAATTATGGAAAGTTATGTGACCTGTAGCAACCAGGTAAAAATTGTCCAGTAAAATTAAGTCTGATTGGCTGCTAATGGATAGCTTTGTTTTTCAGAAACGTCTTTACAATTTAAACTTGCTAGTTTATAAATTGTTGTTTTTGCAATAGAAAAATATGGTCCACAGAAGAACTGAACGAACAAGACAAAAACGAATCTGTATAAAAAGGAGCAAATAAGGTGTGTAATACCCAATAAGCTATCTATTCATTTCTACACAAGTCTCTTGCACTCTACATTCAAGTGGACTGTAACATATTTGGGCTTGCTTTCCACAATTTTAAACATTGATAGCCATACTCTGCTGAAAAAACGCATACATCTGTCATACTGAGGGTTTTCCCTTTATTTAAAAAAAACTTTTGAGGTACTTATCTGCAGAGGAAAATGCCCACAGGATACTACTGTCAGGAGCCGACTGGCGGTAGCCTCTAGCAACCCACAGGCCGGAATTCCCCCAGCCTCAGTCTGCTGGTTCACCAGAGCCCCTGATGGTGGGGATGGACTTAAAGCAGGCTGAGACCAGGTCGCGACCCCCGAGTACAACCAGCTGTGGTAGAGGTAGCTGCCAATGGCAAGTGGCAGGTGAGAGCCATGTGAAGAGGTAGTAGCGTAGTCAGACAGGCCGGATCGGTAACAGCGGAGGCAGACGGTACAGAGCGGCAGGCAAAAGGATAAACGGGTCACAGGCCAGGTTCAGCCACAGGAGGTCAGACAATCAGGATCAGGCAGAGAATAGTCAGAACGAGCCAAAGGTCAGAGCAGGAGATGAGCAACAGGATCAGGGTCAGGCTGGGTCGGCAACAAAGCAATCACTGGACAGAAACGAGCAGGAACACAGGAACAAGACTATACGGCAATTTGGAGATGCACAGGGCTGGTTTAAATAGTGCGCCCTGTGCTCTCATTGGTGCCAGGCGCACGATCGCGTGTGCACATGCATGGCCGCCGCTGTTGCCTATACCCTAGTGCCCGCCGGCTAGTACGCATCGGCCTTCTGCGCATGCACAGACCCGCGATCCCTGACAACTACATTGCACAGTTTGAGAGATACCATACTGCCAGAGAAGAGTTGTCACGTGACTGCACTTACAATTTTGATTGCTTGTTATCAATTAGCAGTGTAAATCATCTTCCTCGTATTTACAGGGTATAATCTGATGCAAGAATCGTCAATGAATCAGCACTTTTATTCGTATCTGCATACTTGATTCTACAGTTCATGATTTTTTCTTTTCTTAATTTGATTTATGGTGATGCACATAACATCTGATAAGCTTGTGGCTAATGTACTGTTTGTCAGCAATTGCAACTTTATCTATAAGCACAAGATAACATTTTTTACCAACATTTCATATACAGCAATTAGAGCCTACTGAAGTGTTTGCTGTCATGCTTATCGGAACAATTTAGCTAAATGAAAAGATCAGATCTGACATCTGTGCAACCAACATTCCCAATTACAACTTAAATATGGTGAATGCAAGACAGCTATCCTTAAAACTAATTTTAAAGTTTTAATGCCTAAATATGTCCCCTCAGGCCACAAGGTTTTTGAGAAGATTACAAGCTCAATTGTTCAATGAACTATGAGTGATGCTTCCTTTATGCACTATTTCCCACAGTCTTTACATTTTATACTGACAACTCCATTCAAAAGCTCTTCTCAAAGAGGGCCATCTTAAGCCAAGTAGACTTGTTTGTAGATATGATAAATGAATAAAGAAGTGAAACAGTATAGGAATGAGTCTGCTTACCACTCCGTGGCATTATTAAATCCAAATCATCTAGCATTACCCAAAAACAATAGAATTTATTTTGCCAATGATAACTCCTTTTTATTTGGACATCTAACAATCTGCACCTACTATCCTCCTATTTGTTCTTATCAGTCTTGCTTTGTGTTACAGTACACTATATACCATAGATTTAATCCCAGCCTTTTCTGAAGCTTTTATATGGTTCTAATCCCAGGCCCTAGCAGGTGTATTATATGACATCTGAACTTTGTGAACAAACCAACCAAGTCATTGAACATTTCTGTTTTAGGTAGTGGTGCTGTGTTACAGAGATTAGTTCCTGTGTTTGTCTTCAGTAGGGATAAAATCTACAGTTACAGGGAACTGATACCCCTCTTTTTTTTAACAGTTTGGACAGCAATAAAAATGGTGTATCTACCAAGACTATTTTACTGTTTAACTAATACAATCAAGCTGTTTTTTGATGTTCAATGATATAATGAGGCTACAATACTTAGAAAGGTAATCAGACATGATTTATAATAACTTTAAATTCATCAAATTAAAGTGCACCCATACTGTGAGAAAAATAAACAATAACCTCCCAAAGATCATGCAGAAGGGCATAAACACAACTGTGGTAAAAGTATCCTAGTGGTCTGATTATGTCCATATTTCTGTGCTCAAAGCGGTACATTTTATTTGCATGGAAATATGTTTTTTTTTTTTATTGTAGGCCTGTAATTTTTAGGAATAACTCACTGAAATCTGTCCGAACAAGAGTCTAGTAAACATCCCGGGGAGGATAAAACTTGAAGCATGAAATCATAAATTATAATTTAATAAATAATCCTAAAAAATAATAATATAATAATAATAAATGAAATTCAATAATCAAACCAAAAACACTGAAATGTGAAATAAAGCGCCAAGTTCGCACATCGCTGAGCAAAGTTGCAAAATCGTTTTCAGTGTCTGATGAGGAATTTCCCCCACGAATCATTATCACTCAATTCTGCAAGTGGTTCTGATTTACTATCGCTGTTCTCTAGCCGGTCTAAAACCGCGTCTGACCTAAAGGGACGCTTTTTGGACGCCATGGACGTTTCTAAGTTTCCAGGCAGAAAGAACAGTAAAAATGCAGGCAGGGCGCCGGACAAAGCACTCGGGACAAAATGTATGTGAAATGGTTTGATACAGGAATGTTATACTATGTGATTTTAGTGTATTTAGTGAATGTCACTTTTTGTCATTTTCAAATTTCCCGCCGTTCCGTCCCCCGTACGTCCCGACGCTTGCAGGGGACGGAACCCAGCTGACAGATGTCGGCAACCGCCGGATTACATTGCCAGGGACACTGCAGGAGGGACATCGCGGGAGCGCAGGACAAGGTAAGTGATCGAGGGATCGCGGAGCAGCGCCGCATGGTAAGCCTGAGTGTAGCTCGGGGGGGTTACCGCTTGTGGTACTGAAAAGTTACCCCGAGCGACACTCGGGAATACCGCCAGGGAGGTTAATGTTGCATCCAGCATTGGTTAAATCAGTCCCCAGTGCTGTTATTTAGTTTCTCCCTGTGTGTAATAGGCCATTATCTTTTGTACAGCTATTTCATTGCCATTATATAGGAAATTGCCATGAGCTTTCTGGTTGTAGTAGCAATAGACCCGATTCACTAAATATCAGTAGAGGACATCCACGCAATATGTACCATATCACATGGGATTACCGTATTTTTCGCTCCATAAGATGCACTTTTTTCCCCCCAAAAAAGGGAGTAGGTTTAGCCTAACATAGATTTTGACTGAACTTCAATTTTAACTATATAGAATTACAAGAATGAAACATTTTTCAAAATCGTGGTCCTTTTAATGCGGTTGGAAATCTCAGACAAATATAAACAAAGCATTTCCCGCTATATAAAGTGTACTTGTCTCAATCCAGAGCACTAAGTGTCATTTCTCTCAGCTGCTTTGTTCCTCTGCTATTGGCATGAATCACTTCTGACAAGTTTTCCTGACAACCAATAGAAAAATGGTGACAGAGGAGGGAGCTCCAACTAAATGACAGTCTCAGCTCTGTTTCTGTGTGAAGAGGGTGTGTTGATTCACTCCAATCAGCTCTCAGAGCTCTCCTCACTGATGTAACTTCAGTTCCCCACCCCCTGCTTTTCAGAGCTGAGAGATCCTGTGTAAATTGTGCCCTTTGAATGCATGTAGGGGAAAGACCAGTAGATAAACAGGTACAACTGCTATGTATGAGGATTTGTATAATCTCTGTGTATCACCTGAGGCCAGTCACTTCACTGGGTATATGTGAGGGTTTACAACCACTTTAAGTGAAAACTAGTAGTTTCACATCCAAAAAAAACCTTTTAACCCCCCTGGCGGTATTCCTGAGTGTAGCTCGGGGTTAACTTTCAGTAACAGAAGTGGTAACCCCGACATACACTCGGGAATACACTGCAGCATGTCGTCGTCGTCCCCCCCCCGCAATGCCCCCCCGCAGAGTCCCCGGCCATCTCCTCCGGCCGATGCCGGCATCCATGTTCCGGGTTCCGTTCCCTGCGAGAGTCGGGACGTATGGGGGACGGAACCGGCGGGAAATTCAAAAATTTGACATTCACTCAATACACTAAAATCTCATAGTAAAACATTGCTGTATCAAAGCATTTCACATACATTTTGTCCCGAGTGCTTTGTCCGGCGCCCTGCCTGCATTTTTACTATTCTTTCTGCCTGGAAACTTAGAAAAGTCCATGGCGTCCAAAAAGCGTCCCTTTAGGTCAAAAGCGGTTTTAGACCGGCTAGAGAACAGCTATAGTAAATTAGAACCACTTGCAGAATTGAGTGATAATGATTCGTGGGGGAAATTAGTCATCAGAAACTGAAAACGATTTTGCGACTAAGCTCAGTGATGTGCGAACTTGGCGCTATATTTCACATTTCAGTGTTTTTGACATAATCAGACCGCTAGAGAGGTTAATGTACTCATGTAAATTTATTATACTAGCCAATATTACATAGCTAACCAAACATGCTTCTAAATTGTTATCCCTGTCCTCCAACCCACACCTGGGTATTTCTAATTTGCATGCTTACACTATGGGGGAGATTTACTAAAACTGGAGGGTGCAAAACCTGGTGCAGCTCTGCATAGAAACCCCAGCTCCCAGGTCATATTGTCAAAGCTCAATTGAACAAGCCAAAGTTAAAAGCCAATTGGCTACTATGCTTAGGTGCGCCATATTCTGAGTGCACCAGTTTTCGTAAATCTCCCCTTATATGTAAAGAACAATAACGGACTAGGCTTTTGGTACTTACTGTAAAGTCTATTTCTTGAAGTTCATTAAGGGACACAGGATGTAGTTATTCAGGTACAACTGGGTTATACTGCCCCCCTGCAGGAGAAATTGGATACTGGCAGGCAAAAAAAGCATTTGACCAGTCAGATATAACCCATCCCACTTTCTGCATGCTTCAGATTAGTAAAAAATCAGAACCTGAAATAGATCACATACACAGAGGCCATCAGGACTGACAAAATTAGAGGTAGTCTCTTTAGCTGATGGTGTGGTTATGAGGTAGACATGCACAGCACAAACTACGTCCAAGAAGTGCAGAGAATTTTCCTTTTAGTGTACTGGAGCTGGACAGAGAGACAGACTCAAGAAACTCCCTGAACAAAAGTGTTAACAAATGGCTAGGAGGCTAACAATCTTCAAAATTTGAAGCCTAGGAGAAACAAAGGGAGCTCTTCTTGTCGTCTTCTTGGAGGGGGAGAAAAGAAATGATATCAATACTTACTGACATGATGCATGCCACCTTAAAAATGGAACAGCCTTTAGCTTCTAGTGCTGTTACCAGGCTGGGATCCCCACAGAGCCCCAAGGCTGGCCTTACATTATACAATATTTGTGTTCAATTTCCTTTAGTTTTACCTTCAACTATGTAGTGCAAGGCCCTGCCTAACTGCATACAAATTGAAGTGTGTTTAGCTTTGACCTCAAATTATATGGTTTTGGTAAATGTAAAGAAACAATTCCTTAGTGAGTTCACCCTTCCCGTGGAAAGAGGAAAAGGGGAATAAAGATGGTAAAGTATTAATAAATGTAGTAGCTCTCTCTCGATGTTTGGCCCACATGGCATACTCAATAAAGAGTTTTCAGAGATTGGGTCATACCAGAGCTTTGAACCTGAAAAATGCTCACAGTACGCAGAGGCCTTTTAGGCACCTCAGGCAGAGCTCAGTTCCCAAAGGATATATTCTAATCAGATTTTATTTTTGATATTTTTAGAACAAATAAACATGTAAACAAATAGACAAAAACAAAGGAAAGGCACTCCAACAAAGGAAAAAAACAGCAACTTCACTACATTTGATTAATCACCATCTAGTTTTCTAGAATTGTTTAGAGAGGTTTCAAAATATTCAGAAATATACAGAAACTATTCCAGAACAGCTATTAAATAAAAATGTCACCAGGCCATCCCTCTCTACTAACAATTAGGAACATACCAAACCTTTAATGTAATATAGAATTAAAATTGGAACGTGATGCATCTATCCATTTGTTCCACTTTTTCAAACTTCAGAGAGGCGTAAGTACAGGTGAAACTCGAAAAATTAGAATATGGTGCAAAAGTTCATTTATTTCAGTGCAGCAACTTAAAAGGTGAAACTAATATATGAGATAGACTCATTCCATGCAAAGCAAGATAGTTCAAGCCGTGATTTGTCATCATTGTGATGATTCTGGCTTACAGCTCATGAAAACCCCAAATCCACAATCTCAGAAAATGAGAATATTGTGAAAAGGTGCAATATTCTCGGCTCAAAGTGTCCCACTCTAATCAGATAATTCAGCCATAACACCTGCAAAGGGTTTCTGAGCCTTTAAATGGTCTCTCAGTCTGGTTCAGTAGGAATCACAATCATGGCAAAGACTGCTGACCTGACACCATCATTGACACCCTCCATAAGGAGGGAAAGACTCAAAAGGTAATTGCAAAAGAAGTTGGATGTTCCCAAAGTGCTGTATCAAAGCACATTAATAGAAAGTTATGTGGAAGGGAAAAGTTTGGAAGAAAAAGGTGCACAAGCAGCAGGGATGACCGCAGCCTGGAGAGGATTGTCAGGAAAAGGCCATTCAAAAGTGTTGGGGACTTTCACAAGGAGTGGACTGAGGCTGGAGTCAGTGCATCAAGAGCCACCACACACAGACGATCCTGGACATAGGCTTCAAATGTCATATTCCTCTTGTCAAACCGCTCCTGAACAACAAAAAACGTCAGAAGCGTTTTACCTGGTCTGTTGCTCAGTGGTCCAAAGTCCTCTTTTCTGATGAGAGCAACTTTTGCATCTCATTTGGAAACCAAGGATCCAGAGTAGAGGGGAAGAATGGAGAGGCACACACTGCAAGATGCTTGACGTCCAGTGTGAAGTTTCCACAGTCTGTGTTGATTTGGGGAGCCATGTCATCTGGCCCACTGTGCTTCATTAAGTCCAGGGTCAATGCAGCCGTCTACCAGGAGATTTTGGAGCACTTCATGCTTCCTTCCACAGATGAGCTTTATGGGGACGCTGACTTCATTTTCCAGCAGGACTTGGCACCGCCCACACTGCCAAAAGCACCAAAACCTGGTTCAATGACGGCTTGAACTATCTTGCTTTGCATGTAATGAGTCTATCTCATATATTAGTTTTCACCTTTTAAGTTGCATTACTGAAATAAATATACTTTTGCATGATATTCTAATTTTTCGAGTTTCACCTGTATATTTCTCAAGCATTTCTCAAATTAAGGACACCTCAATATCTGTCTCTCATCTTTGTATGCATGGATTAATAAAGTAAGAAAGCAGTTTGGACAACAATAGTGCATATACCCTAGTAAAAAGGCCCTTAGTAGTATTTGCTTGAACTATACTATCCAAGACAGGAACAGAAGAAAAGGAGATAGCTGGTTCCAGACCTTAAGACTTCAAGAAATGTCCTAATTGTTAATATTGAAAGATCCATTTTTGGTCTAAATTATAGTCAATACAAAGTTGATCTGTTTTCAAGACCACTTTGGAATACAGTTGTATCAGTGTAATAATCTCTGCTCCCATCTGATAAATCCAGTTGTGAAATTTTGGGAAACACTCTATTCGACTATAGGAGTTGTAAATCTACTATGCCCTGAAATACCCAATATTCTTTTGGTAGACTGCCAAACCTTATATGACAAATAGAATGTGGGATACGTAAATTGATTAAAAGGTGGGATAGTTGCCATTGTGAAATAAAGAGCTAAGTATATTATACAAAGATATGTGTAAGCCACCACTTTTCTCAGCACGCCAGATGCTAAAGTTGGGCCGCCAGAAATTATATCCCGGGATTTGGTGCTGATAACCCCCTTGTGTTAATTCTAGCAGGCTTATTGTGCCATATCAGGTTTTTGAAAACGGTACTAAATTAAAGAAAAATATTTCTGCAGAATCCAACATAGTGAATTATGCAAATAATACATTAACTGAGGCATCCATTTAATTTTTAATAGGTTGGTACGGCTGGCCACAGGAAGTGGTAGCTTACACCATGCCCTGTTCTGGAAGCTAAATTTCTAAAGGGTAACAGGTTTTGAGAAATATATTCTCAAGGATGAATAGAAATAATAACCCCAAGATATTTAATTTTTGCATCCACTTTAAATTGTGAAACTACAGACGGAAGAGGGCCCTGGAGGCAGTCCAATGGGAGTAGTACAGATTTATTCCAGTTTATCAGGAGACCAGAAAAGGCGCCAAACTTTTCAATAATAGATATTGCCATAGTCAGCAAACCCTGAGTATCAGCTAAGTACAGCAGCATACATACAGAGCTATTTTATCATGTTTTCCTCTACAGAATCCCCTCACCCTTGTGATTTGTCTCAATATAACCACAAGAGGAACTATAGAAACTGAAAACAGAAGAGGTGATAATGGACACACTTGTCTGGTTCCACCAAACAATGAAAACAAAGCTGGACATTCTCCCATTGAGCCTTACAGAGGCCTTAGGACATGAGTATAGAAGCTTGATAAAATTGCAGAAGGTATTACCAAAGCCAAAGCATTTAAGCACCTCCCATATATAGCACCACTCAATGCTGTCAAAAGCCTTGGCAGCATCTAAAGACAACAATGCTCTGTTGATTGCATTCGCAATGGGACTTTGTATGTTAAAAAAAGTATGTTTTATATTCACAGCAGTTGATGAGTTAGGCATCAAAGCAGTTTGGTCTGGATGGATGCTAGATGTAATTACTTTGTTTAACCTACTGGCCAAGATTTTAACTAAAATCTTAATATCTGTTGTAAGCAATGAGATAAGTCTATAGGACTCTGGAGATCATAAATCCTTCCCCCTTTCTTGGGTAAAACCACAATAATAGCCTCCGTCATAGACTGAGGAAGATATCCAGCCTCTAAGGCCACATTAATAGTCTGTAACAAAAGGGCATGCATATTCTTCTATATTGTTTATAGAGTTCATTGGGGAGGCCATCCATGCCAGGAGTTTTCCCTTTAAGGAGTGATGCCATGGAAGTTTCCAACTCCTCCAAAGTTATCGAAGCGTCCAGCAATAATCTGATTGGAACAGAGTAGGTAAATTGATACCATCTAAAAATTGAGATAACTCAACGCTGGTATAAGTCACCCTAGAACTACAAAGCTTCTGATAGAAGGGCTTGAAAACTGCCAGAATATCCTCCAAAGTAGTGCAGAGTACCGCAGCCGCTGATTTTATAGCACTTATGTAGGAGTTGTAGTCTGTAAATGTGAGATGGCAGCGATGAGTCTGCCTGTCTCTATTGCAAAGTCTAGATGTGCAAAGTTAGTAGAGACATATCCCAACAGACTAAAAGCTGTACAAAATACTGACACAAGGGGGTTTATTTACTAAAGCTGGAGAGTCCAAAATCAGACTCCCTTCTTCATAGAAACCAATCAGCTTCTAACCTCAGCTTGTTCAATGAAGCTTTGGCAATGAAACCTGGAAGTTGATTGGTTTCTATGCAGAAGGGAGTCTGATTTTGGACTCTCCAGCTTTAGTAAATAAACCCCATGGGGTTCATCCTTTTTCCAACTCATTGATTCTGTTTTTTGATTTTTTTTTTTAACTTTTCTGACATGTTTGTATTATATCTTTCACTTAGATGTTACAAGTTGCACTGAGTAAATACAGCTGAATAAAACAAAAACTGTGTCTGTCTTATTTCAAGCTGCAAAGTAACAAAATGTGATTATTTTAAAGAGGGGTAATTCTTTTCTATATCTACTGTATATTAAAGCAGAATTCTGGGATACACCTAACTGATCTTAAAAATGTTCCCTCCTTCCTCCTAACACTTATGCTAACTTGTGTAAGAACTATCTGTAAACATACCTATTTTCAGGCCACTCTGGTCCAGTCATGTAATCGGAATCCCCTGTGTCAAGCAGTGGTGGCAAAAGAGGAGAGGAGAGAGTGCCAGCAATGGATGGGCCACAGTAATTCTATGGGTGACTTGATCACTATCAGGCAATGCCAGCTGTTGTCAGGCGCTCTCTCCTCTCCCCTGTACCTGGTGCTTGCTGACAGATGGGACATCACATGATAGGACCGGAGAGCCCAAAAATAGGTAAGTATACAGATTTTTCTTACACAGGTTAGTCAGAATAGGTGTTAGGAGGGCTATCACCGAGTCCCCACCATGTGCTTTAATTCTTCATAACCCACTCTCCTGCATACAGTATGTGCTAATCCCTCCAGTCCCCAGAAAATATGTACTAAATCCTCAGAGCGTAGTCCTCGGTTACCCCCTCCTGCACCTAGTGTCCAGCACACTCTTCACAATTATTCACATTTATTCAATATAACATGCAAATATTAATCCCATTCTCCACTGCACATGGTAATAGTTATATCCATGACACAGTACCTGCAAATAATTTGCTTCAGTTTTCTTTCCCTTTTTTAACCACTATGGTCCCTGATTGCACTGCTGCAGGTGAATGACAGGGGAACTGTAGTAATGCATGCAACATCTAATAACAAAATTGACATAATATTTTTATAAAGCAGCAGTGGAATCAGGGACCATAATGGTTAAAATAGGGAAAGGTACCTACGCCCCTAGAAACTTCCGGGTCCCGAACGCCAGACGCTGTCATTGCCGAACTTGCACAGTGAGCTGTGCCTGAATGGCTCACTGTACACAGGTGGACAGGTAGATAGGTAGCTTTATTACAGAATACACAAAGCGTGTCTCTTCTGCATTAAATATCCTGACTGTCTACCTGTTTTTAATTTTTCTACCTAAAGTTCCAGCTCATACCCGCTGCCCATCACTTTATACTTCCTGACTGTATATCCTTTGCACTCCCTCTCTTGTACATACTGCCCACTTTTATAAACACTCCTCTGCACATACTGCTTGCTTTTACTGCTCCTCACACTCCTGTCCTGCACATGCAGCTCCTGCACTTTACTCCTGCACACAATGCCTGCCATCACATCCTTCACATTCCTCTCCTGAGCATAATGTCCAATGCCATCATTTTCAACACTGCCCTACTGCACATACTTGTTATATTGTCTTGAAAATGTAAATGTAAACTAAAATATGTGAATGGTGGATGGTATTAACTGAATGTTTATATAGGTGTTTTCTACTGTAATTAAGCAACAATATACACTCAGGTCCAAAAAAATTGGGACATCGACACAATTCTAACATTTTTCTAACATTTCTGGCTCTGGTCAGGTGATTGACTAAGCCATTGCATAACATTCCACTTCTTTCCCTTAAAAAACTCTTTGGTTGCTTTTGCAGTCTGCTTTGGGTCATTGTCCATCTGCACTGTGAAGCGTCCAATGAGTTGTGAAGCATTTGGCTGAATATGAGCAAATAATATTCCCGAAACACTTCACAATTCATCCGGCTGCTTCTGTCAGCAGTCACATCATCAATAAATACAAGAGAAGCAGTTCCATTGGCAGCCATACATGCCCACGCCATGACACTACCACCACCATGATCACTGATGAGGTGGTATGCTTAGGATCATGAGCAGTTCCTTCTCCATACTCTTCTCTTCCCATCACTCTGGTACAAGTTGATGTCGGTCTCATCTGTCCATAGGATGTTGTTCCAGAACTGTGAAGGCTTTTTTACATGTCGTTTGGCAAACTCTAATCTGGCCTTCCTGTTTTTGAGGCTCACCAATGGTTTCCATCTTGTGGTGAACCCTCTGTATTCACTCTGGTGAAGTCTTCTCTTGATTGGTGACTTTGACACACATACACCTACCTCCTGGAGAGTGTTCTTGATCCGGCCAACTGTTGTGAAGGGTGTTTTCTTCACCAGGGAAAGAATTCTTCGCTCATCCACCACAGTTGTTTTCCGTGGTCTTCCAGGTCTTTTGGTGTTGCTGAGCTCACCGCTGCGTTCCTTCTTTTTAAGAATGTTCCAAATAGTTGTTTTGGCCACGCCTAATGTTTTTGCTATCTCTCTGATGGGTTTGTTTTGTTTTTTCAGCCTAATGATGGCTTCACCGATAGTGACAGCTCTTTGGATCTCATCTTGAGAGTTGACAGCAACAGATTCCAAATGCAAATAGCACACTTGAAATGAACTCTGGACCTTTTATCTGCTCATTGTAATTGGGATAATGAGGGAATAACACACACCTGGCCATGGAACAGCTGAGAAGCCAATTGTCCCATTACTTTTGGTCCCTTAACGAGTGGGAGGCACATATGCAAACTGTTGTCATTCCTACACCGTTCACCTGATTTGGATGTAAATACCCTCAAATTAAAGCTGACAGTCTGCAGTTAAAGCACATCTTGTTAGTTTCATTTCAAATCCATTGTGGTGGTGTATAGAGCCAAAAATGTTAGAATTGTGTCCATGTCCCAATATTTATGGACCTGACTGTAGTAGAAAAATCTAGCATCCAGTGCTTGGGTGAATCCCGATACCTCTCAACACAAATCATATACATATATATACAACCCCCTGTCCCTCTGGGCACGTAGATAATATGATTAAAAAGATACCACCACTCTGTTGAGAACAGTAATCCCGCCTAAAAATTGTATTTGTTTTAAGTGGGATCACTGTGGAATCGCTGTTCTAAAGACACAATACAGCATTGGTATCTTTTTAGTCAACATTTAGCTGATGATGAAAATTAAATCTAATCATTGCCCTGGAATTATCGTTTAACACTGGAGTCAATGAATGACTGTTTCCATGTAACCTTAATCACTCAGGTCTGTTGCTATGTAACAATCGTCTTCTGAAATACGGTTTTAAAATATATATGCTTTATAAATTATATCATATGAAAAGTCACAAAAAAAAAAACTTATACGGATTGCTCTATTAATCAATCTTACCTGATTTTTCCCCTAAAACTGTCCATTTTAACACAACCTTAATTTTTTTAAAAAAATGCTTTTGTGTACACATTACAGCTAACATAGTTTTGGAGGTTACTGTTACTTTCAGCCATATACAGAGAGCTGCCAGTACATTTTAAAACAGCGAACTAACCACGCTGCATGCTTTTAGCGAAAGTTATACAAATAAATTCCAAATGCTGGAGTGCCATCTAGTGGTTAAGAACTTAAAATATTTTGCCAGTAAACTTAAAGGTTCATACACACTGAGCTTAAAAAAAAAAAAAAAAAAAAAAACTCCAAGAGGTTTGCATTTTGCCTGAAGAAGCAGCTCAATGTTGTCCTACAGTTGCAAGAAAAAGTATGTGAACCCCTTGGGATTACGTGGAGTTTTGCATGAATTGGGCATAAAATGTGCTCTGAACATCATCTAAATCACAACAATAGAAGAACACAGTCTGCTGAACATAATACTACACAAACATTAGATGTTGCCATGGTTTAATTGCACATAACATGTAAACATTCACAGTGCAGGGAGGAAAAAGTATGTGAGGCCCTAGCTTAATGACTTCTCCCAGAGCTAATTGGAGCCAGGAGTGAGCCAACCTTGACTCCAATCAGTGTGATGATATTGGATGTTTTGCTGACAGCTGTCCTGCCCTTAAAAAACACACACCTGTTTTGGGTTTACTGGTTTCAAGAAGCACTGTCTGATGTGAACCATGCCTCGCAGAAAAGAGCTCTCAGAAGACCTACGATAAAGAACTGTTGACTTGCATGAAGCTGGAAAGGGTTACAAAAGTATCTCCAAAAGCCTTGATGTTCATGTGTCCACGGTAAGACAGACTGTCTACAAATGGAGAAAGTTTAGCACTGTTGCTACTCTCCCTAGGCGTGGTCGTCCTTTAAAAATGAATGCAAAAGCACAGCGCAGAATGCTGCATGAGGTAAAGAAGAATCCCAGAGTGTCAGCTAAAGACCTACAGAAATCTCTGGCACATGCTAACATTTTTGTTGACAAATCTACAATAAGAAAAACATTAAACAAGAATGGAGTACATGGGAGGACACCACGGAGGAAGCCATTGCTGTCCAAAAAGAATATTGCAGAACGTTTGAAGTTTGCAAAAGAGCCCCTGGATGTTCCACAGCACTACTGGCAGAATATACTGTGGACAGATGAAACCAAGACTGAGTTGTTTGGGAAGAGCACACAACACTATGTGTGGAGAAAAAAAGGCACAGCACACCAACATCAAAACCTCATCCTCACTGTAAATTATGGCGGAGGGAGCATCATGGTTTGGGGCTGCTTTGCTGCCTCAGGGCCTGGACAGATTGTTGTCATTGATGGGAAAATGAATTCCAGAGTTTATCAAGACATTTTGCAGGAAAACGTACGACCATCTGTCCGCCAACTGAAGCTCCGCAGAGGATGGGTGATGCAACAGGACAATGACCCAAAGCATACAAGTAATTCAACAAAACAATGGCTGCAACAGCACAGAATACGCCTTCTGGAGTGGCCCAGTCAGAGTCCTGACCTCAACCCCATTGAAATGCTGTGGCATGACCTTAAGAGAGCGATTCACACCAGACATCCCAAGAATATTGCTACACTGAAACAGTTTTGTGAAGAGGAGTGGTCCAAAATTACTCCAGATCATTGTGCAGGTCTGATCTGCAACTACAGGAAATGTTTGGTTGAGGTTATTGCTGCCAAAGGAGGGTCAACCAGTTATTAAGTCCAAAGGTTCACATACTTTATCCTCCCTGCACTGTGAGTGTTTACATGTTATGTGCAAATAAACCATGGCAACATCTAATGTTTGTGTAGTATTATGTTCAGCAGACTGTGTTCTTCTATTGTTGTGACTTAAATGACGTTCAGAACACATTTTATGCCCAATTCATGCAAAACTCCACGTAATCCCAAGGGGTTCACATACTTTTTCTTGCAACTGTATGTGTCTGTACACATTAGGATGTTTAGAGGCATATTTAAGCTCAGCGTTTAGAGGCTGGACTGTGTTTGAGATGTTTTCTGGTAGAAATGCTCCTAAACGCGTGTACAAAAACTATATATTGGCATTTTTTCTGCCAAGGGAACTGGTGTTTTTTTAAGCCCAGTGTGCATGGACCCTTAAACAGCATTAGCCATTTATAAAACACAAACTTGATGGTACAGTTTGCAAAACAACTATTAAACTACCAACAACACAGGGTTAAAGTGAGCGCGCTAAAACGGGAAAAGCTGCTGGCATAAAAGATAAAACCTCCTAATCCTCAAAGAATATAATAACGCGAATATGCAGCGCTCATAGTATAAAATGATGGTAAAAATTATGGCTAAAGCGAAAATCAATAATAAAAACTTGCAAAAACCACAATAATGCTCTCCATCACGACTAGCAACGCCACCATCAATCCCACCCCACACACCAAAGTCCTGGGAGTCACCCTGGACTCACACCTTTTCTTCCAACCTCATGTCCAATCCCTATCAAAGTCATGCAGACTCCACCTCCGCAACACCTCCAAGATACGTACGTTCCTCACCCCAGACACCACTAAACAACTCGTACACTCCCTCATCATCTCACGCCTGGACTATTGCAATTCCCTTCTCACCGGCCTACCCAAACAAACTCTATCCCCACTCCAGTCTATCCTGAACTCAGCGGCGAGACTCATCCACTTCACCAACCGCTCCACATCTGCCTCCCCCCTCTGCCAATCCCTTCACTGGCTCCCGATTGCCCAACACATTAAATTCAAATAACTAACTCTGACATACAAAGCCGTTCACAATGCCGCCCCGAACTACCTAACTGACCTGATACCCAAATACTACCCTACCCGTGCCCTTCACTCCTCACAGGACCTCCTACTCTCTAGCTCCCTGGTCTCCTCCCCCCACGCCCGACTTCAGGACTTCTCCAGGACTTCCCCCATCCTCTGGAACTCCCTACCCCAATCCATCAGACTGTCACCTACCCTCCTCACCTTCAGGTGCACCCTAAAAACCCTCCTCTTCAGGGAAGCCTACCCCACCCTCACCTAACAACCGATCTCCTCCACTCCTCCTACCACTCCATCCCCCACAGCCACTTCCTCCTGTACCTCTACCCCCTCCCTCCTAGATTGTAAGTTCGAAAGAGCAGGGCCTTTGAACCCCTTGTGTATTGTATTGTTACTGTCTTGTCTCATGTTCTGTCCCCCTCGCTATTGTACAGCGCTGAGCACACCCTTTGGCGCTATATAAATACTGTATAATAATAATAATAATAATAATAAAAAAGCTCCAATTTCTGGGGAAATTGTGTGAAGTGTTCTTGTCTCCACCAGTAGTCTACAACTGGAGTGGGCGGAGTAACTGGGTGGAGTAGCTTTTGTCACTCTGCTGCCCGCTCACACACCTGGGTTCCTATGGCAACTCACTCTACAGCAAGGGCAGAGAAGAGCGGTTAAAAACAAACTGCTCCAACTTGCTCACTTCACTGGCGGTTGCCATCTTCAAACGGTTGTAGTTTTAAAACTATAAATCCTACAGTGAAAAGCTTTATATTGTGAGAATCACAAGACCCAGACCTACATTTTGATGCATAGTATGTCTCTGAAATATTAAAAATAAAGGCACGATATACTGCACTACAGACAGCTGTGGGATTTCTGCAGTATATCGTGGATGGTTTTCTGATGATGTTTGGCCGCTGTAGGCTACATAATAAAAAGCCTTTTATATTGCTGCATACCATGATTGACTTGGCATCATTATTATATATTTAAGAAGAAGTGAGTAGCAATATTACACTATATGCTATACTTTCTTCTTTGGCACAACGGTGTTGCGTTTTGTTTGGAGAAAGGAAGTTGAAGAATCTTTTTAGTCTGGTGTGGTGGAATGGAGGTCTGGAGGCGTTAAGAAGGGGTGTAGGATCCCTAAAAGTCCTAAAAGGCTTACTATTCGCCAATATCTGGTGAGCGCGATTAATGTTGGTTCCTCACTGGTGGATGGTGGAAGCACTTAGTACAGAAGGATAATCACATTATAAATGTATTCGTTTTTGGTGAAGCACTTTGAAGTTGAAGAAAAAGGCTAAAGTTTCATAATGTTATATATAAATTTTGATAATTTTTGATATTTTGATGGACACATTAATTTTGGACACTTTAAATCACATTATGAGTTTTTCATTTTATTTGGATATTATGTGAAATTTATTATATATTTTTTTTGTTTGTTGGACATATTTATTTAAAACTCATTATCACAACACTCACTGTGCTGCATCTATGAAAAAGCAGCTTTGTCACACTAGGCTGATTGAACCACAGGACAGCTTCGTCTCTCATCATTCTTATAACACAGATTGGGGAGTGGGAAGTTCCGTAGTTCACAGAAATAAACTGTGCAGGGCTGATAACATTGCTTGAAAGAGGGAAATTTAGGAGCATTCTTGATTACTGAAAGGATCAAAAGTTATTTGTTTTGCACTTATCAAACAGATATTACAAAACACTCTCAATGGTATATTTTACTGACATTTAACAGACCAAAGGAGAGTAAATCAAAGAAGTGTATTGTTAAGCCCCGTACAAACGGGCCGAATATTGGGCAGTATCAGCCGGTTCAATAGAAACTGGCCGACATTCGGCCTGTGTGTGCGGCAGTCGGTCCAGATTCTGTCGAAGGGGCATAACTGAAAAGGGTCTTCTGATTGGTTTCCGATCAGCGCTCTCAGCCAATGGCTGAATGGGCTGATCACTGTGTTCTGGGGAGAAGTCAACCTATCAGAACATAATATAACAGCGGTACAGCGATCTATCAGGTTTTTTTCATTCAACCCTGTGCACATACCCTTTATTGTGGTATCCACAGACACGGAAAAAGTTTTGATAGGGTTAGCTGGGACTTCTTCCAAGCTGTCAGGAACCGCCACGATACACGGCTCGGCGCAGGCGCACTGTGCCCGTTCACGCTAGTGTACGGAGACGGAACCCACGCATGCACACTCGGAGCCGCGGGTGCGCGTCTGGCACCAATGAGAGCACAGGGCGTGGTATTTAAATTGCCCTGCACTGACATGAATTGCTGTTTGGTCTCTCTGTGTTCCTGATCTTGTATACCGTGATTCTTGCTGACCCGGATTGTTCCTGACTTTGCTGTACTCTCCTGCTCTGACCCTTGGCTTGCCTGACCTACCTCCTGGATGCCCCCTATTGGATCTGATCTTCTGTTGCTGACCTGGCGTGTGACCCGACCATTCTCTGCCCGCTGCTTTGTACCGCACTGCTCCCACGGCTACCGACTCAGCTTGTCTGACCACGCTCCTGCTCATCCATCCATCCACCTTGCTCTGGCATATCCACCCCTTCACATCAGGCTCTCACCCTGCAGAAACCTCTGGCGGATCCCTCTACCGCGGGTAGGTGTACTCAGGAGCTGCGACCTGGTCTCGGTTTGCTCCAAGTCCATCCCCACCATCAGGGGCCCTGGTGAACAAGCAGACCGGGACTTAGACTCTGGGGAAACCTAACCAGTGGGCTGCTAGAGGTACCGCCAGGCGGTTCCTTACACAAGCTATCATAGCCCACAGAGGTCTAGAGGGCATTATGCGACAATGGATATCGGCCTTATACTCCTATCCTATGGAATCAGTGAAAATCAATGAATCCCTGTCTGCCCTGTTCCCTATCTCTATCCCTGGAACCCTTTCTACGTATTGTGAGAGCTCAGGGGGATATATCTGGTCTATTAACTGATCTATTGGACTGACCATTTGGAAATTTGGGCACTGCTCGAGGGCCCAGGGTCAGTGGGGGGCCCCATGAGATGCCCCTGGTACCTTTTTCATAGGCTTTTTTGAGTTTGGGCAAGGACACAGGGGCCCCATGATCCCCTATTGCCCGAGGGCCCCATGAGTTGTCAGTCCGCCCCTGCACAGGCCATCACAAGGTGGCTGCATTCACAGACAATCTCACCATCTTTCTTGCCTCTCCAACAGTTTCCATTCCAACACTTCTATGGGAGTTTGAGCAATTAAGTCTACTATCCAATTTCAAGAAATTTCAAGAAAAAAGATCTCAAAATCAGAAGAAATGAATATTACAGCCTCTCCCTCCCAACATCAACAGACTTTCCCACTGAAATGGTCTGACTCACACATTAGATACTTGGGGACAAATATACCCATAAACTTTGAGAGAGTCTTCAACCTCCTAGCAAAAGCAACCAAATCAGACCTTAAGAAATGGGAAAAAGAATCATTCATCTGGTTTGGAGCAGATAGCATCCTAAAGAGAACATATTATCATGTCTATTATATTTGCTAAAGACACTACTGATTAGGCTTCCATCTAGTTTTTTAAAGGACTCCAGGAACAGATTTCTCTCCTACCATTGAAGAGGGAAGAAGGCAAGGATCAGTAGAACTACCCTGATGTTGGCAAAGTATGGAGGAGGGATCAGGTTCCCAAAAACAGTAAAATATCATGTAGCAGTTCATATGGCCAGACTGCTAAGCTGGTGCACACAAAAGAATAACAAGCCTTGGAACAATCCTTTTTGTATCCCTGTTGAAGGCTTACCATGGGCAGATACCCCACCCCATACTCTCAAGATATACTCAGTCATCCACTCATAGGGACCATCACTGCAATGACCAAGAATCTTTTTAAGACCACAAATCTATCTCCATCCCCTAGCACTCCGATACCTGTGTTGGGCTCTCTTCTGTTTCCTCATGGTGTGACTGACCCTCAGGGTCGTAACCTAATTGAAAAAGACTTATTCTGAGTGATCCATTTTTTTTATCAAAATAAATCAATGACTTAGATTTTATGAGATGTAAACAACTAGGTACCTATCTTAAATCGATCTCCCACCTAACTCAAGATATATACGGTCAACCACCCCTTTTGAACAACATTGTTTGGACAAGTTTCCTCTACAGCACTGTGTCTTTATCTTACTCAATATTGAATTTCAATGCCCACAACAAGCGTTTCAATGCCCAAGAGTTAAATATACACAAGGCTTCTATAGCAAATACCAGGAAAATGGGTACAAAATTAAGACACAAAATAAATCTCCACAAGTATTACACAAAATCAATCCCCACGCATCTCCTCTTTGCTGAAGAGATGCCAACAAGAAGTTCGAACATTATTATACAGTTTCTGGGACTGCCCAGTTTTACTGGATATCTGAACTGATGTCAAATCTACTATTCATAAGGTAACAGGTATGGTTCTTGTGGAAAATCCAGTGGCCTATCTACTACACAAAACTCTGATGTCAGTTAAGTGCTATGACCTTTATGGGGTCGGGACTTAATCTGGGCACTTTGGCATGGAGACTTGTGAGAACACTACCAACTCTCCTCCTCCCCCCCCTTTTTTCACCCATTGCTTTTCCTCTTTATAGACTTCCCTTAACCATACTTCCTAATCTTACTTCCTATCCCATTGCAGCCATCTGTTCCATTTTGTCTGTGCCTTAAATGAGGAATTTATTAAAAAAAAAAAAAATCTACATACAGTATCTCACAGAAGTGAGTTCACCCCTCACATTTTTGTAAATATTTTATTATATTTTTTCATGTGACAACACTGAAGAAATGACACTTTGCTTCAATGTGACGTAGTCAGTGTACAGCTTGTATAACAATGTAAATTTGCTGTCCCCTCAACATAACTCAACACACAGCCATTAATGTCTAAACCGCTGGCAACAAAAGTGAGTCCACCCCTAAGTGAAAATGTCCAAATTGGGCCCAAAGTGTCAATATTTTGTGTGGCCACCATTATTTTCCAGCACTGCCTTAACCCTCTTGGGCATGGAGATCACTAGAGCTTCACAGGCTGCTACTGGAGTTCTCTTCCACTCCTCCATGACGACATCACGGAGCTGGTGGATGTTAGAGACTTTGCGCTCCTCCACCTTCCGTTTGAGGATTCCCCACAGATGTTCAATTGGGTTTAGGTCTAGAGACATGCTTGGCCAGTCCATCACCTTCACCCTCAGCTTCTTTAGCAAGGCAGTGGTGGTCATAGAGGTGTGTTTGGGGTCATTATGTTGGAATACTGCCCTGCGGCCCAGTCTCTGAAGGGAGGGGATCATGCTCTGCTTCAGTATGTCACAGTACATGTTGGCATTCATGGTTCCTTCAATGACCTGTAGCTCCCCACGTCCGGCAGCACTCATGCAGCCCCAGACCATGACACTCCCACCACCATGCTGGACTGTAGGCAAGACACACTTGTCTTTGTACTCCTCACCTGGTGGCTGCCACACACGCTTCACACCATCTAAACCAAATAAGTTTATCTTGATCTCATCAGATGACAGATCATGGTTCCAGTAATCCATGTCCTTAGTCTGCTTGTCTTCAGCAAACTGTTTGCGGGCTTTCTTGTGCATCATCTTTAGAAGAGGCTTCCTTCTGGGACGACAGCCATGCAGACCAATTAGATGCACTGTGCGGCGTATGGTCTGAGCACTGACAGGCTGACTCCCCCCACCCCTTCAACCTCTGCAGCAATGCTGACAGTAATCATATTTCTATTTCCCAAAGACAACCTCTGGATATGACGCTGAGTACGTGCACTCAACTTCTTTGGTCGACCATGGCGAGGCCTGTTCTGAGTGGAACCTGCCCTGTTAAACCGCTGTATGGTCTTTGCCAACGTGCTGCAGCTCAGTTTCAGGGTCTTGGCAATCTTCTTATAGCAGGGCCCTCCAGCTGTTGAAGTACTACAAGTTCCATCATGCCTCTGCCTCTGGGTGTCTTGCCTGTGGATGTCAGAGTCTTGCAAGGCCTCATGGGACTTGCAGTTCCTCAACACCTGGAGGGTCATAGTTTGGACACCCCTGTCTTATAGCCTAGACCATCTTTATGTAGAGCAACAATTCTTTATTTCAGATCCTCAGAGAGTTCTTTGCCATGAGGGGCCATGTTGAACTTCCAGCGACCAGTAAGAAAGAGTGAGAGCGATAACACCAAATTTAACACACCTGCTCCTAATTCACACCTGAGACCTTGTAACACTAATGAGTCACTTGACACCGGGGAGGGAAAATGGCTAATTGGGTCCAATTTGGACATTTTCACTTAGGGGTTCACTTTTGTTGCCAGCGGTTTAGACATTTATGGCGGTGTGTTGAGTTATTTTGAGGGGACAGCAAATTTACACGTTATACAAGCTGTACACTGACTACGTCACATTGTAGCAAAGTGTAATTTATTCAGTGTTGTCACATGGAAATATATAATAGTTACAAAAATGTGAGGGGTGTACTTACTTCTGTGAGATACTGTATACCTCAAACTTGTTTTTCTAGTCTTGGATAAAGTAGTGGGAATTAGAACCCCTGGTAGGTTCTATTGTTGTTTGTGTCCCAACTGGGAAGATCCAACACAGACCATAGTCAGCACCACACCATATTCAGCAGGGCAGAAAGTGAGGGGAAATGCAATATTTTACAGATGTCACGAGAACATAAGGTGAGAGGAAATTTTTCAATAGGTACCCCTGTTACAGTGACAACCATCTAACCGGGGAATTTCCTTTACTTTAAGGATATCCTTCTACTTTCTGTTGTGTCCAACACATGAAGTGAAGGGAAATCTCAAAGGGACATAGGTAGAAAAAAAAATTTATAGCTTTTAACCCTTCCCTAATATGTTAGAACTTAAAAAGCTAAATGAGAAAAAACTGATATACTGTACACTTTTTTTTTTTTTTTTTACAATACATGCACTACACAAAAGTATTACTAATATAACTGGTTACCTTTTTCAATTTTCTATTATGTTAATCTAGTAAATAGCTTTTGTAGAGTTGCATAATAGTGATTTTTTAACTGGAACTCTAACCATTGCTATCATTCTTCAAATGCTGTTGAAATATTTGAATAAAAACTCGGAGCTGAATTCCACAAAGTGTCCACTATCATCATTTTACTTTAACTGTACAAAGTGCCACAGTAATCTCATGATGAGAAAAAAAATGTATTGATTTAATTCAGAATAAAGAAAAGGGGTTGTGCCGGAACAACAAGTGAATAAATAGCTCACATTCCAAAGGGAATGACAATGGCTTTCTGGAGAAGGAAACACTTTCATGATGAGAAAAACAAAAGTGAGACTAGTTCACAGCTGCACAAGAAACCTGCCAAAGTTTTCAGCTATTTAACTTCTCGCTGTACACAAATTAAACAGTACATTTATAAACATGACTACTAAAGGTATATGTGCAAACTGTACATCCAGAACACATGTACTGGTTCTCTATGCTGTTCATAAATTAAAAAAAAGGAGCTTGAGACAGACAGAGAATAAGCAATTATACTGAAAGTCCATAGAAAGAGAATATGGAATGGACTACCAAGTGTTACTGTGTGTGTAAAATTATTATTTGTCTCCAAAAAGACTTTCAATTTAATTTCCCCATCACAGTCTTTTGCAACCAGGGTGCCCAGGGACCCTGGGGTGCCTTCAAGATTTTTCAGTGGGTGCCAAAGTAAAATGATCAAATATGTATACAAGCCAGCAGGTGGATCAAGACTGCCTTTTAATTACACAAAGCCATGGGTTTTCTTTGTGCACCATTACAACTTTCTAGCCGCTGACTAAAACAACTATGATGTCAGCAGTTGATAAGGAGGCAGTTGGGCACCTTCACAGCATCCTTGCTTACCCATCCCCTGTCCCTCTCCATCAGCACTAGGGTCACATTAGCTGAATGAGGGACAGAAACTGAGGGAAAAGAGAAACACTGGAATGCTTGTCAGTACCGGTGTGCAAAAGTGTATTTGCTTTTAAAGAATAAATCACCTCTTACAGGGCGTGGCTTAAGCTCCGGACCAAGATGGCCACTTAGACTAGGAGCTCCTGCTTCACGAGTCTATTTCTTCAGCTTTTTTGGGATCTCTGCACACCCTTCGGCATGGTGAAGACGGGGAGGATTGGCTCTGTGACCCAGGCACCGAAGAAAGTCGGTACCCAGCTGAGAGGCAACTTGCCAACTCTGTTCTGGACCCAGCACATGGATCGCCATGTGGCCTCCATCTTTTCCACATCGCGCACCCCGAGCAGGGAATCTGAGCTGGCAGGAGGGGTGAGTGAGAGAGCGGGGGGGTTCCCTCCCGCCAAGCCTATCCAACCTACAAACAGTGGCAGCGGACATAAAGTCCACTCTGTCTGCAGGCCGTGGCAGCAAGGCTGGAAGAGAATGAAAAATCCACCATTTTACACAGTGCAGCCATTAAACTGTTGCGCTCCTCTGATACCCATGTTACACATATGATTGAGATGCATAGACACTTGGAAGATTTAGATAACAGAGGAAGATGCCATAATATTAGGATTGAAAGTCTTCCTGAATCTGTAGAATCCCAAACGTTGGAATCGGCTATTTCTGCTATTTTTAATGATCTGTTGGAGAGACCAGCTGACTCCCCAATTGAGTTTGAACGGGTACACCGGACCATCAGACAACATGGTCAAGACGATGATCCACCCAGAGATGCGATATGCTGTATAGTCAATTTCCCTCTTAAGGAAGCCATTATGCGTAAGGCAAGAGATAAAGATCACAGATCCTTTAACGGATCTGAAATAAAATTATTCCAGGACTTGTCCAATATTACGCTGCAGGACAGATGTGCCCTATGGCCATTGCTGGAACTTTTGCGCTCCCAAGGTATTACCTATAGGTGGCGTTTCCATTTTGCTTACTGACTTCATCGAGGGGTCGCTCGGCTTCGCTGTGTGTACCAGAAGATATCCAACCTTTTTGTGAAGCCTTGAACATCCCACTTGTAGACCTACCTGAATGGTATAGCACATTCTACTCTTCGGATCCCTGGTTGGTGGTCTCCAACGATACCCCGAAAGCACAACGACACCGCAATTGGAGACATCAATCCCCACCCGCCTCCACCTCAGACCACCTTCATCGCCGGACATCCAACCCGGGAAGTCCCAACAGTTCTTCCTCCAGACGCCAAGAACGCTTGTCGGAATGAATCTTTGTTTGCCTTCGACTCTCAGAAGCGCCTGGATGTACCTGTATCCGTACTGTCAGATTATGGGTTCTCCTTATATAACTATGGTCTACTTGGCTCACTGAAGCAATCAAAGTCCTGCCACATGAGCAGGATTACCCATTGGCCTGTCTATTGAGAATAGTATGTCACAGTGGTGCAATATGGTGTGCCTATCCAGTATGACCTTTTTACTTTAGCGTTCCAATTTATTAGCCAGACAGAATGACCTGTCATGTTCTTCTTACGCGAAACCCTTTTGGATCTTGAGCACCTGTCTGCTACCTTAGGAGTACTTCATGCTTACATCGGTCTTCCCACAGACTTTATTTTACTGGGGTTAGACTATATCACTTTGCCAAGAAGGCCAACGCCTGTTCAACAAATGATGCTTCCATTATGCATAGTTTGGTTATTTCTCCATGGTGTTACTTATGTCTGTACCTGGTTTGATCAGTGTATATGGCTCGGGTCTCATGATTCTATCTGGCACTTGAGCCATAGGGGTTGATGGGGGAGTCCTGTTCCCAGGCTTGGTGGTATACTCGCTATGGAAGTGACAACCTTCTTTGAGGAGGTGCTGATCACTTGATGTTTGCCTTTCACTAATTTGACATCCCTGGATACTTCTGATTCTCTTCACTATGTTAGGGGGACAGACTTCCCGGGCCATCGCCTTCACATACAATTGTGCCTTATATTGGAATATTTATTGCATACCCTTCTTTCTCTCGGGCCCTGGAATAGAGGAGGAATATTGCCAAAGCTCTCTCGTGGCCATAGAGAGAATAGGGCTTAGATGAGCTGGTATTGTGGCTCCTCCCACTCTGCTCAAACAACACCTCTATCCTTACTAGGCCTGAGAGACAGAAGACATTTCAGGTTGGAGCTCACTATACGGTTCTTGAACAAATACTAGATGCTCCTTGTCTATCAGCAGTTAGTTTAAGTGGTTTGCATTTTTCAGCTTTGCACTATTGTCTACTAAGTTGTGCATATGCCATTTCTTATGTTTGCATTTATGCCTCTATTTATGCAGGAGTAGTATGTCTTTTTGACCACTTTAACCTCACACCCACACAGTGGACTATCCATAGTCTAGCTGACCCATCTGGACTTTTTCCCTTTTTCCTTTCTATCTTTAAGGCTAGACCAGGGGCGGACTGACCATTCGAGCACTCAAATGGGGCCCAGGGGTCAGTAGAGGGCCCCATGAGATGCCCCTGGTACTTTTTATAGGCTTTTTTGGGTGTGGTTTGGGTGTGGATGAGGACACAGGGACCCCATGATCCCCTATTGCCCGAGGGCCCCATGAGTTGTCAGTCCTGAGTTGTCAGTCCACCCCTGGGCTAGACCGTCTGCAGGCTCACGCCTCCGGAGCTACATTTTGTATTCTTTCATCCTACTCTTTCCTTGTTTTCGCCTCTTCTTTCGTGTGTCTCTTCCTTTTTATTGCTTCTACTCTTTCCCAGTTACCTTACCCCCCCCCCTTTTTTTTTTTCTCTTCTCTCGTTGCGCCTTCACCTGCACTATGCCTCACCACGCTTCCTGAGTCCTGCCCACCTCACTGAAATTTGCATCCTTCAATGCTAAAGGTTTAAATATCCCAAAAAAAACTCTTAGTTCTTGTCAGAATTTCGCAGATTGTAGGCTCATATTATCCTTTTTCAGGAAACACATTTTAAAACCGATCAAATACCTAGGATTACGAACAAACACTATCCCACCATGTTCCATGCTACATGTGCAGATGCGAAAAAAAGGGTGTTTCGATTTCACTCTCAAAACATGTCTCATTTCATATATCTGAAACTAAAATAGACCCTGAGGGCCGTTTCCTTTTCTTAATAGGTAGAGTTGGATCCCTTCCTCTCAGCATCGCCAACATTTATAGTCTTAGCAGTGGACAAGTCACATTCTTCCGCCACGTGGGAGAAGAACTAGCAGGCATGCTCATTTTGGGGGGAGATTGCAATGTTCCTCTTCAGCCACTTTTGGACTCCTCTACAGGCACCTCTGCACTGCCTTACCGAGTTGTCCACAAAATTAACCTGCAGCAATCCCTCTTCTTTCGCATTAGTACGATGGAAACGATGCACAAACTCACCCAAACAACAATCACTCTCCAGGAGCTTATGGAAGCCGGACAGCAGCTTGTGGAGGAGTTGGAAAAGAGATCCAGGCATCAATATGTTTTGCACCAAAAAGTTTTTTATGAGCAAGGAAATAAATGCGGCCGTCTGCTAGAAAGAGCGATCCAAGCTAAAAGAGGCAATTCGTCAGTGCACTGTATTAGAGATCCGAAGGGAGGTAAATATTGCTCGAATGGGGCCATAGCTAAGCAATTTGAAGATTTCTATACGTCTCTGTATAACCTGTCTGATACGGCTGTCCATTTTTGCCCTCTTCCCTAGATTCCACTTCCAGGCACCGCCGCATTTCTGAATTTTTACAACAATACAGCCCCACCTCTATTTTCTGGGCAGAGGCCCAGAGCCTTGAAACCCCTATTACTGGAGGGGAATTAGATAGAGCTATAAAATAAATGAAAATCGACAAAAGCCCTGGCCCAGACGGCTTAACTCTCCAGTACTATAAAACATTCCTGGATATTCTGAAACCACGCTTTCTAGCCGCCTTCACTTCTCTGGCTTCCTCCCCACCCCGGACCCCAACCTTTTAAAAGCTCATATCATGGTTCTACCCAAGGAGCGGAAGGATGATACACTCGTTTCGAATTATCATCCTATCTCCCTCCTTAATGTGGATGTGAAGATTTACTTGCCAAAAATCCTTGCCAACCGGTTATTACCCTTCTTAACTCGATGGATTTCCCAGGATCAAATTGGCTTTATCGCAGGCCGTGAGGCCCGGGAGAACACTATCAAGGCACTGAATTTACATCACTGGTTCACTGCGCAGCAGAAAAGCGGCTTCTGCTTGTCACTGGATGCTGAAAAGGCCTTTGACAGGGTGGCCTGGGATTACTTAGCAGCAACTCTCGAGGCACTTGGCCTCTTACCGAGGATGCTTAATTATATCCAGGCTCTTTAATCCCTCAGCAAGGGTGAGCGTGAATGGTCACCTCTCTAATATCTTTAATTTACAGAATGGCAAGAAGCAGGGGTGTCCGCTATCTCCGATTTTATATGTCCTATCCTTGGAACCATTCTTGAATAGGATACGGTCAAACCCTAGTATAAGTGGGATAGAAGTTCATAGCACTATGTACAAAATGGCCGCTTTCAGGGATGATATGCTTCTATTTTTAACAGAGCCTCACGTATCCCTACCAATTCTAATCCACTCGCTCTTGAACCTTAAGATTAATTATTCCAAGTTTCAAACACTGAATATTACCCTGCCTGGTAATGAAATGGAACACTGCCGATCTAATTTCCCCTTTACTTGGTGTTCTGATGCTCTGCAGTACCTAGGTATACGCATACCACGCAACCTTTCGGATCTCTTCTGCCAGAACCACCACATGATTCTGGATGACATACGTAGAGATATGCGGGCTTGGAACTCTTTGAATGTCTCTTGGTTTGGTCGAGCAGCTTAAGTAAAAATGTCCCTTCTCCCCCGTATCTTATATGTTATGCAAACGGTCCCGATTCTGGCCCCTTCCATTTTCTTTTCTGCCTATAGGAGGGACTGTACCCTCTTTATTTGGTGACATAAACCCTCCTGGATCAAATATTCCCGACTTTAGTGCCCAAAATGCAAAAGGAGGCATTGGCCTGCCTGATCTCCTTTGCTATTTTAAGGCTTGTTTAGAAGTTCATCTAGTGGATTGGAATGTCCATGCTTCAGCAAAAGTTTGGGTCTCTTTGGAGGACTCTTTGATCCCAGTACCACTCCATCTTTTGCCTTGGATTCATCCTTCTCAGGTTCCTAATGCGGTCAAAGAGCAGAGAGCCTGCCCCTCCAAATTTTTCATGGATGGCAGTTTAATGTTGACCCCCTAACACCCCTACGCTTTAATCCCTCCTTTCCTCCGGGAATGTCCATTTCGTTTCCCCAGCGGAGATGGCTTCACAGAGATGTTTTGGCCAAGCATTTTGAGCAAAACTTCTCTCCAGAGAGGCTCTTAATGCAAAATTAGCTCCATTTGTATTACCGCTGGGCTTACCTCCAAACTTACCATTTCTTGCTTACTAGGGGCACTATGGCTATATGGACTAGACCTCTGTCAACCTTGGAATCTCTCTTCACGTGCACCTCAACCCAAAGACACCTTATTTCCATGTCATATTCCTCCCTACTGGACACCTCTTTGGCTTTTATGAACTTAGCTTGTATGCATTGGTCTAGAGATATGGAACTCGACCTTTTGGAAGAGGACTCGGAGGCCATCTGCCCATATATTCATCAAGGTTCGTCCAACGTTGCTATCCAGGAAAATGGATACAAAATCTTAACTCAATGGTATCGTACTCCTTCCTTACTGCACAATTTTTACCCCTCGGTCTCCAATCTGTGTTAATGATGCAGAGAGGGTTTGGGATCCATTCTCCACATATGGTGGACATGTTCCCGTCTACAGCCTTTTCGGATACAGGTCCAGGCAATAATCAGTAGGGTAACGACTTACACGTTGGAGTTTACCCCAGCGCAATTTTTACTCCATCACACTACACTTCCTAAGAGAGCTTACTCTAGCGATGCACATGGTCATTAAGGAGAAATTGTGCATACCATGTCATTGGTGCAGCACAACTACCCCCACGGTGCGGGAATGGTTCCACAGAATCAACAAGATGGAGGAGATGGAGGAACTGATTCACATTACTCAAAATAAAATGTCACGATTCACCAACATCTGGGCTTGTTGGCTGGATTTCAAAACATCTGCAGACTATAGATCTCATCTATAAACTGGGTTGTAGAGCCTTTTGTCTGGGTATCTTGGTGCGACTTTTATTCTCAATTCACTCGGATCTAGGAACGTGGGGATGGCTGGAATTAAGTGGTACACTTGGTGTGGGCGGAGGCCACAAGAAGGTTGCTGTGCTTTCTTCCTCTCCCTTTATATCCCTCTCTCAACCCATCTCACCCCCCCCCCTTTTTTTTCTTCTTTTTTTTTCTCCTTATTCTTTATCTCCCTTTCTTTTTTCTTGGTCTGCACGTTTTCTGGCATCACTTCGCTGATTTGGAGCGGGTCCTAATGGGTACCTTTACTTGATGCGGTGATACACATAAAGGGGACCCTCGTTGTCCAAGGTCAATATGCTGCATTTCACTGGTTGTATTCAGCAATGTATCAAGTCCGTATGTTATACCACCCAAAGAGCCAAATACCAAAACATATCAACAGTTACTGTGCACAACTTAACAACTATTCCTTTATGTTAGTGCTTTAAAGGACAACCGTCAAGAAATACTCCATATTCAAATATACAGTATACATACTGTACAGTAAATGGCAAATAAATGGAAGGACAAAATTCAGTATGTGAATTTTGTTTGCTATTTCTTGGGCCTTTGTTTATAAATTCATCACTCTTGCTGTACACGTAAACCAAGCTGTCCAAAAACGTTTGGGGCACGTTCAATATAACAATGCCAAGGGTAACTGAGCACTTGCGGTAACAGTTTGCTTTTTCCTTTTTAAAAATTAATCAAACCAGGGTGAATAAAAGTAGACCATAGTAAGCATCCCTGGCAGTGTTATAGTTTTTCCTAAGATGCCAACTTTTGCTTTAATTATTCAGGAGAGTCACACTCTCATACTTACCAGTCAGCGATATCTTGGTATTTCTGTATGTTAAAAGAGATTAATACTGTAGACTTTTTATGATGTTAGTATTATTATGGAACAACATGCAACAACTAGTTACATTCTAGTTTAATAGAAGAGTAGGAAACAAAGGCACTCTAGGACACTAAAGCGGTTATTAAGCCTAAACATATTTTTTACTATAAAACATTCCTTGCATTAATGTGAAAAATGTTTAGGCATCAGTATCACTCCCTCAGCTCCCTTATATTTACTTGAGCCCTCATTCGATCCAGTGCTGTGCCCATCTGCAGCTCTTCTCTCCCCTCACTTCCTGGTCTCACAGGCTTTGCCAAAGCAGTGGGAGCCATAGGCACCCGCTGCTGTCAATCAAAGACAGTAATGAGCGAGTGAGGGGTGTCTATAGACACAGACAGCTGGGCTGAAGAACCTGCACAACTGCCCCCACAGGAAGCAGCTTCCTATGGGGACAGTTGCTGAAGAGGAGGAGGCAGAAGCACCAGCAGGGGACTCAAGAAGAGGAGGTCCGGGACCACTCTGTGCAATTCCATGCACAGAGCAGGTAAGTATAAACATGAAGGTTATTTAAAAAAAATTTACACATGCAATCAGTTTAATGTTAGAACAAACTCATTAACAAAAATGTTTGTGATTTTAAAATGTGGAAAACTATGTTCCCCAAAGACCACCATCAACACATTTTACTAACATTATTAAGGGTATTTATACAGTGATAGCATACTGTATATATCTGGCCTTTTAAAGGAGAAGTACAGCCAAAGCTCTTTTGGGTGTACTTCTCCTGTGGATCACAGAAGTGCAGTTCGTTATGCACCCCTGTGACCTGTTTTCAGCAGACAGTGGGCTGAAGCCCATTGTTGGCTGAGGCTGGGGAAAGGTCCCGACTTCAAAGTCGAGATCCACCCCAGAGCCTGAAGCAGCATCTGGCTCAGCCTTTCAGCGATCCACTGAGAGCCTGAGCCAGCCGCTCCCTTCCCCTCCTCAGTCCAGCACGTCATTGAGCACTGGGGGGCAGAGGAGACAGCGGTGATTGACAGTCACCACTCTCTGCTCAGAGCGGCTGTGAGAACTCAGCAATTAGTGGTCATGTGACCGCTGAGTTCTCACACTTATAACCAACAGGGGACAGATGCAGTGTCAGACCAATGCTGCATCCATCTAGGTAAATATAATTGGGGAAAACAAAATAAGTCCACACTTCTCTTTAAATCAAGAATTTCTTAAAATAGCTGTAAAAATTGTGTTTAATTTGGTGCAAATCCTGGTGCTTTTGTGGAGTTTGGTCCTAGGTTGCTTCAACATAAACATATCCCACACATTCCACAGCGAAAGTTGCTTGTGAACGGGAAGCTTTAATCACACAATTCTGCTTTTTCATCAAGTAATTAAATGCTACAGTCATTCGACAAAACTTCTGGAGTGACTGTGGTCCAACATTTGTCTTGCACCGAAGATACAGATGTTTAAAATCATTTACATTCCTGCTTACCAAATCCCGAACATCTGTGTGATGGGATGAGTAGAAATGAAAATAGTCTAAAAATGAGAGACAGGCAAGGCCACGCCTTCTATAAGCTGCAGGATGCTACTTGCCAAATGCTCTGTACATGTCATTTAATGTCTGATGATTGGTTTCTAATAAATTGTAGAACAGAAATGAAACTACTTTTTTGGCTGTATGTTTTTCATTTAGCTTAACTATTGATAGAAAGAGAGAAAAAAAGAATAACAAACAGTTTGTCCTATCAACAAGTATAACATATGCACAGTCCAATAAATGGCAGATGTTTTACTTTAAGTGAGTTCTACATTGAAAACACATGGGCTATATAATGCACTAAATGGCATAATCTAGAATGTTTTGAAAGCCCATCTAGTGAACAGTATGGTTATCAAGCCAAAAAAGTTCTAAGCACCATATAATGTTCTTCTCTAGGACTCAATGTGAAGTATCGCCTATTGAGCAAAGTAAAATAGATAAACTGGCCAAACATTGTATGAAATTCACATAGATGCTCTGTTTGGGATGCAGTGAGAAGTTTTGTCAGTTCTCCATTCAGTCAATGCATTTTTAGTACTACAACAAGGTAGGAGATTTGGGGGAACAAGAGGAATAAAAGCTTTATAAAAAAAACTGGACCCTCTGCTTGGGCTCTTTACAAAGAATCACAGTTGGGTATTTGTCTGCACACATGAACATATACATTTGCACTTCATGACATATATATGTGTTGGCCAGCATGTTCAGCACTGATGTTGGCTTCAAATGGCCTATCAAATGGACTATGTACAGTCAGGTCCATAAATATTGGGACATTGACACAATTCTAACATTTTTGGCTCTATACACCACAATGGATTTGAAATGAAACAAACAAGATGTGCTTTAACTGCAGACTGTCAGATTTAATTTGAGGGCATTTACATCCAAATCAGGTGAATGGTGTAGGAATTACAACAGTTTGCATATGTGCCTCCAACTTGTTAAGGGACCAAAAGTAATCGGACAATTGGCTTCTCAGCTGTTCCATGGCCAGGTGTGTGTTATTCCCTCATTATCCCAATTACAATGAGCAGATAAAAGGTCCAGAGTTCATTTCAAGTGTGCTATTTGCATTTGGAATCTGTTGCTGTCAACTCTCAAGATGAGACCCAAAGAGCTGTCACTATCAGTGAAGCCATCATTAGGCTGAAAAAACAAAACAAACCCATCAGAGAGATAGCAAAAACATGAGGCGTGGCCAAAACAACTGTTTGGAACACTCTTAAAAAGAAGGAACGCACCGGTGAGCTCAGCAACACCGAAAGACCCGGAAGACCACGGAAAACAACTGTGGTGGATGAGCGAAGAATTCTTTCCCTGGTGAAGAAAACACCCTTCACAACAGTTGGCCAGATCAAGAACACCCTCCAGGAGGTAGGTGTATGTGTGTCAAAGTCAACAATCAAGAGAAGACTTCACCAGAGTGAATACAGAGGGTTCACCACAAGATGGAAACCATTGGTGAGCCTCAAACACAGGAAGGCCAGATTAGAGTTTGCCAAACAACATCTAAAAAAGCCTTCACAGTTCTGGAACAACATCCTATGGACAGATGAGACCAAGATCAAAGTACCAGAGTGATGGAAAGAGAAGAGTATGGAGAAGGAAAGGAACTGCTCATGATCCTAAGCATACCACCTCATCAGTGAAGCATGGTGGTGGTAGTGTCATGGCGTGGGCATGTATGGCTGCCAATGGAACTGCTTCTCTTGTATTTATTGATGATGTGACTGCTGACAGAAGCAGCCGGATGAATTGTGAAGTGTTTCGGGAAATATTATCTGCTCATATTCAGCCAAATGCTTCAGAACTCATTGGACGCCACTTCAGAGTGCAGATGGACAATGACCCAAAGCAGACTGCAAAAGCAACCAAAGAAGTGGAATGTTCTGCAATGGCCAAGTCCATCACCTGACCTGAATCCGATTGAGCATACATTTCACTTGCTGAAGACAAAACTGAAGGGAAAATGCCCCAAGAACAAGCAGGAACTGAAGACATTTGCAGTAGAGGCCTGGCAGAGCATCACCAGGGATGAATCCCAGCGTCTGGTGATGTCTATGCGTTCCACACTTCAGGCTGTAATTGACTGCAAAGGATTTGCAACAAAGTGTTAAAAAGTGAAAGTTTGATTTATGATTATTATTCTGTCCCATTACTTTTGGTCCCTTATATAAGGTAGAGACACCACCTGCAAGAAAAAGCCAGTGGTGATTAAATACCACCAAAAGAAAGTTCTAGTTGTGTGAACAAAGTGATACAAATTTAGTTTGGGTACATTGTTGTATGACGGCGCAATTGTCATTCAAACTATGAAAGCACTGAAAGCTGAAAATTTGCCTGGGCAGGAAGGGGGTAAAAGGGCCCAATATTGAAGATGTTAAACAGCATCCCACACTCTAGATATGGCTTTACACAAAAAGAGCTTTTGCAGCTTCTTTTTAGAAAGACACTATGGCTAAAACAGTTCAATAAAATTGTAATATAGGTTGCAGTATCCAGGTGAGGAAATTATTTTCAAAACTAGAATAAGACAAAGGTATAAAGTTTCAAGCAAAAAAAAAATCTGCTACCACCAGGCTTAATCAAACTGAAACCGCTTCACTGTATCTCAACTCTGCCTAGGCTGTGAGGCTGCAGAGACCAACGGATGGTCCACGGAGAAGCATGAGGTGATTACTAAGGTTGTTGAAGTGATTGTAAAAATACAGTGGATAACATGTTTGCAACTCAATGGTGTTTCATTTTAAGGCTCATGATTAAACACTGTTACGGTGCAAAACACATCAAGGCTTTTTGACCACCACATGCTTCTCTGTTGACCATTTGTTTATCTCAAAGTCCAATGTATGGTCCATTCAGCAACCACACATAATTTTTAATATAATTAGGAGTGAGTGAATCTGCTTGGATTCATGGAAGGTTCAGTGAACGAAGTGGGAAGCCCATGAACATAGCACACCAATAGCACACCCCACATTGAAGTCTATGAGAAGGTGATTATTGTTATTTTTAATGGCAAATTTTCAAGGCTAAGAAGCAAGCTGATGTTGAAAAATCATGAGTAGCTGGGCGCTGCCATGGGTGACATGCAGCTTAAAGTAAAAAATAAAAATACACAAAACCTTTAAAAACCATGTCTGGGGTATGTCCTGTTAGGAAACAGTCTAAAGTAGTCCTTTAAAAAAATAAATAAATAAATAAAAAAAAACAAACTGTGTGGCGTTCCCCTTTAGAAACCACTCAGGCCATAAATCAGGCATGTACCTAGGATTGCCAGGAAGAGGAAGGAAGAATGCATACCCCCTTCCCCTTCAATGCACCTGTCACATACCTGGTGGAGGCCAAACTGACCAGACGGCTCCCTCACGCCTCTTTATCTAATATTGTCTAATATATAATTGGTGAGAGGGAATAGCAGGACAAGGCATGGAACAAGTGCTTGTGGTGGGCCCACCTACAGTCGGTGGTCTGAGGAGAGTCTGCATAATGTGCAGATGATGAAAATGTTCAGACCCAATCTTGTGCTGGTTGGACACAGGAACCCGCAGATGCAATAAATAAAACTGTATTGAAAATGTCGGTAACAGCCAGGCAGCAGAGGTATCAATTAAGGCAGGAGCACAATCAGAAGAAGAACCAAGACAACAACATCTCAGAACCTACACAAACATGTGCATATGTGGATGTGAGCCAAGGCACAAATATACACATTGATACACAGACTGTACTATGCACACGTGCAGATCTTTGAGTACGGCCACAAGCTCAGCCTTCCTGACATTGTCCCCCACCTTTACAAAAGACCACCTGAGTTCTCTTCCCAGGGTGGGGAGCAAAAACAGCTTGAAACAATGCTGGTGCATGCACATGCCTCTGGTTCTCAAAAATTCTCTTCTGGACCAAAGCCTTTCCATTCTGTATAATACTAGGTGAGTCCTCTTTTCTTCCAGCAATCGAAAGACCTGGTCAAGCTTTTTTGACGGCCATGGTAACTTCAGATCTATAGTTGCTAACCATGCCTTGCTTACTGGATTGAGGTGTAGATCTCCTCCTTTTCCTGTCAAAAGCTTCTTTACTTTTCTCTTCTGCAATCACAACAGCAACTTTATATTCCTTTTATTGGCTAGGAAAAACTTTCCGATATATCAGGCAAAAACAGACAGAAACCATAACTGGCAAAAAAAATGAATCAGTAGCACCATGCAAAGAATTGTAATAGGTAAATTCTGCCAAAGGTAAGAGACATGCCCAGGTTATTCTGCGAGAATAATGAAAAACATCTGCCCAAAGGTCTGATTTGCGCAGTCCATCTGCCCAAAGGTTTGATTTGCGCAGTCCATCTGCCCATTCACGTGTCAGTGGTATGCAAAGGAGAAGCACAACTTAATTTTTAATGCCTTGCAAAGCTCCCTCCGGAACTTTCATATAAATTTTGAACATTTTATCCACACCTACAAAATGGTGAAGAAGTTGTCCAAGCCTGTCAACTCAACATTAAAATCCACAGAGATCATTTGCTATGGTCTTCTAGGCATTGGCCCCAGGACCTGGCCCAGTCATTCTTGCTTTGGATTCAGACAGTGAAAGATCTGATATACAGGGCTTAGAAGAAATGAGTACAACCCTTTTGAAAAGTAAGATTTTGATCAATATCTCAATGAACACAAGAACAGTTTCCAAAATTTTGACAAAACTGAGTTTTATAGAACATTTGTTTAGCTCATTACATGAAAGTAAGATTAATATTATAACTTAGATTACAAAATCAGTTTTAATTAAATTAGTTGATTCAAAAATGAATACACCTCACAATAAAAACTACTACATCTAGTAGTTTGTTTGACTTATATGATTTGTAAGGACAGCACCAAGTCTTCTGGGCATGGAATGAACAAGTTGGCGACATATTGCAACACATATCTTTTCCATTCTTTAAGAACGATTTCTTTTAGAGTCTGGATGTTGGATGGAGAGTGATGCTCAACTTGTCTCTTCAGAATTCCCCATAGGTGTTCAATTGGGTGCAGATCAGAAGACATACTTGGCCACTGAATCACTTTCACCCTGTTCTTCTGAAATGCAACACTGTCCTTAGATGTGTGTTTTGGATCGTTCTCATGTTGGAAAAGTGCACGACGACCGAGAGCACGAAGTGATGGTAGTGACTTTTCTTTCAATATAGAGGAGTACACCTGTGAATTCCTGATACCATCAATGAAATGCAGCTCCCCGACACCAGCAGCACACATGCAGCCCCACAGAAGGACACTGCCACCACCATGTTTCACTGTAAGCACTATGCATTTTTCTTTGTACTCCTCACATTTGGAACACCATACAGTTTTGAAGCCATCAGTTCCAAAAACATTTATTTTGGTCTCATCACTCCAGAGTACAGAGACCCAGTAGTTTTCTTTTTCAGAATGGACCCTGGCAAATTCTAGGTGGGCTTTTGTACATGGGCTTTAGGTAAAGCTTCTTTTGTGGACGACACCCGTGCATGCCATTCCTCTGCAGTGCACGCCGTATTGTGTCATGGGAAACTATCACCCCAGTTTGGTTTTCTACTTTTTTAGCTAACTGCAGTGAACTTACATTTTTCTTCAACCCTTCTCATCAGAAGATGCTCCTGTCGAGGTGTTAACTTCCGCGGACATCCTGGACATCTCGTGAGATGGTTGCAGTTCAATCTTTAGTAAATTTTTGTATAACTTTTGCTACAGTATTCTGACTGATGAGTAAAGCTTTGCTGATCTTTTTGTAGCCTTCACCTTTCTTGTGTACAGAAATTATTTTCTTTCACAGGCCTCATGACATTTTTCTTCCTTGTGGTGCCATGGCTGACAGCATAAAATAGGAAGAGGTTTTCTTTGTTAACTAACACCCTTTTATAATCAACTATCTGCTAGACACCTATTAATGAATAATCAGACTCACCTGCACCTGTAGTTGAATTCTTGTTAATTAGGATTTTGTCTAAAATTTAGCTTTGTTCCTAAGACTTTGATTGGGGTGTATTCATTTTTGCAACATGAATGAATTTGTTTGGAAAAATACTTTTTGTGTGTGCAAATTACCAAATCTTGTTTGCAATCAATGGCCTGCATTTGTGGGAGTATTTTGTAGTATAGTGTCCCATAGAAAATGTTGATTCTGAAAGGAAAGTAAAAGTTTTCTGACAAATCTGTTGGGACGTGCTCAGTTATGCTGAGCACTGTAGTTCTCACAGTCCATATCGAATTAGGCTACCAAAGGGAATACTGTATCATTTTAAGGGTCTTTTAAGTGTTGAACCACAGAGCCAACATATGGTCATTAAAGACTCGAAAATGTTGGTTCTAGGATATGCAGAGGTTGACTTGGAATAAGAGTCCATCTTTTTCTTTTCCCTGGGAAAGTGAATCTTGTTATGCTTGATGTGGGACATCAGGTCTGGCTAGAGGAGCAAAAATTTCTTGGCAGACAAGGTGTTATTAGGATGAGATTGTTCCTTCATTTTTGGAAACATGCAAAATAAAGAATTGGGGCTGCCATTCTTGGAACATTGTAATGTGGACCACAAATCTGAAATGAAAATGAATAGTGCCCAGTGGGCTTGACGAGATCTCTTATCTTTTAATGTTCTGAAATATTTCAGATGCTTTTGGTCTCTATATATAAAAATGGGATGAGTGGCACCCTCCAGCAGGTATCATTTTGTAAAAGGGAAGATTTAATTGCCAGCAAATTACACTTTCCAACATAAAATTAGTTTCTGCTTGATTCAGCTTTCCGAAGGAAAAAGGGTGCATCACTGAATTAGGAACTTACTGTTGTGACAAAATGGTCCCACCAGCTTTCTCTATTTTAGGGATATACAGCAATACTGAGTCTGGGGGTCACAAAATGTCTGCTGATGTAAAGAGGAGTTTCACCTTGTCAAAAGCTGTTTTATCTTCAGATGAAACCTGGATAAGTATGTGCTGCTTTGTGAGTTGTGTGATAGGATAAATAATGGTTGAAAAACTTTCCAGTAGAAACTGGCAAAATCCATGAACCCTTGTATTCCCTGTCAACTGGAACAGGCCAATCCAGGATGGTATTAACCTTCTGAGGGTTCATTGCCATACTCTCTGTAGAAATTGTGAAAGCCCAAGATGTTATCAGCAATTGATGTTGACAGGCAGTTGAAACTATTTTCTAATTTATCTGAGATGTATTGGAGAAGTGCTTCCAACTCAGGCTAAAAAAGAGGAAAAATTCACCCAAATATTTCTGCCCCAGGTAAATGTTTAGCTGAGCAATCATATGGACAATGGCTAGTAGAGGGTCAGTCTTCTTACCAATATGCAAAAGGATATGATAAGGTGATGGAACAAACTGCAATGGATTTAGGATGAAGGCACAGAAATGGGGAAGCTCACGTGGAAGAGGGCTGGTGGCAAGACTGCTGGCAATGAAGGAATAAAAATGCCACTTTTTCCGTGTCCCATTCTATGTGAGGATTGTGTGCTTAGAGCAGTGCTTCTCAAATAGTGGGGCACACCCCCCGAGGCTCCGTCAAGGGGGGCGCGGTGCCGCCGCCGTCCCTCCCCTTCCGACAGAAGGGAAACTAAGTACAGGGGTGGGCAGAGGGCTGCTGTCTCTTACCCGGCTCGGCTCCGCTCGGCTCCGCCTCCTCACCGGTGATTGGCCACCAAAACTGTAGCTCAGGAAAGGTACACAGGCGGCCAATCACGGGCGAGGAGGTGGAGCCGAGCGGACCCGCGAAAATCGAGTGAGGGAAAAACCGGTAAGTGTGCAGTGCAGAGGTGCTGCTGCAAAAATACTATTTACAGTCGCGTGGGGGGGCGCGAAATGTTTTCTTCTTCCTAGGGGGGGCATGACAGAAAATAATTGAGAAGCACTGGCTTAGAGCCAGGGAATACCAAGAATAACAGAAAACAATGAAAATGGAATTATATCCAGCAAAAGGAATTATTGATGACCATTGTCAGGTGATAGAGGAAGCACACTAGTCTCAATAGTTAGAAGTCCTGACTTGAGACCCGTGCCTCTGCTAGATGCACAGTCAATCTATGCTTTTTTTGTCCACAAAGGGATGCCATGTAGCTTGGCAAAATCAATATCCGTGAAGTAACTGCAAGTGCCAGAATTAATGAGGACTTGAATTAACATAATTCATTTGAATACCTGCAGGGAAATAGATAAAGCAACATGAACAATTCCCGTAAGTAAACTCAGCCAACAGGGAAGAATTACTTACAACCTACGCAGTCCCACTAGGCAAGTCTGTATGCAATGGCTGGCCACTCCACAGTAAAATCACAAGTTGGACTGCCAGCAACAAAGCTTCTCCTCTGTAGGAAAAGGAGAATGAAGGCGTCTGATCTGCATAGACTCTACCTCTAATGCAACAGGTGATTGGCGGGATATACTGTAGGTAGAACAGTAGGTACTATAATTCTAGGTAACAACCAAGCTAGACAGAGATTACCAAACCATTGTTCATGCAGCCTGCAGTTCAGCTGGGAAAGCAGATCATCAATAAAACTGGGTGAACCCACCCTAGCCAAATACACCTTTGCGATAAAAAACATCATTGCAGGGCTGCAGGACTGCAGTGTTTGTTAGGACTCTACTTGCAGAATTCAGAGACATAGTCCTCCACAGGCTTATGGCCTTGTTGTAGTGCATGTTGCATGACCTTATCTGTGCCAGCTTCATGGAGAATGTTGTATAGGTTGTCAACAGTGTCACCCAGGACCACTGCCTGTCTGCTTAACCACTTCCAGACCGGACACTTTCCCCCCCTTCCTGACCAGGGCAATTTTCAGCTTTCAGCGCTATCACACTTTGAATGACAATTGCGCGGTCATGCAACACTGTACCCAAATGAATTTTTTACCATTTTTTTGAGACAGATAAAGCTTTATTTTGGTGGTATTTATTCACCGCTGGGATTTTTATTTTTTTTGCTATGTAAATGAAAATGTCCAAAACATTTTTTAAAAAGTGTTTTTTTTTATAACATTTTGAAAATAAATAATATTTCATCATAAATCTTTGCCAAAATTGATTCCGTTATCTTTTTAGTAAAAAAAAAAAATCCAAATTAGTTTATAACCAAAAATTATAATTTTTAAACATTATTTTTTACATTTTTATTTTATTTTTTTATATTATTATTTTTTTTTTTTTTTTTTTTTTTACATACTGTCACCCTAGCAGTACAGTGTCACCATGGTGACACCATACTACTTGTGGGGGGCGATGAAGATTTTTTTTTTTTTTTTTTACACTATAGGATGTAAAAGCAATCATTTCTCTTTCTCTCTGTCTGCATTCTTGCACTCATTGAGAAGTACTGAGTGAGCTGTGATTGGTCACAGCTTGTCACATGGTACAAGGCTGTTGTGAATAGCCCTGTACCATGTGACCTCTGTGATCATTCACAGATTTCACACGTCGTAAGCAATGATGTCACAAGTGACACCTTGCTTACTACTTTGCATGTGATCACTGATTGGCCAATCAGTGATCACGCGATCGGGACCTCGTACAGAGGTCCCGTCCAACGATCGGTGTTTCACTGTGTCCGGAGGACACAGCGGGCACCGGATCGCGGTGCTGCACACTCCGAGGGAGCGCGCACAAGCAGGGTGTGGGGAGGCCGTTTATAAACGGCCACCCGACCCTGCAGTGCCACCGTCCGGCCGTTTTATATGCTACAGCCGGTCGGGAAGTGGTTAAAATAATTCAGAAAGGCAACTGGCAATATTAGTTTGGTGGGTCCGCAGACTGTGAACAGGTCAGGTTTGCTTCAAAACCACATCTGACCCAAACCAGAAACTCATCACTATACAGTATATGAGTAGCTGCGTCTCCTTACACCTGGAGTAACTACTCCAGTTTTTGCAAATCAGATCAAAAGTGTCATCATAAATGTGCCTATTATCTGTGATTAAAAAAAAAAATCCAAAGAAACACAAATTTTCATGTTTGACTTCTATAATTTCACTGCTGGTGTAAAACAATGTTGCACAGCCTCTAGGTGTGCTCAGAAATAAATCAATTGTGGTGTTGTAATAGAAAAATAACCCTCTTGTTTTGCCACGACTGAGCTTTACATTTGCAAAAACTAAGGTCAAAAAGAGCTCATACAGTAATTCAATTATTTACTTACCGTATTTTTCAGCATATAAGACGACCCCCTACTTTTCCTGTTAAATTTAGGGTTTGGGCTATACTTGCCGTATAAGACTACCCCTCTTCCAACACACACCAAATAGAAATGAAAAAACATCAGATTTGATTTCAATATGGTATGGTATTCCAATGATGGGGCACGATTCCTCGCTCTGACACCAATGATGGGGCACTATTCCTCGCTCTGACACCAATGATGGGGCACTATTCCTCCCACTGACACCAATGATGGGGCACTATTCCTCCCACTGACACCAATGATGGGGCACGATTCCTCACACACTGACACCAATGATGGGGCACTATTCCTCCCACTGACACCAATGATGGGGCACGATTCCTCACACACTGACACTAATGATGGGGCACCATCATTGGTGTCAGTGGGAGGAATAGTGCCCCATCATTCGTGTCGGTGGGAGGAATCGTGCCCCATCATTGGTGTCAGTGGGAGGAATAGTGCCCTATCATTGGTGTCAGTGGGAGGAATAGCACCCCATCATTGGTGTCAGTGGGAAGAATCGTGCCCCATCATTGGTGTCAGTGGGAGGAATAATGCCCATCATTAGTATCAGTGACACCAATGATGGGGCACTATTCCTCCCACTGACACCAATGACACTTGCTGACCCCTGTTCCAGTATAGTGCTGCTGCAGCCAGCATATGTGGTTGCAGCAGCACCTCTGCACTGCACACTTACCGGCTCCCTCAATCGATTTTTGCGGGTCCGCTCGGCTCCGCCTCCTCGCCCGTGATTGGCCGCCTGTGTGCCTTTCCTGAGCTACAGTTCTGGCAGCCAATCACCGGTGAGGAGGCGGAGCCGAGCAGCAGGAGTGAGGGAGTGGCCAGAGTGACTGAAGGAGCAGCGCTTCCTGGATGGATCGTAGTGGGAGCCAGGTAAGAGAGAGCAGCCCTCTGCCCACCCCTGTACTTAGTGTCCCTTCGGTCGGAAGGGGGGGAAGGCGGCGGCATGGCGCTGCCCCTCTAAAAAGTGCCACCCTGACGTATACTAGCGTATAAGACGACCCCCGACTTTTGAGAAGATTTTCAAGGGTCAAAAAGTCGTCTTATACGCCGAAAAATACGGTACTTGAATGTGTTCTTAACACAATACTTTGCTTACCTGGTATGGGACAATACTACCATGAGCGGTTCCCCAACGTTTTGCTTCTAATCCGCTATTAAGAAAGTTGGACGCTACATAAGTCATACATGACACCTGGAAAACATAATATTATAATGCATTATGTTATGTACATAGAATAAAAGAAAAATATTAATATTATGCTTTGTTTTATAACATCTTCTAAACAGCTAATAAAACATCTAAAGTGTGCAGAGTTGCTAAATATAAAAAAAAATGGGAAAACTAAAAATCTACTTGTTAAATGAATAGAAAGTTATTTTTTGAATGAAGGCTGTTTACAGAGATAGTAAATAGCCTTCCTTCAAAAAATAACATTCTACTCATTTAACAAGTACATTTTTAGTTTTCCCTTTTTTTATTAATTTTTTTTATATTTAGAAGCCCTGCACACTTTAAGATGGTGGTTTATTATCAACAACAAAACAGATAACCCATCTAAAGCACTTTTTACCAGCAAGAATCCACTGGTTGTAAAGTTTTCCCTGCAGCATTCCTTTTGCCACTGAAACTTAACTTTGAGTGTTAACCACTTCCTGACCGGCTGTTATATATAAACGGCCAGACGGTGGCAGTGCAGGGTCGGGTGGCCGTTTATAAATGGCGTCCCCGCACCCTGTTTGTGCGCGCTCCCCAGGAGCACGCATCACCGCGATCTGGTGCTCGCTGTGTCCTCCAGACACAGTGAAACACCGATTGTCGGACGGGACCTCTGTACGAGGTTCCGATCATGTGATCACTAATTGGCCAATCAGTGATCACATGCAAAGTAGTAAGCAAGATGTCACTTCTGACATCATTGCTTACTACGTGTAAAATCTGTGAATGATCACAGAGGTCACATGGTACAAGGCTATTCACAACAGCCTTGTACCATGTGACAAGCTATGACCAATCACAGCTCATTCAGTAGTTCTCAATGGCTGCAGGAATGCAGACAGAGAGAAAGAGAAATGATTGCTTTTACATCCTATATGGGTGTAAAAGCAATCAGTGTAAAAAAAAAAAAATCTTCATCACCCCCCACAAGTAGTACAGTGTCACCATGGTGACACTGTACTGCTAGGGTGACAGTATGTAAAAAACAAAATAATAAAATAAATAATATAAAAAAAATGTAAAAAAAATGTTTAAAAAACATAATTTTTGGTTATAAACTAATTTGGCTTATTTTTTTTTTTTACTAAAAAGATAACGGAATAAATTTTGGCCAAGATTTATGATGAAATATTATTTATTTGTAAAATTTTATAAGAAAAACACTTTTTAAAAATTTTTGGACATTTTCATTTACATAGCAAAAAAAAAAAAAATCCCAGCGGTGAATAAATACCACCAAAATAAAGTTTTATCTGTCTCAAAAAAATGGTAAAAAAATTCATATGGGTACAGTATTGCATGACCGCGCAATTGTCATTCAAAGTGTGATAGCGCTGAAAGCTGAAAATTGCCCTGGACAGGAAGGGGGTAAAAGTGTCCGGACTGGAAGTGGTTAAGTAACACTTTTCCTACCATAACCATTTTTTGCACATTAAAATGCACATTTTAGGCCTGCATATTACTTAAAAAACCTGAAACATTATATATTTTCTGAAAACACAAAGCCCATAGAATAAAATGTAGTGGTTGAATTTTTTTCGTCATACAATATTAGTTCCATTAATTATTAAACTTATAATTTTTTTTTACAAAACAGGGATTCTTTATTGCAGTCATGAGTATAATATCGTATACAACACAACAAGATGACATGGTAAAGTGCCGTACAATTCCAAAGGGTAATTACAGCAGAAAGTAAGAAGGTCCAAGAAAACAAAGCCACATCAGCTTACCAAGACAGAGTAGAGCACCAAAGAGCATACCAAGGTTGTAAAAGACACAATAAAAGCACCAGCCCAACCCTGGGGCAGTGGGGTAGTGGTCAAGAAAGGTTAGGGAAGAGGGGGGTGGGGGAGGAGGAGAAGACAGATCCTTCACTCTACACATAGTCATAAGCCCTCAAAATAAATAAAGTTACGGATGCGTGCCATCCTAGTGGGGACCATACCTTATCGTATTTCCAGTGTCAGGGAATGGGAAGATCGCCGTGGCGATCGAATCTGCACATGCGTAGAATCCTGACAAGACATACAGGCAGGCACTAGGACCCAAGCGAGCCTGTCACCAATGACGGCGCCGGGCAGGCACTAGGACCCAGGAGCGCCTGTCAGGAGTCGGGCGGGCTATTTAAACCCAGCTCTTGCAATGCTCAAGTGCCGTATGGTCTTACCTGTATCCTGAGTTCCTGTTTAGTAGATTGTCTTGTTGCCGACCCTGCCTGACCCTGATTTGCTGTCTGTCTCCTGTTCTGATCCCTGGCTGGTCTGACCATTCTCCTGCTTAACCCCATACGTTCTGATCTCCTGTTAACGAACCCGGCTTGTGACCTGTTTATTCCTCTGCCTGCTGATTTTGTACCACGCCGCCACCACTGTTACCGACCCGGCCTGCCTGACGCTGCTCTTGTGACCTCCTCACATCAGACTCTCACCTGCTATACACCTCCAACGGTGCTTCTACCACAGTGGGGTGAACTCAGGGGCCGCGACCTGGTCTCGGCCTGCTCCAAGTCCATCCCCACCATCAGGGGCCCTGGTGAACAAGCAGGTAGGGACTTAGATTCCGCGCCTTGGGGAAATCCGGTCTGTGGAGCGCTAGAGGCTACTGCTGTAGAATCCCTGCCTTGATTTATATAAATTAACTTATACATGGGTAGGGTCGCATCAACCATGGTCTTCCAGGATGACACCACAGGAGGGACAGAAGAGGTCTACTTCATTTCTTTTTTAGCATAGTACAGGAGATATGAGATCAACAATTCTATATTATGAGAACGCCGAGTGTCCTCATAAATCCCAAGGAGGGAAAATTCCAGGGAGGTCGGTAAAGACAATTGCAGCTGAAGATTGATCAAATCTTCAAAAAACCTCAGACCAGTAGACAATAAGCTTCGGGCAATCCCAGAACATGTAGAAATAGGGCCCTGGGTGGAGGCAACATTAAGCACAGACAGGGTCATGGTGTGGGTACATTCTATGAAGCCTCAGGGTAGTATAGTACACTCTGTGCAGAAATGTAACTTGTATTAATTTATCCTTGGATGAAATTACAAGCTTAGTTCCAAACAGTCCTTCCATTCCTCCCTATCCAGGGAAGGAATATCACCCTTCCAGAGATCCCATATGGTCTTGATCTTGGTGGAATTAATACACATTAGCACCCCATACTGGGCCAAGAGTGGTTTATCTAGGTTCCCTATGGGCCAACAGCTCTTCAATAGGATCAGTTTGGAGGAGAGGCAACTGAGAAAACTGGAGTTTAGCGACATAGCACAACTGGAAATATCGGAAGAGCATCTAGCCCGGTAACCGGAATGCACAGGAAAGTTGGTGGAAGGACAGTAAGGCACCCAAGGTCATAATATCAGCCAAGGTTTTATTATCAAAGCGTGCCAAAGCCTGGGGATCTGGGATAGTGTGGAAATGGTAAAGATTATTAAACCCATATATTAATTTTAAAAAATACACTCAAATTAATTTTAGTGCACACAAACACAATATAATGCTCACTGTGTGCTGAAATATACAACATGAGGTTGCATCAAGTAAATAGATACCAAATATGTCAAGCCATAAAATTGTGTGCATCTGTAAAAAGGGCAAAAAGCTACAGTACCCAATATTGTCCATAAGCGACTGTTTAAAAACCTTTACAGCTCATCAGTTTAGAGTTAATAGTGATTGAAGGCTTGGTCTTGCTCCTGCTCTAACATGCAAAGGATTGGGAATGGCAGCACTGAACCTGAAAGTAATGATTGCTTATGATGTTATTCAGCACAGGGGAACATGATATCTCAGCGTACTCCATGATGACACCCGCTTTGATGGTCTTAGGCACCCAGTAAGGACAGGTGAGCCTGGGTCACATGGCAAGGCGGAGGGCATATTACAGTATATGTGGAGATGATAATACTATAAACTCTGCAAGAAAGTCAATAACACACTATGAAAATATAAACAAAGTCTGTGAAAGTGTTAAATAGCACTTAAACTGTGGAAATTGTGCCAAATAACAGTCAAAATGCATGGGGGTCGGGGAGTAGTCAGCAGTACTGCTTGTAGGCTTCTTGCAGATATAGTTTTTCCCCAAGAACATGCTAGTATGTCACAATCTGTACTGTGTCTCTGAATGGCAGTGGCCATCTTGGTGAAGAAGCAGGACCTTGTTTCCTTCTAGAAGACTGGTCCCTATGAGCCAATTAGTCTGTGTTCATTTGAACCATGCTAATAAGTCTAACAATAGGAGCTTCTTCAATTTATCATTATAAAGAAAACCTATTAGATTCTGCACACAAAATGCAATGGAGCTCCTATAACTCCTGTTAACATTAGCAACAAGATCTGTTGGCAAAGCTTTACAGGACATTCCCCCTAGGTGTACTTCTATAGCTCCAAACTACTTCATAAGACCTCAGTTTTGTTGACAAGCAATGCAACATGCGTAAAACAGGAATAGAGGGATGGTTGAGCGATGTCTTCTACTGTACTCCAAGATATAGTAATAGAAAATTTATAGATATAGATATAGTATAGAAAAATAAAAAGAGTGGGCAACAAGACATGCAGAACTGTGCCAACAGGCCCAACAATGCTGTGACTTGTACTTCCGTATTGTCAGTGTTGCTTTCTGGACACTGGGACTCTCCTTTTTCCCTTATTTTCAGACCCATTTCTGTGAGAGCCATTTGCAACCAGAACTTGTGGGGACCCAAAACTGCAAATGGGTTTTGAAGATCTTTCCCGCTGGCTACCTTGACCCTGAAGCCCTCGCCCTTACTGTGGCCTGCCCTGCTACACAGTGAACTTGATGCTGCGGCAAGGTCACCCTAGACCAGTGGTTCTCAACCTGTGGGTCACGACCCCTTTGGGGGTCGAACGACCTTTTCAGAAGGGTCGCCTAAGACCATCGGAAAACATATATTTCCGATGTGTAAAGAGCAGCTACTGTGTAGAAAGCAGCTGCTGTGTTGAAAGCAGCTACTCTGTTAAAAGCAGCTACTATGTTGAAAGAAGCAGTATTGGAGGTAAAAACGACACTCATGAATTATAATTACTGGGTAAATAATTTTATGGTTGGGGGTCACCACAACATAAAGAACAATGTTAAAGGGTCGCGGCATTAGGAAGGTTGAGAACCACAGCCCTAGACTGGCACATCTCATTGGACCCACCAACCTTCTCCATGACTCTGCTAGCTCTTGTGCTGCGTATTGCCCTTTTCTTTGTCCTCTGACTCTCATGCTGCCCTTTCTGAGACGCTGCACATTTCACAGATAGACAAGGAAACCCACATTGCAATTTAAACTTTTACAGCATTTGTAGTATTTTACAGCTCACCCTTTTTCCCACAATACTATACAAAAACACATCTGGACATCTCACATTAGCCTTCCCCAGAAAACTACCAGCTGCTATACTGTCTGTTGAATAGTTTATTTAGAATTCCATTCAACCAAGGATTCTAACATATGTGGTTCAATGTTTCTTGTAATTAAACATCTTGAACAATTTTACTTCATTATTTTTCTAAGTGCTATTTAAAAGTGATATTTAAAAATAAGAAAAGCTCTTACATTACAGGTGGCTAGTAGGTAGCTCATTGTTAGAGTTGTACTATCACACAAGTAAAAACCGAAACAGAATATTTTTACATAATATAAAGTACATAGAAATATTAAAGCAATGTACAGCATGTGATTTAGCACACAGAACTGGAGTGGCATTAGCTTGCCTTTTAACCATTTCAATACCGGGCAATTTTACCCCTTCCTGCCCAGGAAAGTTTTCACGTTTCAGCGCTCTCACACTTTGAATGACAATTGCGCGGTCATACAACATTGTACCCAAACTAAAATTTTTATCATTTTCTTCACACAACTAGAGCTTTCTTTTGGTGGTATTTAATCACCGCCGGGGTTTTTATTTTTTGGTAAATTAACAAAAAAAGACCAAAAAGTTTGAAAAAAAAACACGTTTTTCTTTGTTTCTGTTATAAAAGTTTACAAATAAATAATTGTTCTTCATAAATTTAGGCCGAGATGTATTCTGCTCCATGTCTTTGGTGAAAATAACCCAAATTAGGATGTATTATTTAGTTTGTAGGAAAGTTATAGAGTTCACAAACTATGGTATAGATCTGAAAATTGATCGATCCTGAAGTACTGACAGCCAATCTAATTTCTTGAGGTCCAAGAATGTCAGGACAGTACAGATATCCCCCAAATGTCAGGACGGTACAGATATCCCCAAATGTCATAAAAGTACAGATATCCCCCAAATGTCAGAACAGTACAGATATCCCCCAAATGTCAGGACGGTACAGATATCCCCCAAATGTCAGGACGGTACAGATATCCCCAAATGTCATAAAAGTACAGATATCCCCCAAATGTCAGAACAGTACAGATATCCCCCAAATGTCAGGACAGTACAGACATCCCCCAAATGTCAGGACAGTACAGATATCCCCCAAATGTCAGGACAGTACAGATATCCCCCAAATGTCAGGACAGTACAGACATCCCCCAAGTGTCAGGACAGTACAGATATCCCCCAAATGTCAGAATAGTACAGATATCCCCCAAATGTCAGAACAGTACAGATATCCCCCAAATGTCAGGACAGTACAGACATCCCCCAAATGTCAGAACAGGACAGATAGCCCCCAAATGTCAGGACAGGACAGATAGCTCCCAAATGTCAGGACAGGACAGATATCCCCCAAATGTCAGGACAGTACAGATACCCCCCAAATGTCAGGACAGTACAGATATCCCCCAAATGTCAGAACAGTACAGATATCCCCCAAATGTCAGGACAGTACAGATATCCCCAAATGACCCCTTTTTGTAAAGCAGACAGTCCGACGTACTTCATAAGAGGAATGGCAAGTTTTTTGAAGTTGTATTTTTTTTGTCATAATTTTTCGGAAAATGAAAAAATTAAAAAAATTATTTTCACTATTTTTTTTTACATACTGACACCAGTGCAGTACAGCATCATCATATAACTGGCATGGCGGTGATCAGGGACACTGACTGGTGACAGTATGAAAAAAATATATATATATATATTTTTTTTTTTATTATTTTAAATTTTTTATTATTATTTTTTTTTTAAAGATTTTTTTTCATATTTTACTATGTCCAATGTAGTACAATGTTACCATAGCAACATTGTACTACTTTGGGGAAGTGATCAGTATTTTTTTTTTTTTTTTTTATATACACAATTTGCTTATAGCAAAGAATTACTTTGCTATAAGCAAGTATTCACCTGAATGACATCGATTCATTCAGGGTTTTTTTTTTTTTTGTGCTTAGCTGTGATTTGGCCACAGCTAATCACATGACATGTGCATGTGATCGCTGTGACCATTCACAGCTAGGCACTAGTATACAATGGATGGCATGAATGAAGCCATCCATTGTATACAACTGTCATGTGACCTGCTGTGATTGGTCACAGCAGGTCACATGGTACCGGCAATGGGGGCCGTTACTCAGATCTGCCATCGGCCGTGTCCGAGGTACATGGCCGGTGATAGATCGCGCCGCTGCGTGGCTCTGCAGGAGCGCAAACTGCGCATGTGCGGGAGGACGCCAAATGACGTACACCCCGGAAAGCTAGAGCATTTTTGCAGCCACCAAACGGCTATAGGCCGGGCGGCTAATGGTTAATTGGGTAAAAAAAAAAAAAACACAGAGTGACTTTAAGGCAGTTTTGAGTGTTTTTATTTTTTTTGCAGGTGCGGGTCCTGGGTCAGCAGGTGGAATAGCAGAACCCAGGAAACATGGCAGGGGGACGCAGGTTAGGGAGCTCTGTCAAAGCGATCCAATGGCTGTACAGCATGTTTCCATCTGAAAGCCAACAGTAGGCTTGTGACATTTACTACAGGGAGTTCTGATCACTGTGGCAGCGGGAGCGTGTGTGAAGACCAGCTGCTACCGACCTATGACAGATGTTGGTGGCAGTAAAAGGGTAAAGCGGGAAGAGGCATTGGCACAACCAGCAATACTACCACGGAAAGACATGGCCCCACAGTTGCTAATGGAAAAAATGTATAGAAAACTAGCATAAATGGCCAAACAATAGAAAATTTCCATTGGAAGATCAGACTGGAACAGACAGCAGCAGCACCTCTAGATGACCAGACAACCACTGTCACCCATTATTTACCAGATGAAGTCCAGCAGACACCATTGCTGCAACACTTGTAAGATGACCATTTTCCCTGGTGCAAATAAAAGTTTCCAGATATCTTCCATAAGATAACATAATGGCAGCCTACAATGAAATGTCCAACCACCAATAGTACAAGTATAAAAAATACATTTTATAGAAAATGTTTAGGTTGGCAGCAGCATCTCTACATGACTCCTTACTGGCTCATTTTAGATACCGTTTATAACTACATTTCAATAAGCAAACAGAAAGCCAGCAGCGCCTAAATAACCAGAAACCCGCAAGTTCCATAACAGTAACGTTGTATGTGGAATTTGTAGGTTTAGCCTTGTCTAATGGGCTGCTTGTCTTTCTTTGGTGCAGTATCCTACCACAAAGCATTTATGTATGGGCAGGGGGCAATTGCAGTATTACCTGCCTTATGTCTCTGGTGAAGGTCTGCCATTGTGATATGTCTCCCCATTGTCAGCTACACTCCAGGATGCTGCCATTGCAGTGTGTCCAGTCTAGCAGTGTAGAAGCAGTCCTCCTCATGGTGGGGTGTGGCCACTGCACTCCACATTGGTTAACTGAAAGACGCAGTGGTGTCATTTTCAGGTGGAGTGAAGTCATCACAAGGTGCCAGAGGCCGTGGTTCTGGGTCTGAAAAGCAGAGCAACCCATTAAAAAGAGTTAAAAGGGTGTCCTCCGGGACCTCTTTTCAAATGACTCCAGAAACAGAGGATGAAAGTATAAAAAAACACAGCACAAACATAACAAAAAAAGTGTGGAAATCCGACTGTCCTGGAAGACTACTGGAAAGAGTTACTCATAAGTCCAACTCCAGATTTTCCCCATTCATCTTCCAGGACAACTTATGAGACAGACACTTACCAGCCTAGGGTGGGACAACCACCTGGAAGACATTTCTACCAAATGCTTGATCTTGGCTTGACAGTAAATCCAGCTGGTAATGCTTAACAGAGGTGTACAATCTTGACCATGTAGAAGCCTTACAAATTTGTTCAGGCATGGCACCAGCTTTCTGAGTCCAAGAGATCACCAAGACCCTAGTGCAGGGATCTCCATACTATGGCCCTCCAGCTGTTGAAGTACTACAAGTCCCATCATGCCTCTGCCTCTGGGAGTCTTGCCTGTGGCTGTCAGTCTTGCAAGTCATGGGACTTGCAGTTCCTCAGAACATAAAGGGCCATAGTTCGGAGATCCCTGCCCTAGTGGAAAGGGCAATAAAAAAAGGAGGAGTTTCATGCATGATCCGATAGGACTCACAAATATCTTGTCTAATCCATCGAGCTATGGTCGACTTGGAGGCCTGTTTCCCCTTGTTGGTTCCTGCAAAGAGAATAAAAAGGGCCTCTTTCTGAATTCTTTATTAGTCTCTAGATCTTTTTAAATCTAGCAATGCAAAAACTGAGTAGAGAACCTCCTTTTAATTCTTTAATGGCAATGTTTCCTGTCCAGTGGGAGGAGCTATGCGTTATGGACTGTCCTGATAGATAACTGGGGGAAATGTAGTTTACAGTAGCAACAGGAAGATGACCAGATGATTTAGTAATAGTGAACAGAGGGGACCTAGCTAGTCTTGGAATCAGTAGTGGAGTCCATGAAGTGTTCCCTGATCCAGGACCTGAGATCCAGTCATCTTTAAGAATTATTTATTTGTCCATGCTGTCTTCAGACGGCCAGATCCACCGCTCGGGGAGAACACCATCTGCAGCACTGAAAACTTACTTAGAGTGAACAATAGAAAATTTGTTATGCCAGAACGTCTAGTGTACACTGAGCAAGCGCTAGGCAGTGGTCTAATCAAATAACCCAAACTTTATAGGGTCTCTGGTGTGCATTAGTCAACCCTAACCATGGACTCCATGTAGTAATCTACTTGCTGCTCTATGCAATGCCAAGTTGCAGTTTCTAAAGAAAGCAAAATACTTTTTGTAGGAAAAAACATATAGACACCAGAGAGAAAAAGAAGTAATATGTCCCCTGTACAAAGCATTAGTAAGACCTCATCTGGAATATACACCAGGGCAAAAAAAAAAGATATTGGGGAACTGGAGAGAGTACAGAGAAGGGCAACCAAACTGATAATCGGTATGGAGGAGCTCAGCTATGACAGATTAACTGAACTGAATTTGTTCCTTTTTGAGAAGAGGTAATTAAGGGGGACATAATCACCATATATAAATACATAAGTGATCCACAAAATGAACTTGGTGTAGATTTATTCACTTTAGGATCATTACAAAGCACAAGGGGGCTATCTTTACATCTGGAGGAAAAGAAATGTAACCTCCATGTACAGAAAGGCTTCTTCACAGCAAGAACTGTACAAATATTAAATGGACTTCTTTGTCAACTAGTTCTGGCTAGCTAAGTAGATTTTGTGAATTAATGCATCATCATACTTGTACATAAAGTGTAATAAAGTACCACTTTATATTATATATGTTATATTATATATTACAGTGCCTTGAAAAAATATTCAAACCACTTGAAGTTTTCCACATTTTGTCATGTTACAACCAAAAACGTAAATGTATTTTATTGGGATTTTATGTTATAGACCAGAGGTCTCCAAACTTTCTAAACAAAGTTCCAGTTTACTGTTCTTCAATCTTTAGGGCGCTGGATTGTGGCCAGTGGGAGTACAAATAGTCCTGGTGTCAGTGAGAGTAAAAAATTTACCATGGCTGGTGTCAGTGGGAGAAACAGCGTCACACTATTGGCATCAGTGGGAGGAATAGTGCCCCATATTGGTATCAGCAGTAGGAATAGTGCCCCATCATTGGTGTCAGTGGGATGAATAATAATTAAACTTATCCACAACTTTATCCCTGACCTGTCTGGCATGTTCCTTGGCCTTTATGATGCTGTTTGTTCACTAATGTTCTCCAACAACCCTCTGAGGGCTTCACAGAACAGCTGTATTTATACTGAGATTAAATTACACACAGGTGGAATATTTACTAATTAGGTAACTTCTAAACGCAATTGGCTCCACTAGATTTTAGTTAGGGATATCAAAATACAGGGGGCTGAATACAAATGCTGCCACACTTTTCAGATATTTATTTGTAAAAAATGTTGAAAACCATTTATCATTTTCCTTCCCCTTCACAATTATGTGCCCCTTTGTGTTGGTCTATCACATAAAATCCCAATAAAATACATTTACGTTTTTGGTTGTAACATGACAAAATGTGGAAAATTTCAAGGGGTATGAATACTTTTTCAAGGGACTGTATATTGAGAAAATATCGAGACTGCACAACCAAATTACTTAGAGCCCCCAAAAGGCAGTACTCTGTCGAGCAAATCTTGATGAAATCCTTTTGTTATGAGCTTTGTGTTACTTGGTGTTTCTCTACAGTATGTACATAGGGTAGGAACCTTAGCTTTTAACCTCTTGCCGTCCGCCTGCTGTTTATAAACGGCAGGGCGGTGGCAGTCCAAGGTCGGGTTGCCGTTCCTAAACGGCACCCGCCTTTTCTAGCTGTGCGCGCTCCCTAGGAGCGCGCACCACCGCGATCCGGTGTCCGCTGTGTCCTCCGGACACAGTGAAACACCGATCGTCGGACGGGACCTCTGTACGAGGTCCCGGTCATGTGATCACTGATTGGCGAATCAGTGATCACATGCAAAGTAGTGAGCAAGATGTCACTTGTGACATCATTGCTTACTACGTGTGAAATCTGTGAATGATCACAGAGGTCACATGGTACAAGGCTATTCACAACAGCCTTGTACCATGTGACAAGCTGTGACCAATCACAGCTCACTCAGTATTGCTCAATGACTGCAAGAATGCAGACAGAGAGAAAGAGAAATGATTGCTTTTACATCCTATATGGGTGTAAAAGCAATCAGTGTAAAAAAAAAAAAATCTTCATCACCCCCCACAAGTAGTACAGTGTCACCATGGTGACACTGTACTGCTAGGGTGACAGTATGTAAAAATAAAAAATAAAAATAAAAAATAAAAATAAAAAATAATATAAAAAAAAATAAAATAAAAATGTAAAAAAAAATGTTTAAAAATTATAATTTTTGGTTATAAACTAATTTGGATTTTTTTTTTTACTAAAAAAATAACGGAATAAATTTTGGCCAATATTTAGGATGAAATATTATTTATTTGCAAAATTTTATAAAAAAAAACTTTTTTTCAAAATTTTTGGACTTTTTCATTTACATAGTAAAAAAAATAAAAATCCCAGCGGTGAATAAATACCACCAAAATAAAGCTTTATCTGTCTCAAAAAAATGGTAAAAAATTCATATGGGTACAGTATTGCATGACCGCGCAATTGTCATTCAAAGTGTGATAGCGCTGAAAGCTGAAAATTGCCCTGGACAGGAAGGGGGTAAAAGTGTCCGGACAGGAAGTGGTTAATAAGAGGAGCTCTCTAAACTTTGCTGGGTTTTGGGGATCACAGGGCACACCACAAGGAATGTGTCAGTTCATGCAGATACCGTTACATTTTTTTGACTGAATATTGAACCAATTCTCATTGCTAGAGCAAATCATGTGAGGGCATTGCTAGGTCTCCACCCATCATTCTCATTAGTTTGAAAGTAGTATTGATAATTTTGCCATGTCATACAGAGATTGAATGCATGTTAGTTTTATTAGAGATCTCGATACAACGCATTCCATAGCCATAATGTTAAAAATAGAAAGGAAAAACCCTGAGTATTTCTAGAGCCATCTTGTCATGCAACGAGCAATTGATTTCCACAACAGCAGCAAAATAATGAACTATGAAATATTTTCATGGCCATTGCAAACAGTGGTTACATTCAGCCAATTTATATCTTTTGGATTTAAATTAATATGAATGATGAGTAGGCTTTCAAACATTTTTCCATCCTAGCCTGACTCAGCAAATGTCTGATAGGAAATTAAGTAAGAAATGTCAAGCGACCAGACAGTAATAGCAGACACGGGTTTCTGAACAAATGCAGTATGATTGCTGAATCATACAATAAGTAACATATCAGTGCAAAAAGTACTCATTTAAAAGGCTTCTGAGTCACTGTAAAGTGATTAAAATTGTAAAACTGATCTGCAGGTTTTTTACTGTTTAAGTTACAGTAAGTTCTCCTCTTGCAAAAAAAAAAGGGCCGCTCATAACAGTGTCGACCTAATGGGGCACTCCTTTACATATGCTACAGTCAGGTCCATAAATATTGGGACATGGACACAATTCTAACATTTTTGGCTCTATACACCACCACAATGGATTTGAAATGAAACGAACAAGATGTGCTTTAACTGCAGACTGTCAGCTTTAATTTGAGGGTATTTACATCCAAATCAGGTGAAAAGTGTAGGAATTACAACAGTTTGCATATGTGCCTCCCACTTGTTAAGGGACCAAAAGTAATGGGACAGAATAATAATCCCAAATCAAACTTTCACTTTTTAATACTTGGTTGCAAATCCTTTGCAGTCAGTTACAGCCTGAAGTCTGGAACGCATAGACATCAGCAGACGCTGGGTTTCATCCCTGGTGATGCTCTGCCAGGCCTCTACTGCAACTGTCTTCAGTTCCTGCTTGTTCTTGGGGCATTTTCCCTTCAGTTTTGTCTTCAGCAAGAGAAATGCATGCTCAATCGGATTCAGGTCAGGTGATGGACTTGGCCATTGCAGAACATTCCACTTCTTTGGTGGCTTTTGCAGTCTGCTTTGGGTCATTGTCCATCTGCACTGTGAAGCGTCCAATGAGTTGTGAAGCATTTGGCTGAATATGAGCAGATAATATTCCCGAAACACTTCACAATTCATCCGGCTGCTTTTGTCAGCAGTCACATCATCAATAAATACAAGAGAAGCAGTTCCATTGGCAGCCATACATGCCCACGCCATGACACTACCACCACCATGATCACTGATGAGGTGGTATGCTGAGGACCATGAGCAGTTCCTTCTCCATACTCTTCTCTTCCCATCACTCTGGTACAAGTTGATGTCGGTCTCATCTGTCCATAGGATGTTGTTCCAGAACTGTGAAGGCTTTTTTACATGTCGTTTGGCAAACTCTAATCTGGCCTTCCTGTTTTTGAGGCTCACCAATGGTTTCCATCTTGTGGTGAACCCTCTGTATTCACTCTGGTGAAGTCTTCTCTTGATTGGTGACTTTGACACACATACACCTACCTCCTGGAGAGTGTTCTTGATCTGGCCAACTGTTGTGAAGGGTGTTTTCTTCACCAGGGAAAGAATTCTTCGCTCATCCACCACAGTTGTTTTCTGTGGTCTTCCGGGTCTTTTGGTGTTGCTGAGCTCACCGATGCGTTCCTTCTTTTTAAGAATGTTCCAAACAGTTGTTTTGGCCACGCCTAATGTTTTTGCTATCTCTCTGATGGGTTTGTTTTGTTTTTTCAGCCTTATGATGGCTTCACTGATAGTGACAGCTCTTTGGATCTCATCTTGAGAGTTGACAGCAACAGATTCCAAATGCAAATAGCACACTTGAAATGAACTCTGAACCTTTTATCTGCTCATTGTATTTGGAATAATGAGGGAATAACACACACCTGGCCATGGAACAGCTGAGAAACCAATTGCCCCATTACTTTTGGTCCCTTAACAAGTGGGAGGCACATATGCAAACTGTTGTAATTCCTACACCGTTCACCTGATTTGGATGTAAATACCCTCAAATTAAAGCTGACAGTCTGCAGTTAAAGCACATCTTGTTAGTTTCATTTCAAATCCATTGTGGTGGTGTATAGAGCCAAAAATGTTAGAATCATGTCCATGTCCCAATATTTATGGACCTGACTGTATATAACATGTTAAACTGGCTGTTGCCCTAACCCAGGGGTATTGAATTAAAATTCACAGAGGTCCGATCACTAAAATATTCTTCCAGCAGACGAGGTCCAAATCGCATGTTTGTGCTTAATGACTCAGATCCTTCACATCACAGCCCTCGTATATCACAATCCCATTCTTATAACAGTGTCCTCCTTGCATATCACAATTCCCCCTTCACATCAGTTTTCCTTTCACAACAGTGTCCTCAGCCCCCCTTCACATCACAACCCCCTCTTTATTTACAGCAGTGTCATCTGCTGCCCTCCTTCATATCAATACCCCTCCCCCCACAGCCTTGTCCTCTGGCCCACTTCACATCATCTCTCCCCCCAAGCAGCGTACTTTATCTTTATACCCCCTTCATATCACCCCACCACCACAGCAGTATCCTCTGTTGCCGATTCCAGCTTGTTACCCCCATCTTCCCTCCAGCCTGCTGTTCCAGTACCTTCTTTGCTCACTTGATACTGACCTTGGTCCCGGCTCTGATTCTGCTCTTGATTCTGTACTCCTGCCCATCTGACCACACATCTGAGATTCTGCATCTTCCAGATGCCAGCTAGGTGCACTTTCTTCAGATTCGCATCTGCTACCAGATTTCCTGACCGGATCTCCTACAGGTACATGTGCCATTGTGCCCTGCTATGCCCTGTCATCATTCCTAGGGGAAACAGTACAAGAGGTATAAGGGAAGCCCCCCTCACCCACCCCCACCTTACAGCAGTGTCCTCTGCCCCCCCTTCACATCATCCCCCCCCCCCACTGCAGGGTCCTGTGCCCCTATCACATCACCTTCACACCCTATACCCACAGCAGGGTCCTCTGCCCCCTTCACATCACTGCCCCCACAGTGGTGTCCTCTGGCCCTTTATTCTGCTACTTACATGAATGCACAGAGCAGAGAATGAGCGGCAGGACAGAGTTAACTTTTCATATTAACAATCTGCTGATTAGTTCCTAGGACTGGCCTCTGTCTCTTTTTTGAGACAGAGAAAGGGACTGAGAACAAAGAGTCCTTATTTCCTCAGCTGCACTGCAGGTGAATGAATAGAATCCTCTTTACAGAGGATTCATATGCATTCACAAAATGAAGCATAGTATACAGTTTACTATGCTTCAGCGATTAATGAACACAGAAGCGATTGATACTGACTTCCGGTGGGATGAGAAGGAGGGGAATCATGGGAGATGAGGGGTGGGGGCATTCCAGGACTGGGGTCCAAGCGCCATGTGGGGAGAATATAAGTGGGGTTTTTGATTCCCCCTGAGGCTCCCCTGCAGTACCTGAAGCCAGTGGGAGGGAGAGGAGAGGAGCAAAACCAGCAGCTCTGAAGGGATGAGGCACCAGGGGATCAGTGAGGGGGATGCCTGTACTGAGCGGGTCGGATCAGCGGGGGGGGCTATTTGGACAATTAAACACTGTGGCTCCCCTGCAGCACCCGAAGCTGGTGGGAGGGGAGAGAAGACAGCAGCTGCAAGGGATCCACAGGGGAACGTTGCTGCAGGGGATCCCTGGAGTTACTACCAGTGTGCAGTTTGTGACAGGGCACAGTGGGCACATGTTCCACACACACACTTGGACACTGCCACTGCTGCTTCCATCTTTCTGCCCTGTGCTAGTACATCACAAGGAGATACAGTTGTGCTCAAAAGTTTCCCTCCCCCGGCAGAAATTGTGAAATTTTGGCATTGATATTGAAAATATGACTGATCTGCCAAAAAATGCTCTTTTATTGAAGGATGATGATCATATGAAGCCATTTATTATCAAATAGTTGTTTGGCTCCTTTTTAAATCATAATGATAACAGAAGTCACCCAAATGGCCCGGATCAAACGTTTCCCTCCCCTGGAATGTTTGGCCTTGGTACAGACACACAAGGTGACACACACGGGTTACAATGCCAATTAGAGGTTAATGTCCCACATCTGTGGTTTTTTAAATTGCAATTAGTGTCAGCGTATACATAGTCAATGAGTTTGTTAGCTCTTACATGGAAGCACTGACTGGGCTAGATACTGAGCCACGGGGGTGAGAAAAGAACTGTCAAAAGTCCTGCGTAACAAGGTAATGGAGCTTTATAAAGATAAAAAAGGACATAAAAAGATGTCCAAAGCCTTGAATATGCCAGTCAGTACTATTAAATCACCTATTAAGAAGTTGAAAGTTCAGGGATCTCTTGATACCAAGCCAGTGTCAAGTTGACCAAGAAAGATTTCAGCCATAACTGACAGAAGAATTGTCCGGGATTCAAAGAAAAACCCCCCACAGGTAACCTCAAAAGAAAAACAGGCTGCTCTGGAAAAACACAGTTTTGTTGTTTTTAAGGAGTACAATGCGGTGATATTTGAACAAAAATGAGCTGTTTGGTGGTGGTGACAGAAAGAAGCTTTTACTGCACCAATGCCACAAAAAAACCCGGTTACAATATGCCTGATAACACCTTGACATGCCTAACCAGACCTTTTTGTGTCATTGATGCAGTAAAGGCTTCTTTCTGGCACCTCGACCATGCAGCTCATTTTTTTTCAAGTGTCATCACATTGTGCTCCTTCAAAACAACCACACTGTCTTTTTCCAGAGCAGCCTGTATTTTTCTTGTGGTTACCTATGGGTTTCCCTTTGTATCCCGAACAATTCTTCTGGCAGTTATGGCTGCAATCTTTCTTGGTCTACCTGACCTTGGCTTGGTATCAAGAGGTCCCTGAAATTTCTACTTCTTAGTAGAAGTGATGACTGGCATATTCAAGGCTTTGGACTTCTTTTCATGTCCTTTTCCATCTGTATAATGTTCCATTACCTTGTTACACAGGACTTTTGACAGTTCTTTTCTCATCCCCATGGCGCAGTATCTAGCCTAGTCAGTGCTTCCACGTGAGAGCTAACAAACTCATTGACTATTTATACACTGACACTAAATGCAATTTAAAAAGCCACAGATTGGCTCTAATTGGCATTTTAACCCGTGTGTGTGTCACCTTGTGTGTCTGTAACAAGGCCCAACATTCCAGGGTATGTAAACTGTTGATCCGGGCCATTTGGGTGATTTCTGTGATCATTATGATTTTAAAAGGAGCCAAACAACTATTTGATAATAAATGGCTTCATATGATCATCATCCTTCAATAAAAGGCATGATCAGTCATATTTTCAATATCAATGCCAAAATTTCTGCCAGGGTATGCAAACTTTTGAGCCCTCTATAGTTTGGATGTAGTGCAAGCTGTTTGAGTTTATCCAGTGCAGTCTAGGTAGCTTCCTTCTGATGGATGGACTCAGTTTTAGTCATTCCTGAGGATCCCTGCAAGGGACAGCCTGCCTTTTGTTCCACAGTTGCTAGATGGTGTATGTAGCCCATCACTCACACCTATGGGCTCAGGACAAGTGTGATGGAGCGTAGGCAGGACAGAACACACAGAGCAGATGATAAACACACAAAGCTTTATTTAATTATGACAGTCACTCAATTTGGGTCTGAAGGTAGCGTCAAAGTATCCGGGGCAGGGGAAGAGCAGGGATGGGGCCCAAAACAATTGTAATCCGGCCCCAGGAAGGGCAAACTTGGAGTCTCTGGTAAATTGCAAGTCAGGAAGGGAAGCACTTGTAATTCCTACACCGTTCACCTGATTTGGATGTAAATGCTCTCAAATTAAAGCTGGCAGTCTGCAGTTAAAGCACATCTTGTTCATTTCATTTCAAATCCATTGTGGTGGTGTATAGAGCCAAAAATGTTAGAATTGTGTCCATGTCCCAATATTTATGGCCTGACTGTAACTGAACAGATTGCACTGCACTGTTTAGACCAGCAATGGGCAAACTACGGCCCGCGGGCCGTATACGGCCCGGCGGACCTTTTAATCCGGCCCGCGGAGCTAGGCTCCCGCAAGGCCAGTGCCGGGCGCCCGCTCCCCTCCCTCCTCTCGGGCGGGCGGGCGGCCTCCTCTCCTCCTCTCCCCTCCCCTCCTCTCGGATGGCCGCCCCCCCTCTCGGATGGCCGCCCCCCCTCTCGGATGGCCGCCCCCTCCCTCCTCTCGGGCGTCAGGACTCTGCAGCTGTCAGGATGTAGGCGGGGCAGCCAGGATGTAGGCGGGGCAGCGTGACAAACTCTTCTCTCACAGTCCTCCCTGAAGACCAGAACGGCGCGGGAATACGAGAGGAACGCGCGGAGCAAAGGTAAGTGAATTGACACAGGGGGGGCTTACTATATGGGGAATGAATTACTATATGGGGGACTTACTATATGGGGAATGAATTACTATATGGGGGACTTACTATATGGGGGATGAATTACTATGGGGGGGACTTACTATATGGGGGACTTACTATATGGGGAATGAATTACTATATGGGGGACTTACTATATGGGGGATGAATTACTATGGGGGGGACTTACTATATGGGGGACTTACTATATGGGGAATGAATTACTATATGGGGGATGAATTACTATATGGAGGACTTACTATATGGGGAATGAATTACTATATGGGGGACTTACTATATGGGGGAT